>NC_053490.1:339896237-340209095 GCF_905171775.1 Rana temporaria
CTACGTAGCTTTAGGTGCAATCTGCAGAGGAAAATTTAAAAATTTGAAATTGAAAAATTCAAAAATTTGAAAACTGAAAAATTCGAAAATTGAGAAATTTGAAATTTGAAAAATTTGAAATTCGAAAATTGAAAAATTTGAAAATTCAAAAATTTCGAATTTTTCAATTTTCGGATTTCGAATTTTTCAATTTTCGAAATTTTGACATTTCCGAATTTTCGTATTTCCGAATATTTTCGTATTTCCGAATTTTCGTATTTCGAAATTTCGAAAATTGAAAAATTCGAAAATTAAAAAATTCGAAAATTGAAAAATTCGAAAATTGAAAAAAT
Source organism: Rana temporaria (assembly GCF_905171775.1). Classification (NCBI taxonomy): domain Eukaryota; kingdom Metazoa; phylum Chordata; class Amphibia; order Anura; family Ranidae; genus Rana; species Rana temporaria. The sequence continues at coordinate 339,896,570 of NC_053490.1, forward strand.
CGAAAATTCGTAAATTTCCGAGTTTCCAAAAAAAAATATTTTTTTCGTTTCATTCGTTTTTTTCGTTCGTTTTTTTCGTTTCATTCGTTTTTTCCGGTTTTTGCTTTTTCGGAAATCCGAAAATCTCCCGAATTTACGAAAAAAGCAAAAAAACGAATAAAACTATTTTTTTTTCGAAATTTCAGAATTTCCGAAAGAATAAAAAAAACGAATGAAACAAAACCGGAAAAAACGGCTCAACATGGCCAGCTGGCGAAAAAAAGGACGAGTGTGTCCCATGGCCAAGTAGCTTTCGGTGAAAACTGCAGAGGACAAAGGCAGTACACACTACGTATCTTTAGGTGCAATATGCAGAGGACAGGGGCAGTACACACCAAGTAGCTTTAGGTGCAAACTGCAGAAGACACGGGCAGTACACACCAAGTAGCTTTCGGTGCAAACTTCAGAGGACAAAGGCAGTACACACTATGTAGCTTTAGGTGCAATCTGCAGAGGACACGGGCAGTACACACCAAGTAGCTTTAGGTGCAAACTGCAGAGGACACGGGCAGTACACACATCACGTAGCTTTAGGTGCAAACTGCAGAGGACAAAGGCAGTACACACTATGTAGCTTTAGGTGCAATCTGCAGAGGACAGGGGCAGTACACACCAAGTAGCTTTAGGTGCAAACTGCAGAGGACACGGGCAGTACACACCAAGTAGCTTTAGGTGCAAACTGCAGAGGACACGGGCAGTACACACATCACGTAGCTTTAGGTGCAAACTGCAGAGGACAAAGGCAGTACACACTATGTAGCTTTAGGTGCAATCTGCAGAGGACAGGGGCAGTACACACCAAGTAGCTTTAGGTGCAAACTGCAGAGGACACGGGCAGTACACACCAAGTAGCTTTAGGTGCAAACTGCAGAGGACAAAGGCAGTACACACTACGTAGCTTTAGGTGCAATCTGCAGAGGACACGGGCAGTACACACTACGTAGCTTTAGGTGCAATCTGCAGAGGAAAATTTAAAAATTTGAAATTGAAAAATTCAAAAATTTGAAAACTGAAAAATTCGAAAATTGAGAAATTTGAAATTTGAAAAATTTGAAATTCGAAAATTGAAAAATTTGAAAATTCAAAAATTTCGAATTTTTCAATTTTCGGATTTCGAATTTTTCAATTTTAGAAATTTTGACATTTCCGAATTTTCGTATTTCCGAATATTTTCGTATTTCCGAATTTTCGTATTTCGAAATTTCGAAAATTGAAAAATTCGAAAATTAAAAAATTCGAAAATTGAAAAATTCGAAAATTGAAAAAATCGAAAATTCGAAAATTTCCGAGTTTCCAAAAAAAAATATTTTTTTCGTTTCATTCGTTTTTTTCGTTCGTTTTTTTCGTTTCATTCGTTTTTTCCGGTTTTTGCTTTTTCGGAAATCCGAAAATCTCCCGAATTTACGAAAAAAGCAAAAAAACGAATAAAACTATTTTTTTTTCGAAATTTCAGAATTTCCGAAAGAATAAAAAAAACGAATGAAACAAAACCGGAAAAAATAATTTTTGGAATATCCCGAATTTACGAAAAAAAAACAAAACGAAAATAACAAACGAAAAAAAACGATTTTTTTGGCAGTGCACATGTCTAGTGAACGCCTTGAAAGTGTCCCATACTGTGGGAGGAGAGGATGACCCCGCTTTATGTTCCCAAAATTCACGCAATGTTTGTGGGGTCTGCCCTGATATCTCACATTAGGTGATCCAGTGAGCCCCAAGGTGCCACATGGAGCTGCTGCATTTTTCTCGGGTCCGCATAGTGATCTTGAGGGGGGAATGATCAGAAAGCCTGCTAGGTAGGTATATTGCCTCCACTATGTTAGTTAACATCAGTTGATTTGCAAACACGTAAGCAATTCTGGGGGAGGTTTTATATGAGGTAGAAAAACATGAGTATGCTTTAGTCTGGGGATGCAACAACCTCCACACCTCAGTGACCCCTGCCAAGTGCATCCACCCCAGCAGGTCCCCAGTGGAGGACTGTGATAGTGTGGGCCTGTCAAGATCAGGGGAGAGGGTGTTATTGAAGTCTCCTAGGATTAACAATTTAGCTGGACAGTACGGGGTAATCCTCTCAAAAATAGTGTACAACACGTCCGGTTTGAAAGGTGGTGGGATATAAACTCCTACAATAATATACCTTTGCTGTCAGGCCATCAACACCACAATTACAAATCTGCCATTGGGGTCTTTATGGACTGCCTCAATTTTACATGGGTAGGATTTATTTATCAGGATTCAGACCCCCCTGGCATATGTGGAATACGTGGCATGAAAAGTTCTCTGAACCCAGGGCTTTTTCAAGGCCATCAGTTTACCACCCATCAAGTGGGTCTCCTGTAGGATCAGTACCTGCGGGTTGTGCGCCTTGACATACTAGAATATCAGCACCCTTTTAAATTTGTAGTTGAGGCCTCTGACATTCCATGATATCACGGACATTGTTCCCTGAGCATGTGACGCCATGATCCCAGTGGAGAATTGATAACTTCAGTGTGAATGAGTCCCAATTGAGTCCCACTTGATGACTGTTTTCAGAGCCAGAGCCAACCACACATAACATATAGAAAACATAAAAAACAATACAACTTCCCAAGCACTGTGTGATTTTCCTAATGGTACCCGGCACCCCCCAAAAACACTGGGGATGGGTCGGGAGCTGGTTTATACCCAAAACTGAACACAACATTGTAAAGCGGCAACCTAAGAACTAGGCCACACTACAGTCCTCCGCAGCACTGAACTGAAGCTGCAGGCTCAACTTTGGCTATTTTAAAGTCCCTCCAGGTGAGTGGAGAATAGCGGGTCAATAACTTTGCTAAATTCCTGGGATGACCCCAGCTTGTGTATAATCAATAACAGTAGGCAAGGGTGGGGGGACGTGCATCTCATCACAGCTAGAAGGACTGGGCAGTCTGGAATGGTGTTGTAGTTCCTCCAGCTATTGGAGTACCTGCAAGAAAATGGAGAGCACCAGGTCTATCTCTTCTCCGAAAACAACAAACCGCGAGGGTCAATTGTGAGTCACGTGTAGAAGTGCATTTGTGGTTGCTCCGGTATTTGCCGAAGGTGTGCAGGATGGATTGAACAAGGATATGTATGATCCGTGCATCAGGTAGAATTATAAGCAGAATCCTTTATTGTAGGGTGGTCAGTCAGTCGTCTGCATCCGCAGGGTTGTCAAAAAAAACGGATTGCCCCATCGTGTTGGACCCACAGGCAGCTGGGGTAAATCATGCTGTAGTTAATGTTCTTATCTCTGAGTTGTCTGCGAACATCATTGAAAGATTTCCTCTCTCTGCAAGTCAGCCGAGAAGTTGGGGAAAAGAAGAACCGAGGAGTTGCCATATCTTAGATTGGGATGTACAAAAACAGGGGTGCAAACAGCGCAAAAATATATATAGTAATAATAAAATTAGAAAAAATGTGTTGAAAACGTGAAAAAAAGGTGTAAACCAGTAAAAAAAATTGTAAAAAAACAGTACAAAGCCTCCTCCACCAATAATGCAAGCTGAGCACTAACAGGATATTCACAAAATCCGAAAGTAGCAAGAGTATAAAAAGAAGAAGTGCAGCTCAAAATTCAATAAGAATACAAATCAATCCATATATAGGTGAACATTTTTTAGTAAATAATATAAAGTCCAAATGTGTGAAACAAATTCCAAAATTGCCAGATAATAGGAATCTTCACAAGGTGACGGTTAAAATCCAAACTTAAAGTGCTCCCTCCACCAGTAAGAATGGGTACTCTCACCTCCAAACATGGACCACTGTTTTACCAGGTGGTCAATTAAGCAGATTTCTCAGCATGGAAAGTCAGCAAGCAGGATACATGGATCAGTTCCTCACAAGTCAGTAGTTTAAACCGGACCATACCATGAAAAGAGGAATCAAGATCTAAGTGCTCTCTGCTGAGCTAAAACATTTATTTTAAAAGTAATATAACACAGGCTACTCACATTAGCCAAGATAAAAAACGGCAGTAAGAAATGCCAGAATGTCGGATCATTTGAAAACGATCCTTTTTCAAAGGATGGCAGCGAGCGACGTGTCTCCAGGCTCCTTCCCCCCGTACGTTTTACGCTATTGCAACTTTTTCAGCGGGGCGGAGCCTGATACGTCACTAGCTTGCCTATAAATATGCTGCCGTCGTCAAGGAAACCTGGCCCAACAACCAACGCGGACACGCGATTAAAAAGTCCAGCGTCAGGTATGTGGACAAACTTTATTGTTCTCACATGGGTGGTAATCCACGAACAGCAGTAAAAAACAGTTCAAATAAACACTACTGCCATCATGTGGTCAAAGTGTAAAATTGGAAATATAAATATGAAAATCGCTCGATACCATCCTTAGAAAATATACATCATTAAATTTACAGTTAACAAAATATTAAAATGATCAAAATATTAACAATATTATAAAATTAAAATTACAAAAAATTAATTAAATAGAATGAACCCGTAATTAATATATATAAAATAAATGAAAACATTCCATGAATAATAATAAAATCATTAAAATATATATATATATATATATATATATATATATATATATATATATATATATATATATATATATATATAATATATATATATATATAAAAAAATCTATTTATTTGAAATGAAGCAATTTAAGTCAAAATCGACATTGGGTCCTTCAGGGGTAAGAACTTTGGCTCCAAAAAGATTCCCTTTGGCTAATGATCAAAATATTAACACTATTATAAAATTAAAATTACAAAAAATGTAATTAAAAAGAATGAACCCGTAATTAATATATATATAAAATAAATGAAAACATTTCATGAATAATAATAAAATCATAAATATATATATATATATATATATATATATATATATATATATATATATAAATATATATATATATATATATATATATATATATATATATAAAAATCTATTTATTTGAAATAAAGCAATTTAAGTAAAAATCGACATTGAGTCCTTCAGGGGTAAGAACTTTGGCTTCAATGATCCAAAAAGATTCCCTTTGGCTAATGTGTCGAATGTAATTAACCCCCCTCCAATGTCTGTCCACTCTTTCTAGACCCCAAAACTTTAGACATCTAGGATCTCTGTTATGACATTGTCTAAAGTGTCTAGAGACACTGTGGGTACGCAAACCCCACTTAATATTATTGTTCACCAACTCTAACTGCTAAAGATCGTGAGGTGCAGCCTATATACTGGAGTGCACAGTCACACTCCAGCATATAGACCACACCCACTGTATTGCACGTAATCAGATTCTTAATTGTATATGATTTTTTTGTTGAAAAAGAAGTAAAATCCTTGCGTTTTTTAACATTAAATCTGCATTGTTTGCAGGCCTGACAGCGCCCACAGGAATAAAAACCAGAAATAGAGGACGTGGGGGAAGGACAGCTCCCAGAATTTTATCCTTTCTTAGAACCTCCCAGTGTTTGGTCACTATTTTTTCAAATTGTCGATGCTGAATGTTGTAATCCAGGACAATTTTAAATTCGTGTTTCACTTCCTTCTTCAAAAGTTTATTGGAATCAGAGACAAGATCTGTTCTATTTAAAGAGCCCACTGGATATTTCATTTTGAATAATGTCCTTGTTATATCCCTTTTGCTGGAACCTACTGGCAAAATTTTAGACTGTGTAAAAAAATCTGTGTCGGAAGTGCAGTTCCGTCTAAGGCGTATGAATTGTCCCCTAGGTATGTTGCAGATACGCCGGCGTAATTTCTTTGAGGATCTGCCCCCATGTTTTTAAAAACATCAATATGCTTAGTGTCTGTTTTAGAGGGGTTGAACACACTTTTATTTCTAACTGGAATCGAGGAAGACCTTTCGGCTGGTTTGGATAGAAAATACTTCTTGATGTTTAGTGTCCTCACAAATTTAGGAATATTCACATATGTCTGAAACGTATTAAAATTCCTAACGGGAGCGAATTTTAGACCTTTATCTAAAACCCGTAATTCATCTTCCGAAAAAGTGGTCCCACTGATATTAAAAATGCCAGTGCCTAATGGGATTTTATCATTTTTAATTGTTCTTCTTGTTGCTCGTTTTTCTCTCGTTCTCTTCTTTTTCCCCCTCTGCTGTTTCCAGTTGGAGTCAGGGACGTAGGACCCCACCATTGGGGAGGGTTCCCTAAAACAAAAACTTTCTGGTTCATCTCTGTTTGTCAAAGGGGCAAACCGGTTATTGGTAGGTACAGGGTTTCCATATTGATTATAATCTTCCCTCCATCCATTATTTTGAGGATGGCCTCCTCTGAATGCCGGTGGGAAATTAGGTCTACCCCTATAGTTAGTATTATGTTGGAAATTCCCATACGGTTGGGCCGCATAGGAAGGTGTAGGGTATTGAAAGTTACCCCTACCTCTGCCACCTCGACCATTACCACCACGTCCCCTTGGAGGGTAAGATGGACGATTTGGTTGGTGGTCCTGATAAGGAGTACGTGATCTAGGGATGTTGGTAGGGGTATTGGGAATCAAAGGTGTCTTTTCGGTGGAGAGAGGCTTAGATGTCTGGTCAGAAGACCCGGCATTAGCCTGCCACTAAAAGACTTCCTTCCGTGAGAAATCCCCAAAATCTCTAAAAAATTTCCCTTTCTTTTTATTTTGGGCATCATTATCCCATTTTATCAGTTTATTTTTCAATTCTCCTGATAATTTTGAAAATTCTGAATGGTTTTTATGTACCTCCATTTTTATTTTTATATCAGAGATTTAATGCTCTAAAGATTTAATCTTTCTCTGTTTTCTCCTCAAAAGAAGATCCATAAGTTCCAGACCCTTTTTGTTAAAAAAGTCATTCAAACCGTCACTGGGTGGGACATCCCACCTAAGACGTCTAGGTATAAGTTTGTCATGAATATATTGTTCAAATGATGTGATATCCCACCAGGCCTTTATCTTTTTTTCAAACAATAAGCCTAATTTTTTGACTCCGTTTCATCTAGATTAGGTCAATATATTGACTTATTTTTAAAACCTATTGTTTCCAAAACAAAATCTTTTCTGAGAGACACTAAAAAATTCATTCAAACTCTAGGGAATGTATTGTGTGCGCCCGACAGTTTGCTAATCACAGCTGATGTCAGCTCTTTATATACAATTATAAGCCACGTCGATGCGATTTTGGCAGTAAAATGAGCTTTGGCACAATCAGATCTATCAGCCAAACATAGGAAATTCTTACTTCAGTGTCTGGAATTTTGTTTGACTAAAAATTACTTTTGGTATAACAGAATTTGTTATTTACAAACAATGGGCGTTGCTATGGGGGCAAAGTTTGCCCCCAGCGTCGCCAATTTGTTTATGGCGTTCTGGGAAGAAGAGAGTATTTTTAGAGATCCACCAGAGCAGTTTAAGTGCTACAAACGATATATTGACGATCTTGTCATGATATGGGAGGGTGATGTGTCTAGTCTTGAGGCTTGAGATTAAATAATAATTCACATAATATTTCCCTTACATGGAACATAGATGCCCAGAAAATTGTGTTCCTCGATCTGGAGATTTTTAAAGAAGGAGACTGTTTTAACACTCGCAATTGTTTCAAACCCTCAGACAGAAATGGCTATATCCCTTTAGATAGTTGCCACCACAAAAGTTGGCTGTGCAACATACCTAGGGGACAATTCATACGCCTTAGACGGAACTGCACTTCTGACACAGATTTTTTTTACACAGTCTAAAATTTTGGCCAGTAGGTTCCAGCAAAAGGGCTGTAGGTTCCAGCAAAATAACAAGGACATTATTCAAAATGAAATATCCAGAGTGGGCTCTTTAAATAGAACAGATCACAACACAAATTTAAAATTGTCCTTGACTACAACATTTAGCATCGACAATTTGAAAAAATAGTTGCCAAACACTGGGAGGGTCTAAGAAAGGAAAAAATTCTGGGAGCTGTCCTTCCCCCACGTCCTCTATTTATCTACAAAAAGGCACCCACCCTGAGGGACGTTGTAGCTTCTAGGGGTCATTGATCCACCTTTGTTTAAAGAAAACTGAATTTTTTCTTTCCTCTCTGGTTTTTATTCCCGTGGGCGCTGTCAGGCATGCAAACAATGCAGATTTAATGTTAAAAAACGCAAGGATTTTACTTCTTTTTCAACAAAGAAATCATATACTAATAAGAATCTGATTACGTGCAATACGGTGGGTGTGGTCTATATGCTGGAGTGCGACTGTGGACTGTGGAGATGCGATTTTGATGCTTATACATTTACCCTTATGTGTTTTTTCCAGTGCTTTTTATTGCCATACCTATTTTAGATGGAGGTTGGCAGGTGACACACACCCCTAGTCACCTGCTCTCCATCTACTCATTAGCACTTGTATGCCTCATTGAGGAAACTAGAAAAGTTTAGTTAGGACCACAGTAATACAGAGAGCCTTGTAAGCGGCCTGTGGCTTATCCATATATTTGCAAATGTGTGCAACCAATCCTCTGTTTTTAACATACGAAGTTAGTCAGTTGAATTCGGCTTGCAATTTGGTTGGTAAGTTTGAGCCTGGTTATTACGCTATACAATTTTACTTATTTACTTATACATACTGTTTGCATCAACACGCATCTCATTTAAAGTCCCAACCCTTCATTTATTTTAATGATTTTATTATTATTCATGAAATGTTTTCATTTATTTTATATATATTAATTACGGGTTCATTCTATTTAATTAATTTTTTGTAATTTTAATTTTATAATATTGTTAATATTTTGATAATTTTAATATTTTGTTAACTGTAAATTTAATGATGTATATTTTCTAAGGATGGTATCGAGCGATTTTCATATTTATATTTCCAATTTTCCACTTTGACCACATGATGGCGGTAGTGTTTATTTGAACTGTTTTTTACTGCTGTTCGTGGATTACCACCCATGTGAGAACAATAAAGTTTGTCCACACTCACCTGACGCTGGACTTTTTAATTGCGTGTCCGCGTTGGTTGTTGGGCCAGGTTTCCTTGACGACGGCAGCATATTTATAGGCGAGCTAGTGACGTATCAGGCTCCGCCCCGCTGAGGAAGTTGCAATAACGTAACGCGTACGGGGGGAAGGAGCCTGGAGACACGTCGCTCTCTGCCATCCTTTGGAAAAGATCGTTTTCAAATGATCCGACATTCTGACATTTCTTACTGCCGTTTTTTACCTTGGCTAATGTGAGTAGCCTGTGTTATATTACTTTTAAAATAAATGTTTTAGCTCAGCAGAGAGCACTTAGATCTTGATTCCTTTTTTCATGGTATGGTCCGGTTTAAACTACTGACTTGTGAGGAACTGATCCATGTATCCTGCTTGCTGGCTTTCCATGCTGAGAAATCTGCTTAATTGACCACCTGGTAAAACAGTGGTCCATGTTTGGAGGTGAGAGTACCCATTCTTACTGGTGGAGGGAGCACTTTAAGTTTGGATTTTAACCGTCACCTGGTGAAGATTCCTATTATCTGGCAATTTTGGAATTTGTTTCACACATTTGGACTTTATATTATTTACTAAAAAAAAAGTTAGTCTTACCGGTAACTTGTTTTCCAATAGGCTTTCAGGACAGCACCTGAGATATCATGGCTCCTCCCTCCACAGGAAACACCTCCTCCATCCAAACTTCAAAAGGAGGCCTTCCCATCACAATCCTCAGTTGTTTGTAGAGACCTCCAGCCCCGGCTGCAACACATAAGTGACAGTTATTACATAGTATTACAGCAGTATCATCATATATGGAAACCAAGGGCGGGTTACTGCTGTCCTGAAAGCCTATTGGAAAACAAGTTACCGGTAAGACTAACTTGCAATTTTCCAAATCGTCTTTCAGGACAGCACCTGAGAGGACAGTCGAGACTTACCCCCTTAGGGCGGGACCACAGCCTGTAAGACCTTCCTCCCGAACGCCTGATCCTCCGCCGTCATTAAATCTAGTCTATAATGACGGGCAAAGGTAGACAAGTTTGACCAGGTAGCTGCTCTGTAGATCTGTTTGGGGGTGGCACCAGCTCTTTCTGCCCAACTTACCGCTGCTGCTCTAGTAGAGTGAGCATGTAAATTTTCTGGACACTCCTGTCCTGAGGCTGAATATGCATTTGCGGTAGCCATTCTGAGCCATCTGGCAATGGTTCCTTTTGAGACTTGCTTTCCTTTTTTACTACCAGAAAATAAAATAAATAAAGCGTCTGAACGCCTATAAACTTTTGTGGCTTCCAGGTAACACAAAACTGCTCTTCTAACATCCAGGGAATGGAATTCCTCTTCCTTTTTTACTTTCGGATTAGAGCAAAATGTAGGAAGAACTATTTCCTGAGAACGATTCTTGATCGAAGCAACCTTCGGCAAAAAAATTGTGTCTGGTTTCAAAATAATTCTATCTGGAAAAATTAAACAAAAAGGCTCCCTGATAGATAAGGCTTGTAGCTCGCTGATCCTTCGAGCTGTTGTAACAGCCACTAAAAAAACTGTTTTTAAATTTAATAATTATAGGGAGACTAAACTCAAAGGTTCAAAAGGTTCCCTGGTCAGGGCCTGTAACACCACTGGCAAATCCCATGACGGACAATCTTTCACCACTACTGGTCTAGATCTAGTAAGGGCCTTAAAGAACCTTTTTACTAAAGGTTCTGAGGAAACTGCCTTTTCCAGAAATACCCCAAGAGCGGCCACCTGGACCTTGAGGGTACTGACCGCTAGCCCCTTGTAGGCCCCTTCCTGTAGAAATTCTAGGACAGAAGAAATTTGTTTTAAAGACCTACCAGATGCCGTGCACCAGGAATTAAAAACCTTCCAGACTTTGGAATACATTGACCTAGTAACCCGTTTCCTGCTGGATAAGAGGGTCGCTACTAATCTGGGTGAGAAACCTTTCCTCCTTCGGAGCTGCTCCTCAGAAACCAGGCTGTGAGATTTAGCTTTTTTAGGTCCTGATGAAACAGAGGACCCTGTAGAAGCAAATCCTTTCTCAGTGGTAGGTGCCAGTAAGGTTTGACCTGCATCTGCAGAAGGGCCGAAAACCAAGGCCTTTTGGGCCAAAAAGGGGTGACAGGGATCACTGCTGCATCTTCCTTCTGGATCTTTGCTAGCACTAGAGGGATGAGCTGGAACGGGGGAACCGAGGTGAAAACTCCAGCTGTGTGCTAGAGCGTCCATCCCCAGAGCTGACCTGCTCCTGTCTAGAGAGTAAAAAAAAACGGGAGATCTGTGCATTCTCTTGGTTCGCAAACAGATCTATGGCTGGATGACCCCACTTTTTTACTATCAGGTTGAACACCTCTGGGTTTAGCTGCCATTTCGCTTCTAAGACCAAGTTCCTGCTGAGGAAGTCTGCTATCCCGTTCAGAGTCCCCTTTAGATGGACCGCCGATAAGGATAGAGTATGGGACTCTGCCCACCTTAGAATATTTTTGGCTAGGCCCTGGAGCCCCCTGATTCTGGTGCCCCCTTGTCTGTTTATGTAAGCCACTGTCGTGGCATTGTCCGACAGGATCTGAACATGTTGTCCCTGTACCACTGTTGAGAAGACTAGTAAGGCCATCTCTTGAAGGTTTTCTTACCAGAAAAAAATGTGAATAGACCCCTGGAAAAACTCCTGTTTTGGGACCGGAACAACCACCCTTTGAGAAATCAGGAGCTTTTGCGGGATCCCTCGGGACATTCGTTGCCAGGAATCTTTTTGGGGGTTCTTCCTTGAGTTCTATCACATATCCCCTTTGAAGTAAATTTAGGATGAACTGATTTGAGGTACTGTCTCTCCACTGGGGAACAAACTTCTGGAGTCTTCCCCCTACCTGCAGCGGAGAGTCATTGTGGCTTCTCGGAGGCTGGAGGATGGAGGAAAACTCCACCCCTACCTTTACCTTTTTGCGTAGGCCACAGCTTCCTCTTGTTTTGAGTCTTTTGCTCCTGCTGCCTTTGCAGACAAAAAAAACGTTTGTTTTTGACCGGAAAAGACTTCTTTTTATCTGCTGTTCTGTCGAGAATCGATTCCAATTCTGGACCAAACAGTAAATCACCAGAAAAAGGTAGGCCACACAACCTATTTTGGAGGCCGCATCACCCGACCAAGTTTTAAGCCATAGGGCCCTTCTGACAGAATTTGTCAGAGTTGCTGACCTCGCTGACATATGGATTGATTCTGCAGAAGCGTCTGCGATATACGACACAGCAGCTGAAAGAGTGTTAAAGGAGTCTAAAATCTCCTGCTTTGGGGAGTCTGCTGTGATATGCGACTTTATCTGGCCTATCCAATGTTCCAGGTTTCTGGCAACACAAGTCGTTGCCATAGCTGGTTTAAGATTGTTCATCACGGATTGCCAGGTCTTTTTTAAAAGCAGATCCATTCTTTTGTCCATGGACTCCTTTAACATGCCCATATCTTCAAAGGCCAATTCGGTAGATTTTGAAACCTGTCCAATTTAGGGACCTTATTCCAGATGGCCTGTGGGTCTTCCTCAAAAGGGAACCTCCTCTTATGCGCCCTGGAAAAAAATGTCTTATTCTCAGGATCCAACCATTCCTTTTTAATCATCTCCGTGATTAAAGAGTGCACTGGAAATACACGGCCTTTGGTATCCCCTAAACCCGCATACATACGGTCATGTAGGGAAAGTTATTTTTTCTCTTCCTCTATCCCCAGAGTCGCATGGATAACTTTCAAAAGCCCTGCAACCTTCTCCAGAGACAATTTATACTGTGAAGCTGACTGGGCTTCATTATCCTCTTTGGAGTCCGCGTCCCCCGAGACTTCCTGTGAAGTTTCTTGAGAGACTGGGGTGACCAAAACCTGAGCCTCGCTTACTGAAGAGAAATGTGAAACTCCAGGTTCCTCTACAGGCTGATCTCCTAAGTTAGACCTGAAAGCCTGAAAAGTGGTACGAAGTACCTCCCTAAGGGTGGACATTAACTCCCCACACAAGGACGGAGTTTCCTTTAGGACATTGCTTGTGCAATCCGCACAAAGGGATTTTTTCCAAGTTTCGCTCAGCTTCCCTTTACAGACAGGACATCTCCTTTTCACTGTTTGAGCAGAGCCTTTCCCCTGTACATTAGACAAAAATCAGGGATGCACGCTAAGAATACCATATTCTGGTGAACAAAAAACTGTGCAGGTGCAGGTGCACTTAGGAAAAAAAAACTTTCCCTGTGCCCTGCAAGCAATATACCACCACCACCAGAAAACAGACCCTTATTGCTAGGCAACAAACATTTACAGTGCCTGACCAGCCCAGGGAGGTGGGGGGTAGGGGAGAGGGGAAGATGGGTGAGGTAACCCCCCCTGTTGGAGATACAGGCACCCGGGTATTAAGAAGGACCTCGCCTTACCTTGGCCTTGCTGGTGCCTTGGCTTGCCCCCTTTTCCGCATCCTCCTCCATTGCAGAGTGCATTGCGGGCGCGTGCGATAGATGGGATACGATTCCGGATTCAAGAACGCTGCTGCGCTGATCCGGAACCGGAAATACCCATCCGAAGGCACCAGGTGACCCTGCCTTCCCCCCCTGCGCATGCGTAGGAAATGACGTCATGCGCCGACCCGGAAGCGCAGCCACTTCCTGCATGCATGTAGACATATTCGCCAGCACATAGAGGATCATTTAGAAAAACGTCCAGAAATTCTTTGATGCATAGAAGCGATCAAAACAGCTGGCGAATATGTCTACATGATTTCCTTTCCGGTTCCCAGCTGGTAATCGCTTCAGCACTCTCTTTTCTTATCGGCCATTTTCCAGGAAGGTGTGCAATTGGAATATTTTTGAGACTTCCTGCATGCAGGCGCGTCCGAGGCCCTCCTCGGACGCCGGAGCCTGCAATGGTTTACTGGACCTGCTCCGTGCCAAAAAAAACGGCTGCCCGACCGGACATACAGGCTCTCCCCGAGCACGGAAGGGGGAGAAGGAGCCCACGGGACCAAGACACAGCAAGGCAAGTGGGAGGGTCAGATCCATAGAAAAAATTAGGTAAGTGAGAACCCACGTCTCCCAGGCAACACCTGAAAGATCATGGCCCTCACCGGAGGTGTTCCTCCAGCTGGAGGAAACACAAAAAACTGAGGATTGTGATGGTAAGGCCTCCTTTTGAAGTTTGGATGGAGGAGGTGTTTTATGTGGAGGGAGGAGCCCTGATTTCTCAGGTGCTGTCCTGAAAGACGATTTGGAAATTTCACCTGTATATGGATTGATCTGTATACACAAATATATATATAGATTTATATATATTCTTATTGAATTTTGCGCTGCACTTTTATACTCTTTAGATTGGGATGTGTCCGGGCTTCAGAAAGGATCCTGTCCCTATAGTTGAGGAAGCGGACCAGAAACGGGCGGGGAATATTCCTTGGGATGACACGGCCAGTGGGCACCCGTTGACCCTTTCAACCACGTAAGTTGCTGGGACATCTGTAAGGCCCAGGAGAGTTTTAAAGAACTCCTCCACGAATTCAGCAGGGCGTTCCCCCTCTTCGCTCTCAGGTAGACCCAGGACCCTGATATTATTGCGCCTCAAAATGTTTTCAGCATTGTCAGATTTTGCAACAAGGGACTGTACTGTGCACTGCAACTCAGCGATGGAGGTGGCATGGGTGGCTGTAAGATCTTCGGTTGCAGACAGTCTGGTTTCAGTTTTGGTCATTCTCTTTCTTATTTTGTCAAGGTCATTCCGTATTAAGTTGCACTCCTCAGCAAGATGATCAATGCGCACCAGCACCGAGGTCCTACTCTGCTCGATCGCAGAAAGGATCGTGGCTGTACTGTCCAGAGATGGTGAGGCTGACCCCTCCGCCATCTGAGACTCCCCAGGCTCCATTTCCAGATTGCCCAGCAGGGCCCCGAAGCCGACCGATCAGTTTGGGATCCGTATGCGGGGAGGCAGGCGGTGGCAGCCGAACTGGAGTGTTGGTCTTATTGGTTTTAGAGTACCCCTTCCCTCTTTTTTTGGAGGAGGAGGACATCAGGTGTTCTATCCAGGGAGATCACTATAGAGGTGGCAGGGCCTTGGATGGGTGACCGGGTGGATGCCGAGAGGAGATCCACGCCTCCGAAGCCGGGCTAGACCGACCGAGGTGCACTCACGCGGGACAACAGCCTCAGAAAACAGCTGGTATTCACAGGCCACACTAGGCCGGACCAGGCTGTGGCTGCTGCAGACGTCCCGAAGACTCGACTCAGCCTCCGGACTGCGCCAGATAGGTGGAAGGTGGGGACGGATGGTGGTCCCTTACCTCTAAAACTGCTGGTGTCGAGTCCCCCCAGGAGGCCTCAGGCTGGCAAGATGGCGGAGGCCGTGGGAGTTGGAGGTGACGATTCTCAGTGGTTTACGGGTATAATTGCCCCAAAATAATGGCACAGGACACTACAGGGGACTGAGCTGAGCAGGCTGGAATTTTTTTTTTAGCTGTGGATGGATGTTTAGATGCATGGATGGTGACGGATGATATTCAGGATTCCCGGAGCTCCTCGTGAAAACGTCCGCCGCTGCTCACATCAGAACACGTACAATAAGGATATTGTTTACCATAGGAGTAAAAGAAATTGTATGCACACATCTAAGAATTAGATCAAGGGCAGGAATGGTGAAGCCCTATCATTTGATTAACCACTTGCCCACTGGGCACTTATATATACCCCCTTCCTGCCCAAACCAATTTTCAGCTTTCAATGCTCTCACATTTTGAATGACAATTACTCAGTCATGCAACACTGTACCAATATGATTTTTTTTCTTTTTTTCTCACACAAATAGAGCTTTCTTTTGGTGGTACTTGATCACCACTATGAAAAAATACCAAAAATGTTGTAAAAAAATCATTCTTCTATGTTTCGGCTATAACATTTTGCAAATTAGTATTTTTTTTTTTTATATAAAATTGTGTCCAAAATGTATACTGCTACATATCTTTGGTAAAAATGAGTTTCTATTATTTGGTCTTTGTGAAAGGTATAGAGTCTACAAACTATAATGCCAATCATTGGAAATTGATCCCATCTGATCACACCTGATGTACTGACGGCCTATTTCATTTCTGGAGACACTAACAAGCCAGGAAAGTATAAATACCCCCACAATTACCCCTTTTTGGAAAGTAGACATTCCAAGGTATTTAGTTTTTTGAAGTTGTAATTTTTTTCCCACAATTCTTTGCAAAATTAAGACTTTTTTTCTTTCACAAAATTGTCACAATACTAAATTATTTCTCATGGAGCATAAGAGAATGGAAGGATGATCCAGGGATGGGCAGAGATCAGCGCTGTGGGCACTTCAGATCCAGCCTACAGAGTTGCTGCACTTCCTCTTATTGCACACTGTACCGATCGGTGCAAGGAGAGGGGAGGAGCCGAACCGGACAAGCTCCGGTCACTCTGTTGACAACTGATCGCTCCATCATTGGATTAAGTGATCACGTGGTAAAGGGCTGCTGTCATTTGCCCTTTACCCCGTTCCGTGATGCGCCGGGTCCAGAGGACCCAACGGTCAAGGACATTCCCGGTTGTGTGAGTTATCCAAACTGTACTGTAGCCATCATTTAAACATGGCCTGTTCGGCAACTGGTTAAAACTGGTACACAGAGGTCTTGAGAACTGATGGAGGGGCAGGGAGCTAGGTCCTCACAGAGTTAGTGACACCTCTGAACAGTTGTTGAAATAGTCAACAAGAAATAGGTTTACATTAATACCAGTAGACAGCAGAGGGTCATGTTTAAAGATGCAGTATGCAGAGACTTGCTTACCTGTGAGACACAGAGAGGTAAGATGTACTGTGAGGCAGTAAAGTACAAGAAGGGCTTTGGCTTGTGTGTCAACAAATCACACCATTGATCTAAAGTTGCCATCTTTGCTTGTGTCAAATATAGCTCAGCTTTTATATAACTCTAGGATGTGATATACTATGTGAAACTCTAAAGACAAATCCATATACAATTCCCACAAAAATATCTACAACTTACCTCTGCAAGAAGGTAGCTTTGGACTCCATCTCCCTTCATGATTGCAGACACTCTCAGATTCTCCAGTGAGCTGATATCCTTCACTACAGTTGTATGTCAGTTTGTCACCATACTGGTATTGGATTTTCACAGGGATAAAGGAAGTCTTCGGTGTAATGTTAGGATATGGGCAGATCTTAACTAAAACAACAAAAAAAAAATGTATATTATGTATACGGTATACATACTGATGTCAGATTGGATTATTAAAAATGAAATAATAATTTTGCTCCTGTTTTGATGAGAGATAGAAAAGAAATAAGCATATCGTGTTTGCTTTACTACTAGAAAAATGCCTAGATGTAGACTTTCAAGGTACCAAACCAAGTCTATACTATGTATTGCTGCTCTGCTGGATAGGAGAAAGGAATAGGAAAAGGAGTGAGGAATTCTCTTGAAACGTTTCTAAGAACTGAACTTTAAGTACATAGGGCCAGATTCACGTAGAACTGCGGCGGCGTAACGTATCGTAGATACGTTACACCGCCGCAAGTTTTCATCGCAAGTGCCTGATTCACAAAGCACTTGCAATGAAAACCTACGCTGGCGGCCTCCGGCGTAAGCCCGCGTAATTTAAAGGGGCGCGTGCCATTTAAATTAGGCGCGCTCCCGCGCCGGACCTACTGCGCATGCTCCGTCTCGAAATTCCCGCCGTGCTTTGCGCGAACTGACGTCATTTTTTCGAACGGCGACATGCGTAGCGTACTTCCGTATTCCCGGACGTCTTACGCAAACAACGTGAATTTTTAAATTTCGACGCCGGAACGACGGCCATACTTTATACAGCACATACGTGTGCTGTGTAAAGTTAGGGCACCCAAAACGACGATTAAATTTGCGACGGGAAACTAGACTAGCAGCGACGTAGCGAACGCGAAAAACCGTTGTGGATCGCCGTAACTCCTAATTTGCATACCCGACGCTGGTTTACGACGCAAACTCCCCCCAGCGGCGGCCGCGGTACTGCATCCTAAGATCCGACAGTGTAAAACAATTACACCTGTCGGATCTTAGGGCTATCTATGCGTAACTGATTCTATGAATCAGTCGCATAGATACTCTGAGGCCGGGTACTCACAAGCAAACATGTACGGTGAAACCGGTCCGTCGGACCGTTTTCACCGTACATGCCTGCCAGAGGGCTTCTGTACGATGGTTGTACTAACCATCGTACAGAAGTCCGCGCGTATACATTACGCGGGGCGTGTCCGCGTCGTCGCGGCGATGATGACGCGGCGACGTGGGCGGGCCTGCCATTTAAAGGCTTCCACGCATGCGTCGAAGTCATTCGACGCATGCGAGGGACGGCG
Organism: Rana temporaria; assembly: GCF_905171775.1. Lineage (NCBI taxonomy): Eukaryota > Metazoa > Chordata > Amphibia > Anura > Ranidae > Rana > Rana temporaria. The sequence continues at coordinate 339,914,902 of NC_053490.1, forward strand.
GGCGCTCGGACATGTACGGTAGGTCTGTACTGACGACCGTACATGTCCGAGCGGGCAGGATTCCAGCGGACGGTTTTAAAACACGTCCAGGAATATTTGTCTGCTGGGAAAAGGCCCGGCGGGCAAATGTTTGCTGGAATTCGGCCCGCTCGCGCCTACACACGACCGAACATGTATGCTGAAACTGGCCCGCGGACCAGTTTCAGCATACATGTTTGGTCGTGTGTACGGGGCCTGAGAGATACGACGGAGTATCTGAGATACTCCGTCGTATCTCCTTTGTGAATCTGGCCCAATGATCTTATATATAAATGTTACATACATTACTTGTGCAGTCTGTATTGGAGCATTCTCCCTAAAAAAAACATCCCCAGAATGAGCAGATGGACACAGAAATTATTCACTAGGACCTTAATGTTCAAAAACATACAAGGTACTCTTCCACTCCGTCACGCCTGCATGCTATTTTTCCATCGGCCTCGGATTGCTGCTGGAGGTGTCTCCAGGACCGGGGCACGCTACTTCATGTTTACTGGAACTGCCCATTCCTCCAGCCCTTTTGGCATTCGAACCAGGGACTGCTTCACTGGCTGTTCGAGGTAAATATCCCTCTCTCCCCTAAGTTCTTTTTACTGGGCCTCCCCCCTCCTAAACTTTCCACACTAGCTAAAAAGCTGGCCACACAAATTTTAACAGCAGCCAGATGTCTAGTAGCCCTTTACTGGAAACAACGAAACCCTCAGTCTTTATTCCAGAATTAAGGATGTGGAGGTCATGGAGTCCATGACAGCTAGGCTGGCGGTTCCAGTGGGAATATCAGTGACCCCAGTATCACTGACTCCAGTATCTACAACACATTCAAACTGTTAGTTAAATGCAGTTATGCAATGTTCGTATTTACAGATTTAAAACAAAACTGCAACAGTAAGACTTGCATCTAAGTGCATGTATAATTAAAGGTCATAACATAGTCCTCTTCATCCTCTCTGTATTATACCAGATACTAAATACTAAAAGTAAATTTATAAACATAGTCGTATCACTACTAGCCATTGAAATTATGTGATCTGGATTATAATACATTTTTACTGTTCTATTTGGTTAAACTAGGAGCAGTGATGTATAACTCATTCATGTATAACACTATTCATTTCAAGTAGACCCGTAGTGTACTTGCTACTACTTTTCTGGTGGTGTACACAGTACACAATACAGTACAGCCGTAGTTGCTATTACACTTCTGGTGGTGTACACAATACAGTGCACCCGTAGTGCACTCACTACTGCTTTTCTGGTAGTGTACACGGTACACAATACAGTGTAGTGTGGTGTTACAAAACAAAATTTACACCATGTCCGGTAGGCCAACAAGGAGAGGGAGACACTCACAGGCCACTAAAAGAGGGCAAGCAGGCTCTGTGTCTACAGTCAACAGAGCTGGTCGTGGACCTCTGCACGTGGCCGTAGGGCACTATTGTCCTATTTTTCTGCTGCTGGCCATGTTATTGAGCCACAACATGCAGAAGAGTTGGTTAAGTGGCTCCTTGTCAACAGTCACTCCTTCCCTAGCCCCACCATCATGCACGGAGGAGGAGTCCCCCAAACTATGCGACCGCAGTGTCGGGTACATGGAGAATGAGCAGCAATTTGAAGGCTCGGATGATGGTACCCAGGTTGAGGAAAGGAGTAACGTGAGCCTAGAGAGAGGGGGTGCTCAAGAAGGACAAGAAACTGTCAATCATGTTCCCCCAGCTGCAGCATACTGCCAAGTTTGCTCCAGTGATGAGGAGGGAGGGGATGATGAGGTCACTGACTCTACTTGGGTGCCTGATAGAAGAGTGGAGGAGACACATCTACAAGAAGGCAGGGTGCCCTCCAGGGGGCAACGTAAAGGATCATTAAAGGATTTTTTTTTTTAGCTAAATAGCTTCCTTTACCTTACTGCAGTACTGGTTTCATGTCCTTATTGTTCGTTTTTGCTTCAAAGTTGCTGTAATTCTGCTGTGATCTCCACACTTCCTGGTTGCCTGTTTCCTTATAACCACAGTACTGGGAGCTTTTCACGGTGGTCTAAGCTGTCATTACTGTGTGTCTAAAACTTAACAGAACCAATCAGATTCATTTTAAAAACAAAACGCTGCCCTGGATTTGTTTGTTTTTGTTCTGTGTGTCTCTCTAGTTCACAGGAACATGAAACCAGTTTAAAAGTGAAACTAACCTGCAGGCACATTATATGATTGATTTTTATCTATTTGTAATCATTTTTAAAAGGAATAAGTTAACTATTATGTCTCTATACCCTGTAAACAGTCATTTCAGCGAAATTTTTTTTTTTCCTTTAGTGACCCTTTAAGGGCAGCCACTCTATTGCATCACACCGCAGAGCTAAGCAGGTGCAGGGCACTGCTGACTCCCCACTTATTTTGAAAAGTTCTTTGGTGTGTGCCTTTTTTGACATGTGTGTAGCAGATCGCACCGTTGCGGTTTGCAACTTATGTCTGAAGTGGATCAAGCGTGGTCAAAACAGCAGCCGCTTGGGCACCACATGCTTGACCCCGACATATGACGACCTCCCATGCAGTCCGTTGGCAACAGCACTTGAAAGACCCACATCAAACAACAAGGCAGACTTCTTCTTCTTCCTCCTCATCTGGGCTCTCCAACCCCATTATACTTCAAGTCCTCTCAGAAACTTGCACGGAGAAGAATGTAGGTATAGCAATAGGTGTTCCAAGTACTTGTGGCAAATCTGCTAGCGGTACACCACCATTTGCTAAACCGTAGAAAGAAATTCGGTCCCAGCCAGCCACATGCTCAGCGCCTGACTGCTAGCTTGGCCAAATTGCTAGCACTGCAACTGCTGCCTTTTCAGCTGGTAGACTCTCCCTCCTTTCGTGAATTTGTGGAATGTGCGGTACCTCAGTGGAAGGTTCCCAAATGACATTTCTTTTCACGGAAGGCCATTCCAGCTCTCTACCGGCATGTGGAAGGCAATGTCTTGGCCTCGTTGGACAGGGCTGTCAGCAGTAAGGTGCATATTACCGCTGACTCATGGTCCAGCAGGCATGAACAGGGACGTTACCTTTCTTTGACGGTGCACTGGGTAATTCTGCAGCTGGGAAGGATGCAGGACAGGGTTCAGTATTGTTGGAGCTTGTTCCGCCACCACCCCTCCAAAATGCTAGTGGTGATTCTGCCACAGCTCTCTCCTCCACCCCCTCCTCTTCTTCCTCTATGGCCTCTTCCTCTGCAGATTTGTCCTCTGAACCAGCGGTGCTCTGTAAGCGCTCAAGGGGCTATGCAAGCACTTAGGCAAAATGTAGATATGTATATGTGTGTATGGATATAGCTATATATATAGATATATATATATCTATATATATAGTAATTATGAATATATTTCATTTAGGGGGTTGAAGATATGTATGTATGTGTGAATATATATAGTTAATTTAGCTTGCTAATTCATGGCATTTAGCACATAGCAAAGCCCTTTGTTCTTACTAGACATTTCAGAGTCATTAAGTTAAACCACTTTCTGTAATTGACCCCATGCTGGGATGTGCAATGAATATAGCCCCACCCTTTTAACCCTGGGAAAATTCTCTTTAATCTGCTGATCCGAGATAGTCACCAGGTTTTGCATGAAAGCCTTAAGACTTAAAGCCTCCAATCCTGATCCTAGCTAGGCCAACCAATGGGACGTCAGCATAGAGAGATATACTCCACAGCAGAAGTGAAGGCAGAGCTCACTTTATGGAGACATGGCCTAAATAATGGGTCTTAAAGGGTAACTATGGTATAGGCATTTTATACTTACATGTAGCAACTGTACACGCTTGTAATCTAATGTTTTAGAGGAATATGCTCTATATTCCTCCATGTAAATGTTTGTATTTTAACCTATGGTTTCCTGCTTGTTTGGGACTATAGATAGGTTCTGTGTGTTAGATTAGACTTTGTATAAGCTCTAATAAATGTTTATTATATTGAAGCTTTTTTTATCTGGTCAAAAGAACTCTTATTTAACTCTTATCATATGTTTATGATATTAAATCTTAAAATATAGATTTTATTGTTAACACTGCCCTCTGACAGGGACACTTAACCCATGTTCCCCGTTTGGCTCACGTCCTGAATTTGGTGGTGAAGCGGTTCTTGAGCAGGTACCCAGACTTATAGGATCTCCTGAGGCAGGCCAGGAAAGTTTGTGGTCATTTCCGCTGGTCATATAATGCCAGTGCTCGGCTGGCTGACAGTCAGTCAAAGGGAATGCAACATGCCCACCAACCGCCTCATTTGTGACATGCCCACCAGGTGGAACTCAATGTTGTCAATGCTGCAGCGGCTGCATATGCAGCAGAGGGCCATCAATGAGTACCTGTGCGAGTATGGCACCAGGACAGGGTCAGGGGAGCTTGGCTGTTTTTCGCCACACTGGCTACTGATCAAGAATGCATGCACTGTTTTCTCACCATTTGAGGAGGCCACGAGGATGGTGAGCAGTGACAAAGCATGCATCAGTGATACTGTCCCTCTTGTCTTCCTGTTGGAGCACACGCTTCATGGAATAATGAACAGGGCACTTGAGGCAGAACAGCAGAAGGAAGAGGAGGACTTCCTCACCTCTCAAGGCCCCCTTTATCCAGATAGTATTCCTTGTGGCCCCCGCCAAACACACAGGAAAAAAAGGAGGAGGAGGAGGATTGTGTCAGCATGGATGTGGAGGATAACACTCAGCAGCAGTCTTCAAGATATTGTTTTCAGTCCCCATAAACCCATGGAGTTTCATGTGGCTGGGAGAAGGTAGTTGCGGATCATGTGATCCTTAGTGACCCAGAGGACCCAGGATCAAATGCCTCTGCAAGCTTAAGCTGCATGGCCTCCCTGATTCTGCAAAGCCTGCGAAAGGAACCTAGGATTCGTGGTATCAAGGAGAGGAATCATTACTGGCTGGCAACCCTTCTTGATACACGTTACAAAGGTAAGGTTGCAGAACTCATCATGCCTTCGCAGAGGGAGCAGAGGATGAAACAGGCCTTTAAGAAAGGTTTGTGCAATGCATTTCCAGACTCTGGGGGTTACAATTTCCTGGTGCTGGACGTGTTGCTGAGGCTTTGTTTTTGGCACAGAAAGAGCAGTGGAGAAGGTGGCTGATGCCTTTAGACAATTCTTCAGTCTTTGGTTCAAGCAACCATCGCCAGCGTATGCATTACATGGTGCAGGAATATGTAGGGGCAAAATCAGACAGAGACCTTTCCAACAGAGCATCCACTGGGTTACTGGGTCTTGAGGATGGACCACTGGCCAGAGCTTGCTCAATATGCAATTGAGCTACTGGCCTGTCCCGCATCCAGCGTTCTTTCAGAACGCACATTCAGTGCTGCTGGAGGTTTTTTTTTTTTTTTATTGTTTTTATTGAGATTTTCAAACAATACAACAACAAGACAGAAGACAATACATAGATACACAGCTCATATGCATATACCATGAACCAACATACATGTCATCCTATATCCTAGCGATGTGCTACCACTTGACAGATGTATACGAGCAGGGGGGGGGGGCAGAAAGTGCCCCCCCACCGCTACCATACTCCCTCGGCGCGCCGGCGCACCAGACATCCTAATCAGTAATGGAGTAGAGTCTGGGCCCCAGGTCAAACATGTCATTCACTTAGATATCAGCCAGCAGTGTCAGATTCCGCCAGCCAGGCTCGCCATACCTTGTCATACATTAATCGGGGATGCCCGCAGAAGTATGTGTCCTTATACAGGGGGAGGCTGGTGTTCACCAGCCTCCCCCTGAGGGGGGTGTAGGACTGAACCACATTCTCAACAATACCCAGGAGACATACTTCCATCGCTAGTGGCAGTTGAACTGCCGCAACCTTATTAACCGTTTCCAGTATCTCTTCCCAGTACTGTTTTACTGCGGGGCATCGCCCGGGGAGGCGCTACACCTCCAACACTCTGGGGAATGAGCAGGGTTCATCTTGTGAAGTCTATGTGGGGTGAAATAAGCCCTGTGGACAATCTTAAACTGTACCAGCCTGTAACGAATTGAGACCAGAGTGCGGAAGGGGAGATCCCACACATCATCCCAGTCATCAGCATCCAGTGTGGGAATGTCACTGCCATCTGGACCGCAGCCCATCCAGAGGAGGAAGAGACACAAAGATCAGGTAGGAGTATAGGTGCGAAGTAGGTTTCGTATCGCAGCAAAACCGAAGTGTTCTCTCCAACTCCGACTGGGCCACGATGCAGGACGACAGCGGGAACTGTGCCGTGAATGCATGTGTCATCTGGTGGTATCTAAAGAGATAATGTGGGGGCAAATTAAATGTAGATTTAAGCTCAGCAAAGGGTATTAGCTTATTTTGCGAGACGACGTGCAAAATCAATTTGATACCGCACCTCGACCACGCAACGGGATCCAGAAGCTTATAGAAGTGGGCTAAGGCTGGGTTCCCCCAGATAGGGGCATTGGGAGAAACCTCAGTGGGCTTGCATTTCTCGATGGCCAGTCCCGTCCTCCACGCCCGCAGAGTGGTAAGCATGGAAGGGGTCAAGGGGTACAGCGCGCGGGGGCCACGGAACAGTAAAAACTGAAGGGCCTCCAGCGAACCGACCACCGAGGCCTCTAGGGCAGTAGAGGTGTTGGTCCCATCCGGTCTCAGCCACCAGGCCGCAGTTACCAACTGAGTTGCTAGGAAATACTTGTGACAATCGGGGAACGCCATTCCCCCCTGTGTTCGCGGCCTCATCAGAGTCGCCAGTTTGTATCTGGGCGGAGAGGGGCCCCAAATAAAGGAAGAGAAAATCTGGTTCAGTTTACGGAAAAAGGACTTAGGTATCCACTACGGGGAATGGCGGTAGAGGTATATCAACTTGGGAACAATCTTCATCTTAATAAGGTTTACCCTCCCCCAGACAACTGGAGATTACTCCATGCCTTAAGCCTGGACTGGGCCTCTATCAGGACCGGAGACAAATTTAGCGAAATGAACTCAGAAGCCGAAGCAGAGACCTGTACACCCAGATATCTAAAGGAGCTAACCCAGCATAGAGGGCTATTAGGCTGGGAGGTAGATCTGGCTGCCTGATCAATCGGGAAAAGCAACGATTTGGACCAATTCACCCTGAGCCCAGTGACCGAGGCAAATGTGTCTAACACGGTCAATGCACCCTGCAACGAGGGACCGGCGTCATTCAGGAACAGTAACATGTCATCCGCGTACAGAGCTACCCTCTCCTCCAGCAAGCCCACACGGAGACCTCTAATAAGCGGTGACGAGCGTAAAGCTTCCGCCACCGGTTCAATGGCAAGAGCAAATAGTGCCGGAGAGAGAGGGCAGCCCTGCCGCGTTCCCCGGAAAGCCCGAAGGGGGCGGAAAGGCCACCACCCAGGCGCACCGAGGAAGTAGGGGTCTTGTAGATCACCTGAAGCCATTTGATAAACAGTAGCGGAAAACCCATCCTACGCAAGGTTTCCCATAGGAAAGGCCATTCGACAGCGTCAAAAGCCTTTTCAACGTCTAGTGAGGCCACAGTCCTCGTCCCTACATTATTGTGTTGAGTGTGTATGTTGGTGAAAAGTCTCCTGAGGTTAACGTCCGTAGACCGGCGGGGCATAAAACCAGTCTGGTCCGAGTCTATTACCGTGGGCAGCATGGGGTATAGCCGAAGGGCAAGGAGTTTAGTCAAGATTTTAAAATCGGTATTGAGCAGAGCAATAGGTCTGTATGAGGCACAGAGAGTTGGGTCCTTAGGAGGTTTGTATATCAACGTCAAGTGGGCGTGGTACATGGAAGCGGGAAGACTGCCGTCCGTCAAGGATGATGTGTATAGCTGAGCCAGCAAGGGGGCCAGAAGGCCCACATGTGCTCGGTAGAAATCAGAAGTCCATCCGGCCCAGGCGCTTTGCCCGGTGGGAAGGACTGGATGGCCCTCTGCACCTCCAGGGCCGTGAATGGTTGAACCAAAGCCTCCCTCTCCCCATCCGAAAGCCAGCCCAACGCCAGTGAGTCCATCAAAGTATTTAAAGTCTCAGGTCGGAAATCTGCGGGCAGTCCAGAGGAATACAAAGTCCTATAGAAGTCACTAAAGGTCTGGAGGATCTCCTGGAGGGAGGACACAGTACCACCCCCAGGAGTTTGAAGGAGCGAGATTGTCGTGAGGGGGTGATCATGTTGAGCCATCATGGCCAGCAGGCGGCCGTTCCGGTCTCCCTGTTCAAAAGCACGTTGTTTGCCCTTGTGGATCTCCAGGCGAGCTGCCTCGGCCATATGTAAATGTAGGTCCCGTTGGGCCGCCATCATTTGATCAAAGTGCACCGGGGTGGGGTCCAAATTGTACCTGTCCGTGTTGTCAGTGATTAATTTCTCCAATTCCCGAGTCTGAGCTGAATGTTGTTTCTTGACACTAGCTATGGAGGAAATGTATTGCCCTCTAGTGTAAGCCTTAAACACGTCCCACACAACCTCAGGGGAGGCAGTACCTGTATTACGTTCCCAGAACTCAGTTAGCAAGGGGGGCACGGCATCAGTTATGTCAGGATGAGTGACCCATTGCGCGCCCAGCCGCCAAAGCGCAGCACTGCGCAGTGCCGGAGAGCGAAGCACCACCATCAGGGGACTGTGGTCCGACAGACCGCTCGGGAGATAGTCCGCCCCCAACACATCCGCTAACAGTGCGAGGTTGGAGAAGGCCATATCTATCCGGGATGCGGTCTTGTAAGAAGTCGAGAAGCACGAATAGGCTCTCACCCCAGGATGCTTCCACCTCTACAACGGTGTTTAGGTGGCGCCGGTCTGTCTAGGTCATGGGACAGGATGGCATTAAAATCACCCATCACCAACACCTTCCCAGGGCAAAAGGGCGTAATCTTGTCCACAACCTCATATAACAAGTCTGGCGAGAAGGGAGGGGGAATGTACAGGTTAACAACAATGTATATTTGTGCCCAAAGCGTGAAGACCAGTATCACATATTTACCTTGGGGGTCCAACCGGACCTCCTCAATCACACAAGGGAAATTTTTGTGAATAAGGATCGACACACCCCTGGCATACGTAGAGTAGGTAGCATGTAATGCCCTCTGCACCCAGGGTTTCTTAAGAGTCAGGATCTTGCTGCCCATGAGATGGGTTTCTTGGAGTAAAATAAGCTGAGGCGAGCGAGCCTTTAAATATTGGAAAAGGGTGGCACGCTTAAATTTAGAGTTGAGGCCTCTGACATTCCAGGAGAGAATGGTGAATGAATCAGGTGAGCGGTCAGCCATCTGGTAAAGGGGGCAGGAAATAGGGGGGAGGACCAAATAAATACACTCTTGCGCACCTCAGGAGCAGCAAGATCCCAAGCACACAGTATTGCACATTATGAACATCTGGGCATGACATATTCAAACAAAAGTGGAATGCATAGAGCTGAGCAGACACAAACAACATTAAACAAAACTAAATTCCCAGGCACAAAGTACCTATCCTACCATGTCCCGGCCCCCTAACAACGGTTAGGAGGGTGGGAATAGTTTTACCCCAAAAACATTCAAAAAACAGTGTAAATGAGCCCCTAAAAACCGGTGGCCCTACACAGTAGGCGCCAGGTCGCCCACATCTGCACCCGGACGGCAGGCACATCAGAGACCAACCGCCAGTGTCCAGGCTCCGGGTAGCAAAGGGGGACATTAGGGAGAAAAAAACAGACAAAAAAAAATTGGGGGGGGGGGGACCAAAAAAACGGGGGGGCAGCAGTCCTGGAGTGCCACCACAATCACGGGTCGGGGTGGCATGCATCCTTGTTGGTGGACTGAGCAATCACATCTCCTAGTAACCGAAGAAGGGACCGATTCCCGGTCAGAACAGAGAAACAGTGGCCGATGCCCAAAGTCAACTGAGAGGGGCAAAAACCAAAGAACGATGAGGGCCGGGGCCCGTGGAGAAGACTCAGTGGTATGTAGGGGGCAGGGGTAAAGTACCGGATCGTGAGCCAGTCAACAGGCAACTTCAGAGGTAACATGGCAGTCCTGCACACCCATCAACGGAGAGAAGGGGGAAGGGGTAGGGCAGCGGCAGCCACAGCTAGTGCCTAGCAGTGATGGGGCAAAAGGATCTTCGGATTAACCACAGCAGATATGGCAGTCCAATGGGGAGAGCCGGCCAGGGCGCCGTGTCAATGGGCCAAATGGGGGGAGGTGGACGACCCACATGAGATGAATAAAACAAGAAAAACAGGGCAGAAAAAAAGAGGGGTACTTGCCACAGGATGAGGGCCCTCACCGACTCTCCAGCCACGCTATAGCTGCCTCCGGATCCATGAAGAAGCGGGTGCGGTCACCATCAATCACTCGTAACTTGCTGGGATAGAGTAGGCTGAATTTGAGACCTTGATCTCGTAGGCATCTCCTCACCTCAGTAAAGGAGCGGCGACGGTGCTGTACTTCTGGGGAGTAATGAGGGAAGAGCATGATCCTGGCCCCGTTGTAAAGCAGGTCCCGTTTCTCTCTGGCAGCAGCAAGGATTCGATCCCTATCCCTGTAGTTGAGCAGCCGAAGTAGGAAAGGTCGAGGAGGGGCACCGGGGATCGGAGGCTTGGGGGGGACCCTGTGGGCCCTCTCAACCACAAACGTGGGCGGCATGGCAGGCAGGCCCAAGAGGGAGATCAGAAAGGCTTCCGTAAATTCTGCAGGCCTGAGGACTTCCACCTTTTCAGGGAGGCCCAGGACCCTGACATTATTCCTCCTGAGGCGATTTTCGGTGTCAATGGATTTCTCTTGCAGGGCTTTAACCTGGATTTTCAGTGCGTGTAGGTCCCTGGAATCTGCCCTTGTAGAGTCCTCCAGCTGTGATATGCGGTCCTCCGCCTCCACGAACCGGGCCCTAAATTTGTCCATGTCGTGGCGGATCAGGCTGACATCCGCCACTAAGTGGTCGATCTTGACCATCACCGAGTCCCGACCCTCCTTGATGGCCGCCAGGAGCTCAGCATGCGATGCGGCGTGGGATGCAGGTGGATTAGGGGAGGCTGGAGAGCTGGCCGACATCGCCTGTGCTGGGAGCCTCATGGGCAAGATGGCCGCCGCGACTCGGTCACCGATCCCGACGGAGGAGCGGAGCTTACCCGGAGACAACGGAGGCCTCGGGGTGCCGGGTGCCTTCTTTCGCCCCAGGATGTCAGGCAGGTGGTTGCTGGGAGTAGGAATCGGCGCTGGAATATAGTCAGGATACCGGTAGGAGCGGAGCTCAGTCAGCACACGTCTGCTCCTGTTCACATCCCGGCCACGCCCCCCTGCTGGAGGGTTTTTAACCAATCACATCATGCCAACCGCAATGGAAGCGCCACCTAGCGGCCATTCAAAATATTGCAATCTAAGATAGGACGGCGCAAGCCGTCGTATCTTAGATATGTTTAAGCGTATCTCTGTTGGGGCATACGCTTAAACATAAGTCGGCGTAGTACTGCAGAGGGAAGGAGGGGGGAGCTAGGGCAGTAGGGGGAATCTGTGCTGCACAGGGTGATTAGGGTGTGCCTGGGCACACCGGGCACACCCTGTGCGCTTGCCTATGGAGCTTACCAAAGCGTTGAGTAAACCTTTTTTTCTAAGTTAAGTCTTAAATTCTTTACTGTACCTTCACATTCAGGAATAGGCAAACTCCAAGTTCCATCTGCTTGACATCTTCTATAACCGTCGCCAATGATTGTGTACCTAAATTATATAAAACAAAATATCAGCTGACTGTGACAAACAACTTATTTTGGGTGATCAAATCAACAGGTCTTCAGAATTATTTATCAGAAACCAAACAATAAAAGTTTTTTCATTTGAACTTTTGCAAGCACACCTGTCTGATCGACAGAAATGTATGCAATTTTAGGAATTAAAGCAATTATAAACAATGTACTATTTGATTCCCCACATACTGGAATAATTTGCTGGCAAAAAAGTGTAATTACCAATTTGCCAGATTTACAAATAGATTTGTGTTTGTAAGATGCAGCAACTTAGAGTCTAATGGGCCGTACACACGACCGAACATGTCTGCTGAAACTGGTCCGCGGACCAGTTTCAGCAGACATGTTCGGTCATGTGTAGGCCCGAGCGGACAGGATTTCAGCATACATTTGCCCGCCGGGCCTTTTTCCAGCGGGCAAATATTTCTGAACTTGTTTTAAAACAGCCCGCTGGAATCCTGTCCGCTCGGACATGTTCGGTCGTCTGTACAGACCTACCGTACATGTCCGAGCACCCGCCATCCCTCGCATGCGTCGAATGACTTTGACGCATGCGTGGAAGCATTGAACTGGCAGGGCCGCCCACGTCGCCGCGTCATCGGCGCGGCCATGCCCCGCGTATTGTTTACGCACGGATTTCTGTATGATGGTGAGTACAGCCACCATACAGAAATCCCCGGGCAGACATGCACGGTGAAAACGGTCCGGCTCGTCTGTACAAGGCATAAGGCTTAACGTACACAGGAAGTTTTACAACCTCCCCTAAATGATTTAACTTGACAGATAGTAAGCGATGTTTAAAAACAACCGTTTTGCCGTGTTTGCATGCCACGTTTAGCTATGCTTTCGTTCAGAAGTGTTTTTTTTAACCACTTAAAGACCTCAGGTGTTTTTCAGATTTGGTGTTTGCAAGACTAAAACATTTTTTTCTGCTAGAAAATTACTTAAAACCCCCAAACATTATATATTTTTTTTTTCTAACACCCTAGAGAATAAAATGGCGGTCATTGCAATACTTTTTGTCACACCGTATTTGTGCAGCAGTCTTACAAGCGCACTTTTTTTGGAAAAAATTCACTTTTTTGAATTAAAAAATTTGGCCCAATTTTTTTATATATTGTGAAAGATAATGTTACGCCGAGTAAAATGATACCCAACATGTCACGCTTTAAAATTGCGCCCGCTCGTGGCATGGCGTCAAACTTTTACCCTTAAAAATCTAGATAGGCGACGTTTAAAAAATTCTATAAGTTGCATTTTTTGAGCTACAGAGTAGCTCTAGGGCTATAATTATTGCTCTCGCTCTAACGATCGCGGCGATACCTCACTTGTGTGATTTGAACACCATTTTCATATGCGGGCGCTACTCGCGTATGCGTTCGCTTCTGCGCGCGAGCTCGTCAGGACGGGGCACTTTAAAAAAAATTTTTTTTTGTTTTCTTATTTAATTTTATTGATTTTATTATTTTTTACACTAAAATATATAAAAAAAAAAAAATGATCACTTTTATTCCTATTACAAGGAATGTAAACATCCCTTGTAATAGAAAAAAGCATGACAGGTCCTCTTAAATATGAGATCTGGGGTCAAAAAGACCTCAGATCTCATATTTAGGCTTAAATGCAAAAAAAAAAAAAAAAAAAGGAAAATTTGTCATTTAAAAAAATGACAGAAAAAAAATTGTCTCTTTAAGAGGCTGGGCGGGACTGACGTTTTGACGTCACTTCCGCCCAGCAGAGCTATGAGGACGGGTGGGGGCCATCTTGCCCTCACTCAAGTCCTCACTCTCCAGGCGGCAGCATCGGATCTCCTCCGCCTCTACCGACGGCTCCGGTAAGCGGCGGAGGGCGCGGAAAAGCGGCGGGAGGGGGGGGGCCCTCTCCCGCCACCGATAACGGCGATCTCGCGGCGAATCCGCCACGGAGACCGCCGTTATCGTTTACATGGCCGCCAGCTGAAAACATGGATATCTCAGTTGTGGCAGCAGCTGCTGCCGTTACTGAGATATCCATGTTTAAAAAGAGGACGTACATATACAGTGGGGGGTCCGTAAGTGGTTAAATAGTCAAAAATGTAAAATGCCTGTAAATGAAACGTGGCTAAACCCGAGTTACTGCCTTTTTCACACGTTTACAAGCTGTTACAGGCGTTTGGTGTTTCAAATGTCTCTGAACATCCGTCCTGAACGCATTTTTTTGCTTTCCAGAAAATGCTTCTTAACTCAAATGCCTAGAAATGACTATGAATGACCCTGTGTACATGTACTGATAAGATAACAGAGAAGAGTTCAGGGACAGCTGAAAAAAATGCCCAACTGCTTTGTCTGTTTACCAGCAGCAGTGTACATGAAACCTAAGCCCTGTACACACGATCGGTCCATCCGATGAAAACGGTCTGATGGATTTTTCCGATGAAGCTGACTGATGATCAGTTAAAAAAACGATTCGATTATGTCAGAACGCGGTGACTAAACACAACGACGTGCTGAAAAAAATGAAGTTCAATGCTTCCAAGCATGCGTCGACTTGATTCTGAGCACGCGTGGATTTTTAACCGATGGACGTGCCTACAGACGATCTTTTTTCTATAGGTTTTTTATCCATCAGATAATTTTAAAACAAGTTCCTAATTTTTTAACCGATGGATAAATAACCGATGGGGCCCACACACGATCGGTTTAGTCTGATGAAAACGGTCCATCAGACCATTTTCATCAGACAAACCGATCGTGTGTACGCGGCATAACAGCTAAAAACAGCTGGGGTTGCAATCTGATTTCCATGATTAGCTTCACACCAGTGAGCTATGCACTATGCAGTATATGCCAACTACAATATTTTGCAAATATTTAAGCCTCATGTACATGGATAGCTTGACTTTTACATTGTACAAATTAAGCGTATTTCAATGCATGGGTAGCATGGATGCAGCATACAGCCTGTTTCAATCACTGGTAGGTTGAAATATGCGGTGGCTGTGCAGGACTGTACATTGGTCCGAGTGGTACTCACAGGGCCATAATGTGTACAGGGTCGGTTGCCACTAATGGGGACTTTCTGTGTTCAAGATATCAGTATGCGCATTCTTGTATGCATATAGCCATGTACAAGAGCCCTGCTTGGAGCAGTGTACAGCTACCCATATTTCATTATTTCATATTTCATTATTTTGACAGGCTGATGGCAGTGGTCAGTACACTGCACCTGTGTCCCCCGGAGCTAAAACATTGCCGGTGTTTATGCAGTATGGAGCAAATCACCTGTTTGCATAAGGCCATATGGTCCAACCCAAAATTACAGTTCTCAGTGTGACTTCAATGAAAGAAAAATTATATAAGGTTAAAATTAAGGTGATTAATTTGGTGCCTGGAACTTTTCTGTGATCCTTACCATTTTTTTTGCTGGCATACCCAACAGCTTCTGTGCTTATAGGCTGTTGTAATCACCCTCTCTCATGTCACAGCTCTTTAGCAATATATAAATAGCAGCTGTGAAAACTATGTATAGAAACTGACTTTGACAATCAGGATAAGTGAGATTTTTTTTGTATCTGCGCAGACATACTGTACACCAGTGTTTCTCAACTCCAGTCCTCAGGGCGCACCAACATGTCATGTTTTCAGGATTTCCCTCAGATGAAACAGCTGTGGTAATTACTAAGGCAGTGAAACAGATTAAATCACCTGTGCAAAATAATGGGAAGCCTGAAAACATGACCTGTTGGGGTGCCTTGAGGACTGGAGTTGAGAAACACTGCTGTACACTGTGACGGTATCGGTATGATATCCCCGTCAACGTTCCCTTCTTCCCATAATGAAAATCACCCCAATATTCCACGAGGAGGGATATCCCTGGAATCGCCCAGAAAGCCACACATGAGACAAGCTTACTGCTTGAACAACACAGACTTTAATGTTATAACACACACAGCTTATATGTCATTTCCAAAACTGTTACAATGACAAATCTCCGCCCCCCTCACACTGGGGCTTCCATACAGATGACTAGGTAGACACGACGGGGCCGATGCTGAAAACACATTTTCTTTAGACAATGACATCAATGACGCTGAGCACTAGCTGTACTGAATACATCAACCAGACCGCTCGACCCCGCATATAGAGAGATAATTACCACAATGAAGCAATCAGAATAATTAACACAAGCCACTTAAACCCAGCTCTCCTTCACACAACACAATAGATCAATTAACCTTTAGAAATAGTGAGGGGACATTAGCACGTCAATAACCTGTCAGAGGAATGAATCACATGAAATTCCTTTCTACCTCTACCCATGGCTAGCAGGGAGCAGTAAACTGAGACATATAGGCAAATGTATCACAATGGCCCCCCTTTTGCTCCCTGCTCCGGCAAACCCGGTTGGACCTTCCCTGGTCCAGTAGGGTTGACGGGTTCAGAGCTTTTAGTCCGAGGTTAACTCCGTTTGGCATGACTGACCTCCCTTGGCAACTGCTTCAGACTCAGGTATGTCACCGGGTCGTCAGATCACACGCCGGTCAGTCCCCAAGTCTTTGTGCGATCTGCAAAGTCACCAGAAGTCAGTGTGAAGACAGCGAATGGGTCTGTGCGCCGCCGTATAGGTGTCCCGCTATGGGAGGGGGCAGGTTATGGCTCTGAAGTGACAATCCCAGGAGATTCATAAAAAGAAAAAGTTATATTTGTTGAAATGCTGTAGCACTGGTGCTCAGAGTCCGGGGGGGAGGGGAATCAGAGCCCCATAAGGTCAGCCACCCCCTGCTCCCTCCGCAGCCGCCGGTTCTCCTCTTGGAGCTTCTCCAGCTCCATCTCCAGTTCATGGAGCCTGGGGGGGTCAGCCTGCTGTGACCTCAGGTGGTTGTTCTCCTCCTCCATGCGGCTTATGCACTCCTCCAGCTCTATGTACTCACGGATCAGATCCTGCTTGCTCATGTCCTGCAGGCTCTCCACGTGGTCCTTCATCATCAGGAACTGGGTGGTGGTGTAAGGGGCCACCGGTGGGCCCTTGGCGAACATCTCGGCACGCATCTGGGGCGCCCGCTGCGACTCCCGCTTCTTCTCCTCCCAGGTCAGCTTGTTATACGGCTTCCAGGACCTCTTCTTCTTGAAGGGTGGCCGGCGGTGCCTCTTTCTGCCCAGCTCCCTCCAGGGCCCCTCCGGCTCAGGGCTGTCGCCCATGACCAGCTGACAATGGTGTTCCCTGTTGTCCGTAATAACAGATTGTACCATGAGGGCTTCGTAAGGGGTGCCCAATGGTTCTTCCTGACCCAGCTCCTGGGGATCCCAAGCCGAGTCTACACAATGGGCTGCTGCTGGTGGGCGGTACCCAGGTTGAGACCAATTTGACCTGGTGTTGTCATTCATGGGGCAATTCTGCTTGAAGTGACCCAGCTGTTTGCACCGGAAGCAGCGTTGTTCGTTGCCCTCCTGGCGTGGATAGCGAGGGCTAGATGTCACCGGTCTGTTAGGAGGTTGGTATCTAGCGGTTGGTGGGTGTGAGGGCACCATTTGTGGTGGAGGTTGTTCCTGTGGTGTGACCTGGTTCGTCTTGCGAGTATCTGCATATTCATCCGCCAACTTCGCGGCCTCTGGTAGAGTCATGGGCCTGCGATCTCTCACCCAGTCTTTGACGTCCGTCTGGATGTGATTGTAAAATTGCTCCAGGAGCATTAGTTGCAAAACGTCCTCTGCGGTGGTGGCCTGGCTGCTGTTAGCCCAGTTAGAGGCCGACCGGGACAATTGGCATGCCCATTCCGCATAAGAGTCTTTTGTGGTTTTGCGTGAGTCCCTGAACTTCTGTCGGTGGGACTCTGGGGTTACTGCATAACGAGCCAGGAGTGCTTCTTTAACCCGGGCGTAGCTATGGATATCCTGATCTGGCACGGTACGGAAAGCATCAGAAGCTTTGCCTGACAGTTTGCCTGACAATATTGCAACCCACTCTCCTCTAGCTATTCGGTGCAGGTTACATTGTCGCTCAAAATCCGCCAGGAAGTTATCAATCTCACAGTCCTTTTCATCAAAAGCTTTAAAAGCGCTAAACGGAATCTTCCTTGCGTCTGCTGTGCTGTACTCACTGTTTGGAGAATGTGCGGCTGCTTGTTGGACTGCTGCCAGTTTTAACTGTAGTTCTGCGTCCCTTATTTGTTTAGCCTCCTCCGCTAACAGGTCCATCACTCTCAGCACCACATCTGCCGTTGGGTTCGGGCCGAACCACGCTAGCTTCTCTCTCATTAGCTTGTTGGCTGGCGATTCCTCCTCCTGAATCACTGGTGTCTCCATCTCTTGTACTGCTGGCGTTGCTGCAATCCCGTCCTCCTGGTCTAGCTCCATTGATTCTGCTATGATGACCCGCTTGGTTTTGTTGCTAGCAATCCTTCCACGAACTTCCAGTAGTTCTTCCAGTGTCTGCTTGGAATCCGGGTGTGAAGGGGAATAGAAGGGAAAAATCCCACTGCTACCAACCAATTGTGACGGTATCGGTATGATATCCCCGTCAACGTTCCCTTCTTCCCATAACGAAAATCACCCCAATATTCCACGAGGAGGGATATCCCTGGAATCGCCCAGAAAGCCACACATGAGACAAGCTTACTGCTTGAACAACACAGACTTTAATGTTATAACACACACAGCTTATATGTCATTTCCAAAACTGTTACAATGACAAATCTCTGCCCCCCTCACACTGGGGCTTCCATACAGATGACTAGGTAGACACGACGGGGCCGATGCTGAAAACACATTTTCTTTAGACAATGACATCAATGACGCTGAGCACTAGCTGTACTGAATACATCAACCAGACCGCTCGACCCCGCATATAGAGAGATAATTACCACAATGAAGCAATCAGAATAATTAACACAAGCCACTTAAACCCAGCTCTCCTTCACACAACACAATAGATCAATTAACCTTTAGAAATAGTGAGGGGACATTAGCACGTCAATAACCTGTCAGAGGAATGAATCACATGAAATTCCTTTCTACCTCTACCCATGGCTAGCAGGGAGCAGTAAACTGAGACATATAGGCAAATGTATCACATACACACACACTCTAACTCTGCAAATATGACTTTTGGATGTTAATGGGTAAAGCACTTTTGTAAAAGAAAAAGATAATTTTACCTTGGTTAAATACTTTTCCTTAGTGCTTTATTTAAAAAAATTGAAATTGTGCAGTAACAGGTAATATTACCAGCTGAGAGTTTAGGACATACTGAACATACTCTAAAAAAATGTCATCAAAGTACACAAGGCATATGCTGTGTCAATCTCACCCGCTGCCATTCCCCGCAAAATACTACTGCTGAAAAATCCTGGCTGTCAACATGACATCTAGAACTGTATTACAGCAGTGCTGTGTACTGTGATAGGAAGCTTCTGAACAATGTCTGTTTAGGAGCTTGATTGAGACATATAACTTAACACTTTTACTACATTATATGTACTGTTTTATTTATATTTTTCAGTGAAAGTTATTATGCTAGTTAAAGCACAGGTAAAAATAAGTACATACATAAATACATGAAATATTAACCCAAATGAACTTTTTCACTGTAGCTATTTTTCTGATGATTTCTAGACTTCAAGTGGTTATGCCAGGATGATGCCTGCAGCTGCAGGCATTCTCCTGGTAGGTTTATTCAACAGCCTGTTATAGGCAGGAACCGAACCCTTCCCATGTAGAGAAGTGAGGATGGAGCAGTTGTCCGGACTAATGGAGGTAGTTGTCTTTCCAGCTTTGTGAACTGAAAAGGAAGCCCCGACGCATGAGCATGATATCTGCTATTGGAATCCATCGAGTCTGTAAGTGTGCTGATCTGAACCATCGTCATTGGATTTGGCTGGAGCAGACTGAGTTGCTTTATCTCAAGGCTGTATTTGATCCTCTGTAATAGGGGGTTATTGAAATCTGGTAAGCAAGCATTTCTCTCGGTGGTGGATCTTATCAAACAACTTGTTTGTGTTCTTACACACAGTGTAAGGGGAAACAACAAGTCTGCCTGCAGTCTGGGCGACCCCCAGTCTATTCACCCACCACCACCACTCCCCATTGACTCATCTGAAAATGGTCTGTCTTCTAGCACTGGCTCCTTCCACCCTGGCACTTGCAGGACATGCCACTGTCTTGCCACTGTCTTGAATGATTCCTAGGTATTGTTTTATGTAAACTAATGGTGCCATATTAATTAGAAAAAAATATTTGTATCTTCTGCGGTAAATTTTCATTTTTTATTATATATATATATTTTTATCTTGCTTGTGCAGAGTTTTTGATGCATTTTTATGCATTTTTTGGCCTCCTTGAGTGGGGTGACAGCTTATTTTAATCGATTGCATCTGATTTTTATTTTGTGTGTGTGGGTTAGATTTGGTTTGATAAGCACCCTCAGGATTCCATGCACAATATAGAGAGATTGAGAATATAATAAAAACACACTGGTACATTTTGAGCAAGGATAGACACCTCAATCAAATTCTTCCCTCACAACCTCGATTCATATATCGGAGGGCACCCAGCTTTGGGGATCATGTAGTACAAAAGATCTTAGACCCCCCTAACCAACGGTTGAAATTAGACCTACAGGGTTTCTTCCCATGCGGGAAATGTATATGCTGCCGGACAGTGAAAGATCAGAATAAGGGAAGAAAAGAAATACAGGGAAGTGATGGGAAAGTTTTTGAGTTAAAAGAGTTCATCACTTGCAACTCATCATATGTTGTATACCTTCTGTAGTGTCCCTGTGGCCTACTTTATGTTGGCAGAACAAAACGTTTGCTGAGGATTCGCATATCCGAGCATTTGGCCAACATAAAGAAAGGCTATAAGCACCACAGTGTATCTGTCCATTTTAAGGAAAAGCACAATAAGGACCCTACACTTGCCCAGTTTTGTGGAATCGACTGTGTATATCCCAGTTGGAGAGGATCCAACAGGGTAAGAGACCTATCACAGAGGGAAACTCATTGGATCTTCTCTTTGAAGTGTCTTTTCCCGCGGGGGTTGAACATTGAACTAGACTTAAATTGCTTTATCAATAACTCGTAATATACTGATAATGACGATCTTCTACAGTAGTACTTTAAATTACTAGTTCGGGTCGTTTGTTCACAGAGAATCCCCTTCCTCTCTCCTTTTGGGGCTAGTGAATAGGCTGGACTTAGCTAGTGGGATGTGCAGATCGTCCTTTTTTATCTCTAATTTTAACACTGATTAGTGATACTCCCTTTGGATGGTCTTGTGCTAATAATGATAATTTTATTGTATTTAATTTTATTTGTATTGTATTTAATTTTATTAGATGCATGTCCTTTTGTTAAATATAATATTGTTACAGGCTTATGAATTCACTCCATGCTCGCATTTTAATGTGTGTGTATTTGATATAGATACACATAGTTTTATCATTTAATTTTGTCCATTTGATTTTATTATTTTATTGTCAGTTTTAGGAATATCATCTGTGATCATCACCACCATGTGTAATCTGATATATGGGTCTGGCTGATTAACTTTGGTGACGCTTAAGTATTAAACAATTATGTGGTTATGAATTCTGCAGAGGGTATTTCCGTGATGGGTCCTATTGGTGCGCGGATGCAGAGTCTTGCAGTGTTACATACATTGCTGACACTGCACCGCCCACTGGGCGGACTCACACGCCGTTCTTAGATCTGTTTCGCTCCATTGAGGTCTGCGGAGCGGGCACTTGCGCCCATACATCGCAGCCCTTGCTGATGTAGTTCCGCCCAAACCACCTCTCCTTTTGATTGGCGGCACGCATCAAGGGGTAAGCACGTCGCACAGAGGATGACGCCTGATGGTCGGGGCACCCCATTGGGAGGCTCGGAGCGTCAGTAATGATTGGTGGGACGCACTAAATGACGGGTGCGTCGCACGGGGATTGATGCATAACGCTCGAGTCACCTGATTGGTTGATTCGGGAGCGCTCCAGGTGATACATATTTCTAAGTGTACCAGGGGGTATTTAAAGAGTGCTTACAGCACAGGTAGCCTTATCCCTATGAATAAGTCAATTATATGTCGGGGGCGTGGCTACAGTCTGACTTTTGACCATCTGAACTATACGTGAGAGGCCATTGCAGTGGTGTATTTCGCTAGTGACCAGCGATTGAAGTTTGCTTTACGCCATTTTTGTGGGTCAACAGCACAGTGTGGATCGAGTGGTGAGAGATACCTGGTTATTTTCTTGGGTCTGCCGTGACTGCAGTTCATCAGCCATACAATATTGAGGAAGTTCTGCTTTGTTTTGATTCACAAATTTTACTTTGGCCTTTTGATCTTATTTATCACACGGTTGGAAATGGAAGCTCACTTAATGGTTTAAAAAATCATTACATGCTGTTGTGCCGAAACACGAGAGTGTCAGGCAAATCGTTCTGGTGAGTGGCCGATCTTATTGGTGGAGGAATCACTTTGCACATCGGGTGTGGTGGAAGAATTCTTTGAGAAGTTATTTTTTGAAGTTTTCCACATTTGAGAAAGAGAAAAGTTTTTTCCTTGTTGCTTTTCAATACCTATGAACTATTTTTGCTTATGAACACTTTCAATCACGGGTTTTTGCTCATTTGTTTATTTTTTATA
This sequence comes from Rana temporaria, assembly GCF_905171775.1. NCBI lineage: Eukaryota > Metazoa > Chordata > Amphibia > Anura > Ranidae > Rana > Rana temporaria. The sequence continues at coordinate 339,937,247 of NC_053490.1, forward strand.
TATACACTATATATATTGTATTTTTTTGTTTGTGTGATTCACACACATTAGCGCTGTTTATATATAATTTATGTTCTATTTCACTATCTGAACACGTTATATACACTTTGTCATCATTACCCATGAGGTGCCTGCCCCCTACCAGCCCACTTCACTGGGGATTGGCTGGGCCCCTTATCATTACTCAAAGCAGCTCCTTCTAAACTCCACCCTCTATTTCTGAAAAGCTTCTCCAAGATTCCAGAGAGCAGGGGGAGTCACCAGGCAAATGTGCTGCCTGCTGAGTTACCCAGCCCCCCTGAGTTACTCACCCCCAACCCAGATTCAACCGAGGCTTGGCTGCCAGACACCAACATCCATAAAACCTACATTAACAACCCTAGCACACTAGAAGGTACTACACTCCCCAGAAAACCAGCCTGTCCGCATGGCTGGGAAAAAAAAGCAAGAAAAGAGTAAGGGCATCCCATAAAAATACTGTGGGAGGGGAAAACAAATCTGCCTACAGTCTGGGCGACCCCCAGTCTATGCACCCACCACCACCACTCCCCATTGACTCATCTGAAAATGGTCTGTCTTCTAGCACTGGCTCCTTCCAGGTGAGGCTGGCAGGATGTACGGGCACCCTCTGGGACAGCATCTATGTCCTGCTGGCCAGTACTAGCAGGTGCCAGCTCCCCAATCTGGCTGCAGTCCGAGCCAGACTTCTGATTTTCTTCCCTGATGTTACTGTTCTTTGCAGGGGAGTCACTAGCAACAGACTCAACCCTCGCCCTTGGTGGATGCTTCAAGGCCACATAGGCCCTCCAGGACTTCTCCATGCAGAGGCCTGACAGCAGAGGCCTGACCGCTCCTGCTCGCTTGGCGTTAGCTTGGTGAGCAGCTCATCACAGTGCCCGCACCAGATCTAAGCACTGACCACTGCACCCAGGACACAGCAGACACAGCCTCTCTATCCCTTCAATCAACCCGAGAGCAAATCCCCCTCGATGTTCCAGCCTGACACTAGTGTCAGATCAAGCATGCCAGCCAACCAGGTCAGTTCTGGGTACACATATACACCTTACGCCATCCTGTTCACCTCTCTCTCACTGTTAGCAAAGCACACTGGGTCTCCTCCGGGGGGAGGGGGGGGGGACAGCTCTAATAAGCAGGCCTTTTCACGTGCAGTCCAACAATGTAACCCCTTGTTAACTGTACTGAAGTTTGCAGGCACAATGATGATGATGAACACCCTGGCACTTGCAGGACATGCCACTGTCTTGAATGAGTCCTAGGTATTGTTTTATGTGAACTAATGATGCCATATTAATTAGAAAAAACTATTTGTATCTTCTGCGGTGAAGGTAAATTTTTGTCCATACTTTTATGCATTTTTTGGCCTCCTTGAGTGGGGTGACAGCTTATTTTAATCGATTTTTATTGTGTGTGTGTTAGATTTGGTTGGATAAGCACCCTCTGGTGGTAATCAGGTGTGTAGTCTATATAATGTAAGTGTCATCCATTCACTGCTACTCACGTAGCACCTTCCAGAGAGTTGGCGGTGCTACGTGATATGCTTGTCATACCCACTTGGTTTATTAGTAAATGTTTTTAAATGGTACTTCACTATGGGATTTTCTTGCTCTCTACTTGGTATGCGTTTTTGTTGCTGAGACCGGAATATGAGAAGCAATCCAGTGACTACATTTAGTGGAATGCCATTCATGAGAGAGTGAGCCTTGAGGCTTGCTGAGGTGAGAGGAAGAGAGCTGGAGCCATCCATTCATCCATGTGGGATCTGTCATTATTTAAATGCTGATTTAGACCTCTTGAGTTATAGGGTCTAACGATTTGGTAAGTGGCATCATAATATAATCACTTGGTGGTTGGTGCACATCAGCTGCATGAAGATTTTGCACACTTTTGGTTGGCTTAGATATTTTGTTCTCCAATATTGCTTGGTTATTTTGTTATAGAAAGACAAATATTAATAAAAGCACTTATATTATTTTATGCCCCTGCTATTACAGAATATTACACTATTTCAACTACAACTCAATACATACAAGTATCAAATCTAATCCTATAGCTCCTCGTTAGTGGTTCCAATTCTTATATAATTTAGCAGAGATCACAAATATTATACTCATCCATTACCGGTGGGTAGAATCTATGCAACAGTCACTCTTTCTTTGCATAGGGATCCAAGAAGCCGGCAAAAGCCAGTAAAAGACAGTATAATGCCAAACCGTCAAAGTGCCGAATATTTATCTGTGCCACAATGACACCTGGTACAGGTACATAGCTGTATACCCATTTCTAAAAATGTGTTGTTCCCCGGATACTAATTGCAGGTCCATCCAGTATAGTGCAAGCATTATTACTGCTCACTGTTGCACTTCAAGTTGCATTGTTACTGTTTTTGCATATCTGGACAGCTAGTGTAATTTTATACCCTGTTCTTACTGCTAATTACTCTGTATACTAGTGTGTAATATTACCATTGTCATTCATTTTCCTCTCTGCATACTAATTTTATTGGTGCCTGTTTTTTTTTTTAAATAGCATTATTGCTGGGTGTTTGGTGTTACTGTTAACGATTTCCTTTGATATTTTGTGTTTGTGTACTCAGCCTGTTGTGTCAGAGGGGCTGAGGTTTTTGAGAAGGTCGAGGCCAGGAACAGAGGACCCATCTTAACCTCTTGCAGACCAGCCACCGCAGTTTTACTGCAGCAGAATGGCATGGGTGGGCGAATCGACGTTACCTTGCATTGCTTTACTGTTTGGTCACTAGGGGCGTGCCGCTCCGCTGGCGGGCACGATGATGACAGGCACCCGCGATCCCTCGTGACAGAGCGAGAACCGGGATCTGTGTGTGTAAACACACATAGCCAGATTCAGAGACGTTTATGCCGGCGTATCAGTAGAAACGCCGTTGTAACTCTGAATGTAAGCCGTCGTACATTTAAGTGTATTCTCAAATTGAGATACACTTAAATGTAGCTAAGATACGACGGCCTGCGCCGTCGTATCTTAGTGGTCTAGTTCCGCCGGCCGCTAGGGGCGTGAACGCTAATTTACGCCTAGAATGCGTAAATCAGCGAGATACGCCTATTCACGAACGTACGCTTGCCTGTTGCAGTAAAGATACGCCGTTTACGTAAGGCGATTTTCGGCGTAAAGTTAGTCGAACAAAAAGCTGGCCTAGCTAATGTTAAGTATGGACGTCGTTCCCGCGTCGAATTTGGAAATTTTTACGTAGTTTGCGTAAGTCTTCCTTGAATGGGGCTGGACGTAATTTACGTTCACGTCGAAACCAATACGTCCTTGCGGCGTACTTTGGAGCAATGTACACTGGGATATGTCCACAGACGTCGGGTCACGAGTCATTAACATAAAACACGCCCCCCTGTTCCTCATTTGAATAAAGGCGCGCTTACGCCGGCCCATTTACGCTACGCCGCCGTAACTTAGGAGGCAAGTGCTGTGTGAATACAGCACTTGCCTCTCTGACTTAGGGCGACGTAGCGTATATGCGATACGCTATGCCGCCTCAAAGTTAAGCCAGTCTTTCTGAATCTGGCTAACAGATCCTGGTTCTTTCAGGGGAGAGGAGAATTATCGGGTGTTGATACAATGTATGAACATTGATCTCTCTCTTCCCCTAGTTAGTCCCGTCCCCCATACAGTTAGAACACTGGTAGGGAACACAGTTATCCCCTTAATCGCCCCCTAATGTTAACCCCTTCCAAGCCAGGGACATTTATACAGTAATCTGTGCATTTTTATAGCACTAATCGCTGTATTATTGTCAATGGTCCCAAAAATCGTTCAAAAGTACCAAAAATACCAATATGTGGAAGAATACATATCGGCCTAAACTGAGGGGAAAAAAAAATCGGTGAATTTTTATTATAGAATAAAGTACAAAATATTGTGTTTTTTTCAAGGTTGACGATTTTTTTTATTTATAGCGCAAATAATTAAAACTGCAGAGATGATCAAATACCACCTAAAGAAAGCTCTATTTGTGGGAAATAAAGGAAGTCAATTTTGTTTTTCGGTACAGCGTTGCATTACCGCGCATTTGTCAGTTAAAGCGACACAGTGCTGTATCGCAAAAAATGGTCTGCTCATTGAGCAGCCAAATCTTCCGGGGCTGAAGTGGTTAAGCAGTGACTCCTTTTGGGGGTAGCGCTAAACTAATTTTCATAACTTTAAATTTTCGCATTTACTGGGGAACATTATAGCCATGTAGAAGAAAACATACACTGAATTATGAATATCATCTTTAATTATCGAATAAAGGATGTGCCTACTCTCCTGGTGTGATTAACGGGCATCTTAAGTTGCTGTAACTATTGCCACCCACTCAAATTCAATAATAAAAGGACCACCCTTTTTTCTTCTGAAAGATTTAATTAATGAATTGTCATTTAAAGATTTCTAGAACTTAGCAGAGATGAACAGTAAGTTAAGTTTCCCTCACTTTTTTCTAGCATATTGTATTGCTAGCAACTGTTCATTGTCAAGGTCACATTCCTTAAAGCGGAGTTCCGGCCACAATTTCACTTTTTAAATATAAATACCCCTGTAATACACAAGCTTAATGTATTCTAGTAAAGTTAGTCTGTAAACTAAGGTCCGTTTTGTTAGGTTGTTACAGCATTTAGACACTTTATAAAATAGAAATTGACTGGGGCCATATTAAGTGTGGGCATCATGAAGCCAGACTGTATGACTTCCTGGATTTCAGCCTTGCAGATCTCGCACGTGCTCAGTGCTGCACAAGCAGTGTAATAGGATTCAGATCAGGTTTCAGCACCTGAACTGTCCAAGTCACATGATTCTTTGAGACTGGGGAGTGCACAGACTCCTGGAAAGTTACACCCACTACATTCCCAGGAGTCTGTGCGGTGTAGGTTAGGAAGCTTAAGCACCTAGGTGCAGGAAGAGGGAAGATTAACTATTCTGCCTAGCAACAACACTTTGAAGGCATCTAAAAAAAAAAATTCTTAAAGGACTAATGACATTTTTTTAAAACTACTGATGTAATGTTATATTTATGGGTGGAACTCCACTTTAAATGGAGAGTAGTGTTTCAATGCAATGCAACTCAAATTACAGGCAATTTATTATTCTTACCCAATTCTACATTCATAGGTTACACCAGAGCCAAAGAAAAATGTTCCAGTCTGTATGTGTCCATTACTGATAGGGCCAGGGTTCCCACAGTATATTGCTGAAATAAAAATAAATCAATAAGTAAGTAATAATCCTTGTTTATCATACATTAGCCCCAACATTCATATGCATATTAAATATAAACACAATGCACACACTTTTAAAGTTATAATCCAGCAGTGTCTGGATAATGATTTTCTACAGAAAAACACTTACTGATTTTTTTTTTATCTTTTAGTTTTCTATTATTTTTTATGAAGAGGTTTCTGAATGACATTTCCTATATCTAAATGTAATGCACTTTACACATATTTTACCCTTCTGCTTACATTCATTTGGCACAGTGCCAAACAAATTCTAGCTTATATCTAATTATCAAAATATCTAATGTAGGTGACAGAAACAGTTTATAATGACCCCCCTTGGTTTTTTTTTGGACTCACGAGGAGACCAGTGGGTATTGGGGTAAGAAAGGGACATTCTTGCCCCCTTATAAATAAATAAAAATGACAGATGTCACAGGAGTTAATTAAAGGATAATATATGGGAAATTGAACACGATGCACTTTAAATAACATAGGTGGGTGGGTTTCCTTTTTTTTTTTCTTTTTCTCTTTTCTTTTTTTTAGTACAAGAGCGGTAAATAGGTAATGGGGAAAGAGAGTGATACTTTCATCCCCTCATAACAAAAGAAAATGAGGTCACAGTTATTAAAGGATAAGAAATGGGAAATTGGGCACATAGGGCCAGATTCACAGCTGAGATACGACGGAGTATCTCAGATACTCCGTTGTATCTCTCAGAGTATCTATGCGACTGATTCATAGAATCAGTTACGCATAGATATCCCTAAGATCCGACAGGTGTAATTGTTTTACACTGTCGGATCTTAGGATGCAATACCGCGCCCGCCGCTGGGGGGAGTTCGCGTCGTAAACCAGCGTCGGGTATGCAAATTAGCAGTTAGGGCGATCCACGACGGTTTTTCGTGTTCGCTACGTCGCCGCTACTCTAGTTTCCCGTCGCAATTTTAGTCGTCGTTTGACCTGCCCTAACTTTACACAGCAATTGTATTGCTGTATAAAGTATGGCCGTCGTTCCCGCGTCGAAATGTAAAAATTAACGTTGTTTGCGTAACACGTCCGGGAATACAGAAGTACGCTATGTGCGTCGCCGTTCGAAAAAATGACGTCACTTCGCGCAAAGCACGGCGGGAGTTTACTAAACGGAGCATGCGCAGTAGGTCCGGCGCGGGAGCGCGCCTAATTGAAATGGCACACGCCCATTTAAATTACGTGGGCTTAGGCCGGAAGCCGCCGGCGTAGTTTTCATCGCAAGTGCTTTGTGAATCAGGCACTTGCGATGAAAACTTGCGGCGGTGTAACGTATCTACGATACGTTATGCCGCCGCTAGTCTACGTGAATCTGGCCCTCAGCACTCTAACATAATAGGTGGGAGGAAGGGAGGGGTAATCTTTTTTTTTTTTTTTCTTCCCCACTGGGGGTGAGAGGGATAGGAGAAAGCTGAAGTAGAAGAGAGTTGAAAAATCAGGAGGATGTAGGATAGACCCATATTGTTGTTGTCATTGTTGTGAATGGGATATTGTGTTTATTTTAAATGTAATCCTTTTTATAGGCTTATTGGAAATGTAATGAAAGCTATATTTGTGTATAAAAAATTGAATAAAACTAATTTAAAATAAAAAAAATTATCAGGTTATTTCTGTAGGTTATATAAAAAAAAAAAAAAAACACATCTGCAAACTCATCTGATAAATTGTCAGAATTAATTTGGTCTTATCTGAGTGTCAGAATATCCATTAAAGTGACATGTACACATATCTTTCTTAAAGGGGAGTTCCAGGCATTTTTAATGCCTATTAAAAGTCAGCAGCTACAAAAAGTGTAGCTGCTGGCTTTTAATAAACATGCACTCACCTGCTCCATGTTCCAGCGACAGGCCGGCTGGAGCTCCGCCCCCCCCCCCCCCCTGGCGTCCTCATTGTTACTTTGGGCACCCGGCCGTGACAGCTTTCGGCTTCACGGCCGGGCACTCACTGCAAATGCGCGAGCGGCGCTGCACTATCTGATTGGACAGGCGATCGCCTGGGACCTGTCACGTGTCCTAGGCGATCGCCTACAGGAATGGGCCGCCAAAAGACGATATGACGTATCGCCTTAGCGGCCCCTCGGCAGAAGGAGGAAGTGGGACAGTCCCATCATGCCTCTGCCTCTGGGGGTCATGCTTGTGGCTGTCTGAGTCTTGCTATGCCTCATGGGACTTGTAGTTCCGCAACAGCTGGAGGTCCGCTAATTGCATATCCCTGCTAAAGATTCTTCTAATACAGCAAGGAAGAGTTCCTCCACAACTCCCTTTCCTCAAAGCTCATAACAGTAACAAACTTTAACCGCTTGCTGACCAGCCACCGTCATTATACTGCGGCAGGTCGGCACAATCCCGTGAGCCGTCGTAGCTGTACGTCGGCTCCTTTAAGCGGGATTGCAGGCGAGCGTGCCCCCGCTGCACTGCCGGGGTGCTGATGCTCATGACCGGTGGTCGTGATGGCCGCCGGCCATGAGCAGTCACGGGCACGAGAGGCAGAACAGGTACGTGTGTGTGTAAACACACAAATCTTTGTTCTGTGATCTGAGGAGTGGGAGATTGTGAGTTCCTAATAGCTAGGAACCATGATCTCTCATCTCCTATTAGCATAGGCGTGCGCACGGGGTGTGCCGGGTGTGCCTGGGCACACCCTAATCATCCCCCATGCGCATCACTGGCCCTGGCAATTTCGTATGGGTTCCCGACAGCAGAGAGAAGTGCCCAACTCACAAACCACGCTCTGCAGCTATTTATATAAAAAAAAAACAGCCCCATTGTTAATCTGCCTGGCGGGGGAAAAGGGGACTATTTAACCACTTTCGGGTGCAGGCGGAGTGATCTACTGCACTGTGGTTCCCGACAATTAAATTAAAGTCCCGCCTTCTTCTATAATAATTTGCGGGGCTTTAATCTAATTGGAAGCAAAGGCTGTGGAAGATTACTCCACCTCCTCCTGAACGTGGGTAAATAGTCCTTCTTCGGCACCAGGCTCCGGTGCCCAGCTCAGTGGATGGAGTGGTGAGTCTGGGATGGTGAATCCCAGTGATCGATGTTGTGCCTGGCTCTCGATGACAAGTTACAGAGCAGCAGACACAAGTGCAGAGGATGGCTGGCCTGGCTGTGTGGCTCCCTCCAGTGTGTTCTGGGTCCCTCCCTCGCGATGCTGACTCATCCCCTCCCCCCTCCCTCAAGTGGATGTGCTGCAGGAAGAGATTGGTTGCCCAAATCGTGAGTACCAGCTGCCCCCTCCCTGCTAGGTCCCTCTAACCCTGCCAGGCTGTCTGGGTTCCCCTCTGACACTGTCCTCTGCTCCTCTCCTGAAATTGTGCCTTCCAGTGCCGACTGACTGCGCTCCTGGCTCGGGCTCCCTTTCCTCCTCTGCGTTTCCTCGCCCCCCCCCCCCCATGGAGGATTAATTTGGTTGATTCCGGCGTGCGCCGTGTGACGTCACGCAGCTCACGCCGGAGGCGAGGTGAGAGGTGAGAGAGGGAGGAGGACTTGCGCAGCCTACAGGGACTCGCTGTGTCGGCGTGTGAAGAACAAGCCACGAGGAGCTTGCTGCAGAGCTGCGCCTGCCTTCACTAGCTGCGCCTGCTACTACTGACTGTAAAAAGTAAGAAAATAGTGTAATACAAATAACAAACTCATTTTTTTATTAAAAAAATTATGGTCATCTCAGTCCAATCCCCCCCCTAGGGGGGGGGGATTGGACTGAGATGACCATAATTTTTTTAATAAAAAAATTAGAATTTTTTTAATATAAAAAAACAGTTTAAAAAAATGATTTTGTGTTATTTTGAGCTTGCCTTTTCTGTAAAAAAAAAAAAAACATTAATTGCAGCCTCACTGTGCCATCACATGCAGCCACTCTGTGCCCACCAACCGTAGCCACTGTGCCATCAATTGTCGCCACTGTTCCATCACACGCAGCCACTGTGCCACTCGTCAATTGTCGCCACAGTGCCCATCAAACGCAGCCACTGTGCCCATCACACGCAGCCCCTGTGCCATCACATGCAGCCCCTGTGCCATCACACGCAGCCACTGTGCCAACACACACAGCCACTGTGCCACTCGTCAATTCTCGCCACTTTGCCCATCAAACGCAGCCACTGTGCCCATCAAACGCAGCCACTGTGCCCATCAAACACAGCCACTGTGCCCATCAAACACAGCCACTGTGCCCATCAAACGCAGCCACTGTAACCATCAATTGTTGCCAGTTTGCCACACTGTGCCCCTCAATTGCCGCCAGCGTGCTGCCAGTTTGCCCGATCAATTGCCACCAGTATGCTGGTGGAGGAGGCTGACTGAGGTGACCAGCACTTTGTTAATAAAAAATGGCAAATAAAAAAAAAGTGTTTGTGTTATTTTGAGCCATGCTTGCCTTCTCTGACTAGCAAAAAAAAAAAAAGAACATCAATTGCAGCCTCACTATGCCATCACATGCAGCCACTGTGCCATCACATGCAGCCACTGTGCCAACACACGCAGCCACTGTGCCATCAATTGTCGCCAATGTGCCCATCAAATGCAGCCACTGTGCCCATCACACGCAGCCACTGTGCCCATTACACGCAGCCACTCAGCTGTGACCATCACACGCAGCCACTGTGCCCATCACACGGAGCCACTGTGCCCATCACACGGAGCCACTGTGCCCATCACACGCAGCCACCGTGCCCATCACACGCAGCCACTCAGCTGTGCCCCGCCCTGCACCCCTCAGCCTATACTGACCTACTCCACCTCACCCTGCACCCCTCACTATGCACCCTGCAGCCACCCTACAGCACCCTGCCCCCTCACTATGCACCCTGCACCCCTCAGCCTATACTGACCTACTCCACCTCACCCTGCACCCCTCACTATGCACCCTGCACCCCTCAGCCTATACTGACCTACTCCACCTCACCCTGCACCCCTCACTATGCACCCTGCACCCCTCAGCCTATACTGACCTACTCCACCTCACCCTGCACCCCTCACTATGCACCCTGCACCCCTCAGCCTATACTGACCTACTCCACCTCACCCTGCACCCCTCACTATGCACCCTGCACCCCTCAGCCTATACTGACCTACTCCACCTCACCCTGCACCCCTCACTATGCACCCTGCATCCCTCACTATGCACCCTGCACCCCTCAGCCTATACTGACCTACTCCACCTCACCCTGCACCCCTCACTATGCACCCTGCACCCCTCAGCCTATACTGACCTACTCCACCTCACCCTGCACCCCTCACTATGCACCCTGCAGCCACCCTACAGCACCCTGCACCCCTCACTATGCACCCTGCACCCCTCAGCCTATACTGACCTACTCCACCTCACCCTGCACCCCTCACTATGCACCCTGCACCCCTCACTATGCACCCTGCACCCCTCAGCCTATACTGACCTACTCCACCTCACCCTGCACCCCTCACTATGCACCCTGCAGCCACCCTACAGCACCCGGCCCCCCTCACTATGCACCCTGCACCCCTCAGCCTATACTGACCTACTCCACCTCACCCTGCACCCCTCACTATGCACCCTGCACCCCTCACTATGCACCCTGCACCCCTCAGCCTATACTGACCTACTCCACCTCACCCTGCACCCCTCACTATGCACCCCTCACTATGCACCCTGCACCCCTAAGCCTATACTGACCTACTCCACCTCACCCTGCACCCCTCACTATGCACCCTTCACCCCTCACTATGCACCCCTTAGCCTATACTGACCTACTCCACCTCACCCTGCACCCCTCACTATGCACCCTGCAGCCACCCTACAGCACCCGGCCCCCCTCACTATGCACCCTGCACCCCTCAGCCTATACTGACCTACTCCACCTCACCCTGCACCCCTCACTATGCACCCTGCACCCCTCACTATGCACCCTGCACCCCTCAGCCTATACTGACCTACTCCACCTCACCCTGCACCCCTCACTATGCACCCCTCACTATGCACCCTGCACCCCTCAGCCTATACTGACCTACTCCACCTCACCCTGCACCCCTCACTATGCACCCTTCACCCCTCACTATGCACCCCTTAGCCTATACTGACCTACTCCACCTCACCCTGCACCCCTCACTATGCCCCCTGCACCCCTCACTATGCACCCTGCACCCCTCAGCCTATACTGACCTACTCCACCTCACCCTGCACCCCTCACTATGCACCCTGCACCCCTCAGCCTATACTGACCTACTCCACCTCACTATGCACCCTGCACCCCTCACTATGCACCCTGCACCCCTCACTATGCACCCTGCACCCCTCCCTATGCACCCTGCACCCCTCAGCCTATACTGACCTACTCCACCTTACCCTGCACCCCTCACTATGCACCCCTCACTATGCACCCTGCACCCCTCACTATGCACCCTGCACCCCTCAGCCTATACTGACCTACTCCACCTCACCCTGCACCCCTCACTATGCACCCTGCACCCCTCACTATGCACCCTGCACCCCTCACTATGCACCCTGTAACCCTCAGCCTATACTGACCTACTCCACCTCACCCTGCACCCCTCACTATGCACCCTGCACCCCTCAGCCTATACTGACCTACTCCACCTCACCCTGCACCCCTCACTATGCACCCTGCACCCCTCACTATGCACCCTGCACCCCTCAGCCTATACTGACCTACTCCACCTCACCCTGCACCCCTCACTATGCGATATTTATTATAGCAAAAAGTACAAAATATTATTATTATTTTTTTAATTGTTTATAGCGCAAAAAAAAACCCTGCAGAGATGATCAAATACCACCAAAAGAAAGCTCTATTTGTGGGAAAAATGTTGTTTGGGAACAGCATCGCATGACTGCGCAATTGTCAATTAAAGCGACGCAGTGCTGTTTCACAAAAAATGTCCTAGTCATTGAGCAGCCAAATTTTCTGGGCTGAAGTAGTTAAACACTGTACAGATAGCTAATCAGTTCCATAATTTCTAATCTGATCTTTATAATCTTCAGACTTCTGGTTCTAACCTCCTCCCTACAGTGGCAACTATACAAAGGTTTTTGGATGCTGTATATCTTCCATCAGTTCAAAATGATTTCCGCTTCATTTACAAAGGAAGAGGTTAAATGGGTGATTGCATGATTACCCTTACACAAGACTCCAGGCCCTTACAGTATGTGTTCCACAATGAATATTATACAACTTATATTGATCTAATCATACCTCACTTATGTAACTCTTTCAGATGAAGGGACATGGCCTAAGGATTCTCTTGAGGTGCTTATTGTGAAAATCCCCACACCAGGTAAACCGTCAGACAATCTTGTTAATTTTCATCCAATCTCTCTCTTAAACATCAATATGAAATTCTACACCAAATATATTGCAAGTCGAGTAGCAGCACCTACTCTCCTACTGGTCCATCCTGACCAGGTGTGATTGTTGCTATATGACAATCCTCGGATTGCACTAAAAGATTTATTGATCTTCTACAATGGGCTGAGCACCACCTAATGCCTTCTCTACTTCTTACCTTGGATGCAGAGAAGGTGTTCGATCTCAAAGCTGTTCTCACTAAATTTGGCCTGACCAGTCATATACGTTCAGCTATCCAATCATTTTACACACTTGGGTGTGGACAGCTGTTTTTTCTGTTCCCCGTTACTTAATTATGGAACCACTAGGGAAACATATTCATTCCAATATGCAAACGTTGGGAATTAAGACTGATGATGTACAGCATAAAATTGGCCTTTGCGTTGACGACATATACATTTCCTTGACTGATCCTTTATAATTCCATTCCCCTTACAATGTATACTTGAAACATTTGGAGATATCTCCTTGTAAAAAATATACTTTTTCAAATCACACATGTTGGCTATTGGATTGGGGCCCTCTACTAAATAAAATAAAAAAATTCTGAAGGAAGGTGTTGATGCTAGTTAGATACTAATTGCTCTGACAATATCCTGGCAGTGGAGATAACCTCCTTGGCATGCTTCAGGGCAGGCCATAGAGAAGGGGGGAGGATACATTTTTTACTGATGTGAAATGAAAAGACCACCTTGGGGAGGAAAGGGGGGGGGGATTTTAGTCTCAGAATCATCCTGTCTCTATATAAGATAAGAAAAGGCTTCATACAACTCTGCCTGATGGAGCTAATGGCCACCAAAAGGCCACATTACTAAGTGTGCTTTTAAGTAAGGTGTGAAAATGAAGCTCCAGATAACTAGTGCCATCCCTAGCAACCCTCAACCCCAGATATCAACCCATCAAAGAGGTGTGTTTGTTTCTGCCCTGGAAAATGAGGGGGTAAGCGGGAATACGAGAACTAATCCCAGTTAGTCTTAACACTGGAAAAGGAATTAAACGTGTCTATTAAATCGTATAGCTGAATGCATAAAGATGGTCATCATCTGAATATAAGGATAGTTTTTCTTTTAGCAGACCAACTCTGATGCCCTTCACCACAGCTGTAGCTCTAATCTGAATAGCTAGAGGCTCTAGGGTCACTGTAAACAAACCTGGATAAAGGGGACACCCTTGCCTTGTTCCCCTATGGAGGATAAGTGTTAGAATCATTGTCATGGGCCACCAGGGCAAAGTATACCATGTGATAAAATTAAGGCCAAATCTAATATTGTGAAAGACTACCCAGCCAGAGGTATTCCCATTCCACTGAATCAAATGCATTTTTAGCATCCAGGGATACCATCAAACCCAAGTGGCCTGAACTAGCAAGATCCATATGGGTAATCAGTCTGTGGATGTTGATGTCTGTACTCCTACCTAGCATGAATCCCGACTATTCAGCATGACCCAAAGCCAGAATCTTCATTCAATAAGCAAATAAGAAAAAATGATGAGCACGGGTCAGGGTTTAAGAATAACCACTGCCACTGTATCCATGATAGATGCGTGTAGGGATCCTATGTCCAATGAATGAAGCAGCATCAGAAGGAATTGTGGGATTGGATCTTCAAAAAAGTGTACTGAACTGTACAACCAACTAATAATATTTCCTATTCTTCTAACCCCTGTCTTCTTATCCCTGACATATATCAATAAATGTGGTTTGATTTTACACCTTGCTTCACAGATAAGCAAGGAGACTCTCCAGCTTGCCCATAGACACTGCGCAAAGTGACAGCCTCTCTATAAGTGATTTATCACTCTCACTATCTAATTTGAAACAAAAATGAGGCCCCAATATTAGATCATTTATACGGTATGATTCATATATTATCAATGCCTTTATCATGGTTTCCTACTGGTGTGTGTATATATGTATATATATTGTATATACCTGCACACATATGCCCACCATTATCAAGGCAGTTCTTTGGGGTGCACCCAAGACTGTATTGACTGGCAACTTTAAAGTGGTTGTAAACCTTTACATATACACACTGAAGTGACTGGGCTAAGGTGAAACACAGAGATGAAACAAATCTTCCTACATAAGTTGTACATGTTCATCTGCAGTCCTCTTTTATCTACAGCGATCCAAAATCCAAAATGTATACAGCTTGTCTGAGCTTCCAGAAAGCAGGGAGTAGGGAGCTGAAGTTACACTCTGTAGAGCTCAGTGAGAGCTGACTGGAGGGAAGAGACACACTCCCCTTCACACAGCACACAGAACAAGAGCTGAGGATGTTAATCGCAAGCTATGTGCTGGATCTCCCCCTGTCACCTTTTTATCTTTTGGTGTCAGGAAAACTTTTCAGAAGTGACTCATACAGATATCAGAGAAATTAGACAACAGACAGAAATTGCATGTAGAAATGAATTCTAAATACAGGAGTGTTATATATTTTTGTGAAGGACTTTTTACCTATATGCTTCAGTTTAATCCTCCCTGCTTGTTTAAGGCTGTTAATGGTATTTACCCTTCTGCAGCCAGTCCTGTTTCAAATGTTAATTGTCCTATCCCTGTGTTTACTGGTTACTGTGATTAGATAAGTGGCTCATGTTAATTATGCTGATTGCTTCATTGTGGTAATTATCTTTCTATATGCGGTGCCGAACCGGCTAGATACTGATTAGTTCAAAGAAATATCTTTATTTCAAAGGAGCTGTATTGAAGACCCCCCACTGTGTAAGAGGGGGGCGGAGATTTGTCATTGTAACAGTTTTGGAAATGACATATAAGCTGTGTGAAATAACATTAAACTCTGTCTTGTTCTAGCAGTAAGCCTGGACTAATGTGTGGCTTAATGGGCGATCTCAAAAATATTCCTCCTAGTAGAATATTGGGTGACGTTCTTACGGAAGAAGGGAATCTTTGACGGGGATATCATACCAATACCGTCACAAATTGGTTGGCAGCAGCGGGATTTTCCCTTCTACTCTCCTTTACACCCGGGATTCCAAGCAGACACTGGAAGAACTACTGGAAGTTCGTGGAAGGATTGCTAGCAACAAAACCGAACGGGTCATCATAGCAGAATCAATGGAGATAGACCAGGAGAACGGGATTGCAGCAACGCCAGCGGTACAAGAGATGGAGACACCAGTGATTCAGGAGGAGGAATCGCCAGCCAACAAGCTAATGAGAGAGAAGCTAGCATGGTTCGGCCCAAACCCAACGGCAGATGTGGTGCTGAGAGTGATGGAGCTACAGGAGGCTAAAGAAATAAGGGACGCAGAACTACAGTTAAAACTGGCAGCAGTCCAACAAGCAGCCGCACCTTCTCCGAACAGTGAGTACAGCACAGCAGACGCAAGGAAGATTCCGTTTAGCGCTTTTAAAGCTTTTGATGAAAAGGACTGTGAGATTGATAACTACCTGGCGGATTTTGAGCGACAATGTAACCTGCACCGAATAGCTAGAAGAGAGTGGGTTGCAATATTGTCAGGAAAACTGTCAGGCAAAGCTTCTGATGCTTTCCGGACCGTGCCAGATCAGGATATCCATAGCTACGCCAGGGTTAAAGAAGTGCTCCTGGCTCGTTATGCAGTAACCCCAGAGTCCCACCGACAGAAGTTCAGGGACTCACGCAAAACCACGAAAGACTCTTACGCGGAATGGGCATGCCAGTTGTCCCTGTCGGCCTCTAACTGGGTTAACAGCAGCCAGGCCACCACCGCAGAGGACATTTTGCAACTAATGCTCCTGGAGCAATTTTACAATCACATCCAGACGGACGTCAAAGATTGGGTGAGAGATCGCAGGCCCATGACTCTACCAGAGGCCGCGAAGTTGGCGGATGAATATGCGGATACTCGCAAGACAAACCAGGTCACACCACGGGTACAACCTCCACGACCAACGGCACCCTCACACCCACCAGCCGCTAGATACCAACCGCCTAACAGACCGATGACATCTAGCCCTCGCTACCCACGCCAGGAGGACAACGAACAACGCTGCTTCCGGTGCAAACAGTTGGGTCACTTCAAGCAGAATTGCCCCATGAATGACAACACCAGGTCAAATTGGTCTCAACCTGGGTACCGCCCACCAGCAGCAGCCCATTGTGTAGACTCGGCTTGGGATCCCCAGGAGCTGGGTCAGGAAGAACCATTGGGCACCCCTTACGAAGCCCTCATGGTACAATCTGTTATTACGGACAACAGGGAACACCATTGTCAGCTGGTCATGGGCGACAGCCATGAGCCGGAGGGGCCTTGGAGGGAGCTGGGCAGAAAGAGGCACCGCCAGCTACCCTCCAAGAAGAAGAGGTCCTGGAAGTCATATAACCAGCGGACCTGGGAGGAGAAGAAGCGACTGGAGATGGAATCACAGCGGGCGCCCCAGATGCGGGCCGAGATGTTCGCCAAGGGCCCACCGGTGGCCCCTTACACCTCCACCCAGTTCCTGATGATGAAGGACCACGTGGAAAGCCTGCAGGACATGAGCAAGCAGGATCTGATCCGTGAGTACATAGAGCTGGAGGAGTGCATAAGCCGCATGGAGGAGGAGAACAACCACCTGAGGTCACAGCGGACTGACCCCCCCAGGCTCCATGAACTGGAGATGGAGCTGGAGAAGCTCAAAGAGGAGAACCAGCGGCTGCGGAGGGAGCAGGGGGTGGCTGACCTTATGGGGCTCTGAGTCCCCTCCCCCCCCCGGACTCTGAGCACCAGTGCTACAGCATTTCAACAAATATAACTTTTTCTTTTTATGAATCTCCTGTGACTGTCACTTCAGAGCCATAACCTGCCCCCTCCCATAGCGGGACACCTAGATGGCGGCGCACAGACCCATTCGCCGTCTTCACACTGACTTCTGGTGACTCTACAGATCGCACAAAGACTTGGGGACTGAACGGCGTGTGATCTGACGACCCGGTGGTATACCTGAGTCTGAAGCAGTTGCCAAGGGAGGTCAGTCACGCCAAACGGAGTTAACCTCGGACTAAAAGCTCTGAACCCGTCAACCCTACTGGACCAGGAAAGGTCCAACCGGGTTTGCCGGAGCAGGGAGAAAGGGGGGCCATTGTGAAGGACTTTTTACCTATATGCTTCAGTTTAATCCTCCCTGCTTGTTTAAGGCTGTTAATGGTATTTGCCCTTCTGCAGCCAGTCCTGTTTCAAATGTTAATTGTCCTAGCCCTGTGTTTACTGGTTACTGTGATTAGATAAGTGGCTCATGTTAATTATGCTGATTGCTTCATTGTGGTAATTATCTCTCTATATGCGGTGCCGAACCGGCTAGATACTGATTAGTTCAAAGAAATATCTTTATTTCAAAGGAGCTGTATTGAAGACCCCCCACTGTGTAAGAGGGGGGCGGAGATTTGTCATTGTAACAGTTTTGGAAATGACATATAAGCTGTGTGATATAACATTAAACTCTGTCTTGTTCTAGCAGTAAGCCTGGACTAATGTGTGGCTTAATGGGCGATCTCAGGAATATTCCTCCTAGTGGAATATTGGGTGACGTTCTTACGGAAGAAGGGAATCTTTGACGGGGATATCATACCAATACCGTCACAATTTTCATACCGAGGACTAGGTTCTAAGTATTCCACAAATACGTACGTATACAAAATGTTTTATGTGAAGTCCATGTTCTCCCGGAGCAAGTTAGAACATTATTTACATCTGGTACAGGTTTATAACCTTCCTTGCACTTGAACTGGAGTGTTGTGCCTTGCACAAAAAAATTCTCTCTTGTAGGTTCTACCGGTTCAGCAAAATAGATCTCAGGAACATACCTGCAAACACCTGAAAGAGAACTATAAATTTAGTTATAATAGAAGAAAATAATTTGTTTTACCAAAGTGGGAGAAATTGTGTAGTATTTTAGATTGTAAATACTGTAAAATAAATAGTAGGAACATTAAAGTTGTCAAAATGTTGTTTATTCTGATAAAACTAAAAAACAGGATCTGTTAAAAAAAATAACACTAACATCAATTAAGGAAATATTCCAATATGAAAACATGAAATGTGTTATAATACAATTTTCCTTAGGCTCCATGCACACTGGACGCTAAAAAAAAGCTATAAAAAACGGCAGTAGTTTTGCAGGGAGCCTTTCAACGTTTTTTAGAGTTTTTGCAATAGCGTTTATTAGCGTTTTTTTACTTTTCTTTTTTTTCAATGGATCAAAAAACGCAAAGAAATGCTGGCGAGCTGCATTTGAGTGTGTATTGGTGTTTTTCTGCGTTTTGCGTCTTTTTCCGTTTTTTTTCCTGTCGAAAAACGGCACTTTGAAAGCTAATTTCTGGCGTTCTGAAAAAAGCCCATAATCTCCACTGCTCATTAACGCTAAAAAACGTCCATGTGTGCATGGAC
The DNA here is from genome assembly GCF_905171775.1 of Rana temporaria. Classification (NCBI taxonomy): domain Eukaryota; kingdom Metazoa; phylum Chordata; class Amphibia; order Anura; family Ranidae; genus Rana; species Rana temporaria. The sequence goes on from NC_053490.1 coordinate 339,956,240, forward strand.
ACATAGGCTAACATAGAGTGCAGTTTATGGGCTTTTAAAAAAAAAAACACCCAAACTCCAATAAACTGCAGTTTATGAGCTTCAGTGTGCATGGAGCCTTAAACTATGACAAAAAACATTTCCAACAACCCCCCCCCCCCCCAAAAAAAAAACAAAATACATTTGATAATTATAGGAGTGGAACAATTTTATCTAGTTTATTTGCAATTTAAAATTAAAAGATCACTATAGTGCCAAATGCTGAATTTTAATAAATCTGCGGAGTTAAAGCAGACCTAAGGCTGGGCACAGGAGCACTCATATTTTACATGGCATAATGGTACATTATGGCAAATAGTGATGAGTCAAAATGACCTGTGTTCGCTTCAAACAACACTCGGAAAACATCGACGTTTGAATGCCGAACCCCACTGAAGTCAATAGGAGGCAAATCTGTCAAATTAAAAATTCTAATTTTCTGGACAAATAAGCAAGGGGGTGTCAAAAAATAGCATAGGGGCTGGGCACATGTATCAATGCAAACGTTTTAAAAATTCCATTTGGCCAGGAGCAATAATTAGTTTTAACTATTTAAAAGGGAACATTAAAATGGCTCAATTTGTTTAACGTACATACCTTAGGGCCTCTAAAGGAGGTGCATATTTCTGATGTACAGGAAGTGGTGCAGTAGCACTAACATTTACAAATGAAAAAAAATATATAAAATGAAATCATTGTCAGTTTCTAAACAAAAAACAAACAAAAAAAAGCAAGACAGCACACAGAGCCCTTCAAGGGTTTGATATGTATCTTGAAGGACTTTTGCGGGAGTTTTTGTGCTGTTTCTTTTTTTTTTTTTTTTTAAAGAAGCTGACAATGAATATCATTTGACGGTAATTTAAACTATATTATTTATTTTCTTTGTAAATTTCACTTTTGCCCCCAAAATGCATACCAGAACTTTTGAGTCTGGTATGGATTTTAAGGGGGTACCTCATGCTCCCTTTAAAAACAACCCCATATACGGTCCACCTACATAAATGGGTATGTGGTACATAGTATCCCTACCAATTCATAGAAAGAAGAATAACAGTCTAGAAGTAAAGACACCCACACTTTTAAAAAGCCCTTTATTTTTTATTGAAATGACAAAAAAAGTCCCTCCTTGTAAATCCATTGTCGGTCATGATGTCCACTGGCTGCTAACTTTCCAGAAAAAAAAATGATGACCCAGTGATTGCAACCAATCCTGACAGCTCCCCACGCTTTCATTAGCTATAAAAGGAATAGGTGGGGATGGTCACACTCAACACAGACTATATACAACAGAGTGAGGTTCTAAAAACTAAATGTAATACTCCACATTACTTAATTACAATACAAAATGTGTTGTTGTTTAGTCATTAAGTCGTGTCCGACTCTTTGTAACTGCATGGACCTCAGCACGCCAGGCTTTTCTGTCCTCCACTGCCTCCCGGAGCTTGCTTAACCACATGACCACTGGGCACGTAAACCCCCTTAATAACCAGACCAATTTTCAGCTTTCGGTGCTCTCACAATTTGAATGACAATTACTCAGTCATACAACACAGTACCCAAATGAAATTTTCGTCCTTTTTTTCCACACAAATAGAGCTTTCTTTTGGTGGTATTTAATCACCGTTGGGTTTTTTATTTTTTGCGCTATAAAAGAAAAAAGACTGAAAATTCTGTAAAAAAAAATTTTTTTTCTTTGTTTCTGTTATAAAATTTGTCAAATTTAGTATTTTTTCTTCATTCTTTTGCATAAATGTGAAAGATGAAGTTACGCCGAGTAAATAGATACCCAACATGTCACCCTTCAAAATTGCACACGCTCGTGGAATGGCGCCAAACTTCGCTACTTAAAAATCCCCATAGACGACGTTGCAGGGTATTGCGGAGTATTGTGGGGTATTGTGGGGTATTGCGGAGTATTGTGGGGTATTGCGGAGTATTGTGGGGTATTGCAGGGTATTGCGGAGTATTTCGGGGTATTGCGGGGTATTGTGGGGTATTGTGGGGTATTGCGGAGTATTGCGGAGTATTGCGGAGTATTGCGGGGTATTGCGGAGTATTGCGGGGTATTGCGGAGTATTGCGGGGTATTGCGGGGTATTGCGGAGTATTGCGGGGTATTGCGGAGTATTTCGGAGTATTGTGGGGCATTGCGGAGTATTGCGGGGCATTGCGGAGTATTGCGGGGCATTGCGGAGTATTGCGGGGCATTGCGGAGTATTGCGGGCATTGCAGAGTATTTTGGGGTATTGCAGAGTGTGGGGGCATTGCAGAGTATTTTGGGGTATTGCACAGTGTGGGGGCATTGCAGAGTGTGGGGGCATTGCAGAGTGTGGGGGCATTGCAGAGTATGGCTGGTACTGCAGAGTATTGCACAGGGAGGGATCGATGGCTGGATCTGTGACTGCATGTGTCACAGATCCAGCCCGCAGCAGCAGCAGCAGCAGCTGCTGCTGCTTCCGCTCTCTCCCCTCTCCTCTCTCACACTGTACCGTTCGGTACAGAGAGGAGAGGGAGGAACCAGCGTCATCACATGACGCCGGTTTGTGTACTAGTGATCGCTCCGTCATTGGACGGAGCGATCACGTGGTAAACCGCCGCTATCAGCGGCGATTTACCGTGATCCGTGATCAGCCGGGTCCGGAGGACCCGGCGGTCACGGAGACTCCCGTGTGCGCGCCCCACAGGGCGCGCGGGAGCACGATTCTAGGAGGACGTACATTGACGCCCTCCTAGAGTTAAGCAACCGCCTTGTAGACGTATTTCGTCTATAGGGCGGTTGCTAACTGGTTAACTTAATGTTCATTGTTTCGAGGATGCTATCTATCCATCTTGTTTTCTGCCATCCTCTTCTCCTTTTTCCTTCCATGTTTCCCAGCAACAGGATCTTTTCCATTGAGTCCTTTCTTTGCATTAAGTGGCCAAAATATTTGAGTTTCAGCTTCAGAATCTGTCCTTCCAGTGAATATTCAGGGTTGATTTCCTTCAGGATTAACTGGTTTGATCTTCTTTCCGTCCCAGGGACTTTCAAGAGTCTTCTTCAACACCATAGTTAAAAAGCATAAATTCTTCTGCATTCAGCCTTCCTTATGGTCCAACTTTCACAGCCATAGAATACTACTGGGAATACCATAGGTGTGACTATATGACACTTGGTCGGTAGGTTGAGGTCTCCGCTAGAAAGATAAAATCTGTTACGGTTTCCATTTCTTCTCCTTTTTGCCAATAAGTGATGGGACCGGTTGCTATAAACGTAGTTTTCTTAATTTTCAATTTCAGGCCAGCGGAAATTTGAAAATTCGGAAATCGTAAATTAGTAAATTTAAAATTTTAGAATTTTCAAATTTTAGAATTTTAAACTTTCGAATTTCTGAATTTCTAATTTTAGAATTTGAATTTTAGAATTTCAAATTTTAGAATTTGAATTCTCGAATTTCCGAATTTCAGCATTTTGAAATTTTACATTTCCGAATTTCCAAAATTTCTAATTTTTGAGAATTCGGAAATTCGAGTATTTGGAAATTCGAGTATTCGGAAATTCGAGTATTCGGAAGTTCGAGCATTCGAGTATTCGGAAATTCGAGTATTCGGATATTCGGAAATTTCGGGATTAACTAATTGGTCAAAATTTGTTAAAAAACTAATTTGGAAATAAACGAATTGCACATGTCTACATTTTAGTTCACCAATTCCCAAGATATCGATGTTCAATATTGCCATCTCCTGTTTGACCACATCCAGCTTACCCAGATTCATTAATCTTACATTCCAGGTTCCTATGCAGTATTCTTCTTCTCCACAGCTGAGAGTCCTTGCAGCTTTGGCCCAGCCATTTCATTAGTTCTGGAGCTACTTGTAATTGCCCTCTGCTCTTCCCCAGTAGAACATTGGACACCTTCAGGTCTGGGGGACTCTTCTTCCAGTGTCTTATCTGTTAGCCTTTTGTTTCTATTCATGAGGTTTTCTTGGCAAGGATACTGGAGGGGGTTGCCATTTCCTTCTCCAGTGGATCACGTTTTGTCAGAATTCTCCATTGTGACCTGTCTGTCTTGGCTGAGCCTACACAGCATAGCTCATAGCTTCACTGAATTACGCAAGCACCTTCGCCACAGCAAGGCAGTGATCCATAAAGGGGATACTTAACTTACCGAATATTAATAAAGAATTTTAGTTTCATCTTCTAATCTTTATTTTTTTTTATGTTTAATTTTCACCAAATGCCTATTTCATTGATTATTTTCACTTTTTTTTACATCTCCATTTGAAACACTAGCCTAGGGGATATATGTTTATGTGTGTGAGCTAACCAGCTCTTTCTAAAAAATGTCCCCATTCACCACTGGAATACACTCTCCTCCTTGTTCTAAAAATATTCCCCCTGTGACATTCCACTTAGCCATCTGACAGCTCAAAGCTCGATCTGTCAGCGTACCACACCACATAAAACATATGATGTCCCTCAAGTATTGGGAGGAGTTCTCATATATGCATTTCCCCTCTCACCTTTCATTTAAAAGCACTACATTCACAGCCTCCTCCTTCCTTATCGGTTTGACAAAGGAGCAGGGTAACCACGCCCCCCCTACTTGCGTAGTGATGTCACCCTTGTGGCAGCCGAGTCCTACTGATCCAAGCCGAGCAGGATGAATTTGAAGTGATTGAGTGGCTGTATAGATGATAACTGTTGCTGAACTGAGGCCAGGCCCCCACATAACCATCAGAACCTTGGCACCTGCCTAGGTCACCTGTCAATATCAATGGTACCAGTGGAAGGAAAATAAGTCCCACATCATTGATGTCAATGGGGAACAAAAATACGTTTTGGTGTTCAATAGTTACACACCCAGTCACGGCCTCCCACATTGCTGTTACATCTCTTAAGAAACTATAGTGTGACTGTAGGGCAAAAAGCACATTTACATCTAAAAAGTCCTACTCCGGCTCCAGAGGCAGCAAGTTATAGAAGATGGCACAGAGCAACAATCCAGTTAGCCTCATAGGCAGCTGCTGTGCACAGAAGACCTGCCAAAGGGATGGATGGCTGCCGGTGTCTACGGTCATAACTTGTGCTGCTTACAGAAGTCCAAGCAACGTCAGATGGAGGGGCGGGCTGCTATGTATTTCAGGGGGTTCCACTCCCTTTGTTAAGCTGGCTCTCTGAAGAAACTGTTGACGTTTTAAGCATCATACCGAAGCGGTAAAGGAGAGGGAGAAGATTTATTTAAGCACACCTATTTTTAACATCTGCTGAAGGTGCATAAAAACCATTATAACCTTCCTGGTAGGCCCATAATAGCCATCATGGAGAGTATAAGCAATGGGCTCTCCCAGTACATAGATTTCTTCAAACAACTTCTGGTGCAGTCCTTTCCTTCTTACATCCGTGACTTCCTACATCTTCTTGGCACTTTGGCCAACTATACCTGGGAGAAATCCTACCACTGGCTATCACGTGGTGGCAATTCCTTGTATACATAAATACCTCAGTACACTCTTCTGCCTTGAACACAACTATTTTAATTTCCAAGGGGGTTATGATCTCCAGATATAAGACACTGCCATGGGCATGTCCTTTGCTACATGTTATGCCAACATCAGCATGGGCTGGTGGGAGCAGTCCTGTATCTGGAGAAATAGCCCCTTGGCAGAAAATATTTTCTTTTGCGGGAGGTATATTGATTTTGTTATTGTTATTTGGGTTGCTTCCATCTACCATTGAACCTTTTGTAAACCATTGTAATGACAAGTACGTTTACTTTACACATACATGATTTGGAATTGGCTTTTTTAAATTTAGAACTGTCTACTATTGATGGTCGGATAACATCTAAAACCCACGTAAAACCTTCATCTGGAAATTCCTATCTGCATTATCATTGTTGCCACCATCCAAACTAGATTAAAAATATTCCCAAGAGGCAGTTCTGTAGGCTCAGGAAGAACTGCACCCTAGATGTGGATTACCTTAATGTAGACAATACATTAACATAAAAAATGTTTAGGCTTTAGAACCACTTTAAACAATTGCATACCTAAAAAATTTACGATAACCTGTTCTAAAGTGAAATCACTCCCAATCTCAGTTTTGGCTGATCAACACCCTGATTACTACGCGATGCTGTACAATAAAAAATATTGCAATGAATAATCTAAAGTCAACCCAAAATCTATTTTTTAGTATGCTTAGCATTATGTCTACTGCTAATTGTGAAGCAGTGGCTTAGCGCTGTCAGCCTGTCACCAGAAGTGCTGTGACTGACTGGAAAATTTAGCAAAAGATTAACAAAGGCCTAGTTCCTTTACAACACGAGGAGCCTATCTCCAGCCATTTTTTTGTTTGTTTTGTTTTTGAAATAGTAAGGAAGAGTTAAACCTTCCTACTGGTTTATATTTCTGAACCGAGATATGGAAAAAATTACTTATTGTGAAGGCTTAACAAAATATATTCAGTATGTTACCTTCTTGACATGGTTTGCTAGATATTGGTCAATATAGATTTACGAAGTATTGTTTTTGAACTGGAAGTACAAACTTTATTTTTTTATTTCAAATACTAATAATAAAATCAAATATGTATTATGGTAAATGCATATTGGGGAGAGGCCAAACAACTTTCCATATAACCCAAAGACACAAATACATTTTATTTGTACAAAAATATTATATGAAATGACTTACCAAGGCATCTTGGAGGAGTAGGTTCCCATTCACTATTCTGATTACATTTAATAGTGTCAGATCCATTCAACACATGAGTGCTTGTTGGGCACACGAATCTCACAACGGAATTCAAATTATATGGGCCTGAAGTTCCAGATATCTTTATCGCATTGGGTACATGTGGATTTAAACAATTAACCACTGTTGACAAAAAAAAAAAAACACATCCGTATGTATTAATATTAAAGCAGATCTCCAGCCTCCCCTCAACCATTTTTTTATGTTAAACCCCTGGTGACCTCTATGGAGCATGCTCAAATTAATTTGCCTTCTTAGCTTTTAATTTCCTACTTTTTCTTAACTGTGCAGCACACATACATAGAGTTACACATGTGGGTGTAGGCACAGTGGTAAATGACACTCCCTCCCTTGCTCTCAAGTTCGCCTATTGCTAAACACTATCGGGATGGGCTATAGTATGCTGATTGATTACATTCACTAAGAAACTCACAAAAACACATAGTTTTAATATAACATGTAATTGCTAATACCAGTAAAGTAAAAAAAAAAAGCCTTGGATGAAAATGCAGTCTGAACAAAATGAAAGCTAGTGTCAGTCATCTATGACTCTGCTTACACCATATTAACCACTAGCCGACCGTGCACCGTCATTATACGGCGGCAGGTCGGCTCTCCTGGGCGAGAGCCCGTAGCTATACGGCGGCTCTTTGAGCCGCCACTAGGGGGCGCGTGCGCGCCCCCACTCGCCCCCGACTCCCGTGCGTGTGCCCGGCGGGCGCGATCGCCGCCGGGCACACGCTATCGCTCGTTACAGAGCGGGGACCGGGAGCTGTGTGTGTAAACACACAGCTCTCGGTCCTGTCAGCAGGGGAAATGCTGATCCTCTGTTCATACAATGTATGAACAGAGGATCAGTGTTTCCCCTAGTGAGGCCACCCCCCCCACAGTAAGATAACACACAGGGACATACTTAACCCCTTCCCCGCCCCCTAGTGTTAACCCCTTCACTGCCAGTGGCATTTTTATAGTAATCCAATGCATTTTTATAGCACGGATCGCTATAAAAATGCCAATGGTCCCAAAAATGTGTCAAAAGTGTCCGAAGTGTCCGCCATAATGTCGCAGTACCGAAAAAAAATCGCTGATCGCCGCCATTACTAGTAAAAAAATATATTAATAAAAATACCATAAAAATACCCCCTATTTTGTAAACGCTATAACTTTTGAGCAAACCAATCAATAAACGCTTATTGCGATTTTTTTTTACGAAAAATATGTAGATGAATACGTATCGGCCTAAACTGAGGAAAAAATATGTTTTTTTTATATATTTTTGGGGGATATTTATTATAGCAAAAAGTAAAAAATATTATTTTTTTTCAAAATTGTCGCTCTATTTTTGTTTATAGCGCAAAAAATAAAAACCGCAGAGGTGATCAAATACCACCAAAAGAAAGCTCTATTTGTGGGAAAAAAAGGACGCCAATTTTGTTTGGGAGCCACGTCGCACGACCGCGCAATTGTCAGTTAAAGCGGCGCAGTCCCGAATCGCAAAAAGTCTTCTGGTCTTTGGGCAGCAATATGGTCCGCGGGTTAAGTGGTTAATGCACATAAAATACACAAGTGGTGTTCAATAAAAATGTATTTGGAGCTGTAAAACAGTCATTTTTATAATCACTTATAATCCAATTTGAATTGTTCTTATGAAACAGTTTTTTTAGTCATGTGACTGGCACAGCACCAACTAGGGCTGGCCAGACACACTCCGAGGATCTTTCTCTGCATATGTCAAAGAACAGGAAAAGGTCATGTGACCACACAACAGCGTTGCAGGAATGAGGTACTTGGAGGATTAAAAATAAATAAATAAATAAATACAGTAACTTGATATACACTATTTTGTCAAAAGTATCGGGACACCTGCCTTTACACGCACATAAACTTTAATGGCATCCCAGTTTTAGTCCATAGGGTTCAATATTGAGTTGGCTAACCCTTTGAAGGTATAACAGCTTAAACTCTTCTGAAGGCTGTCCACAAGGTTTAGGAGTTTGTCTATGGGAAAGTTTGACCATTCTTCCAGAAGCGCATTTGTGAGGTTAGACACTGATGTAGGACGAGAAGGCCTGGCTCGCAGCCTCTGCTCTAATTCATACCAAAGATGTTTTATTGGGTTGAGGTCAAGACTCTGTGCAGGTCAGTCAAGTTCCTCCACCCCAAACTTGCTCATCCATGTCTATGGACCTTGCTTTGTACACTAGTGCGCAGTCATGTTGGAACAGGAAGGAGCCATCTCCAAACTGTTCCCACAAAGTTGGAAGCATGAAATTGTCTAAAATGCCTTGGCATGCTGACGCTTTAAGAGTTCCCTTCACTGGAACTAAGGGGCCAAGCCCATCCCCTGAAAAACAAATAATTTAGGCTAGTGCACAAAGCAAGTTCCATAAAGACATGGATGAGCAAGTTTGGGGTGGAGGAACTTGACTGGCCTGGCCTCAACTGGATAGAACACTGTTGAAATGAATTAGAGGGGAGACTGCAAGCCAGGCCTTCTTGTCCAACATCAGTGGCCTGACCTTACAAATGCGCTTCTGGAAGAATGGTCAAACATTCTCATAGACACACTTCTAAACCTTGTGGACAGTCTTTACAGAAGAGTTGAAGCTGTTATAGCTGCAAAGGGTGGGCCAACTCAATATTGAACCCTACGGAATAAGACTGGGATGCCATTAAACTTCATGGGCCAGATTCTCAAAAGAGTTACGACAGTGCAACTCAGGAAACACCGTTGTATCTCTGTTTTTGGCCCCGGGTATCTATGCGAGTGATTCCTAGAATCATTTTCGCATAGATACGGCCAAGATCCGACAGGTGTAAGTCACTTACACCGTCGGATCTTAGATGTAACGCGACGCCGGCCGCTAGGTGGCGTTTACGTTCAGTTCTCATTTGACTATGCAAATGAGCCTGATACGCCGATTCCCGAACGAATTTGCGTCTCGTAGTCGTCACGTACGTCGTTTCCGTAAGCGTAAGGTTACCCCTGCTATATGAGGGGTAACCTTACGCCAGTCCGCCGTATGCCATGTAAAGTATGGCGTCGGGTCCGCGTCTGCTTTTTCCGTCGGTTACGACGTTTTCCTAAGTCGTTCACGAATACGACTTTACGTCAATGACGCTCACGTCGGCGTCATTGACGTTTTCCGTCGTGAGCTGGAGCATGCGCACTGGGCTATTTTTCCGCCCGGCACATGCGCAGTTCGATAGGCGCGGGGGCGTGCTTAATTTGAATACAAGCCGTCCCCTTTGAATTACGCGGCCATATGCCGGGCCATTTACACGACGCCGCCGCAACTTACGGAGCAAGTGTTTGGGGAATACGGCACTTGCTCCTGTAAGTTGTGGCGGCGTAGTGTAAATACCTTACGCGACGCCGACGCGGAATGTACGGGAATCTGGCCCCATATGTTTACAGTGTAAAGGCAAGCATCCCAATACTTTTGACAGTATAGTGTATATGGATCGGACATTTCTCCTGCTATAAGCTTATGGTCACTCCAGTAACCATGAGCTTATGGTCCCCTTCAGACGGAGCGGAATCCGTCAAGCAAGACTGCCCGCTGAGCAGGCAGATGACAGTTCTGCATAGCGGAGTGGACACGGACACAGACCCCCTGTTCTCTATAGGGCGGTCAGATGGAAACAGACTGCCCCGTCTGTTTTCATCTAACAGTCATCCGACCCACCAAATAGATCGCAAACGTACCCACATCCGTCTGTTTTTAGCGGACCGGATCAGATGCCCGCAGGTGTCAGTGGACACTGCTCCATATAGAACAATGGGTCAAAACGGACAAACGGTCCCGATTGGTCCGGTTGTGTGAAAGGGGCTTAAAGCTGAATTGTTCAGCAGACTCTGCTGAACTAAATAATAGGATCTATCAGCAGATAACAATCCTCTGATCATATGTTTTCACTTAAAATGTGACCCGCCACCCGCCTGGGCTTCCTGCCTGTCACTTACTGCTCTCTGTCGCTCCACATCCTCTGCTGCACTGGCCGCTAAAATGCCCCCACCCCCTTACTGTTCCCTTACTCTGCCACTGACCCTCCCAGCAGCTTTATAACAACCAGCACCGGCCGCTCCCCTCCTCCCCTCAGCACAGATCACCTGGGGCTTGATGCCATTGTTGGCTCCCCCCTCTGCTTCTCTTTTCGGCAATTGCATCCAGCCAAAGTACAGAGGGCAGTGGGCTGGGTCTCCTCTGCACAAGCAGAGCAGGTACGAACCAGCCATCTGCTTGCCCAGCAGGATTCAGCAGACAAATTCCCAGCTGAGTCTCCACCCCATGTAGAAGGCCTAAGGGTAGATTTAAAAATGCATCTAAACCTCCCTTGCCACATTAGGTTCATGCTCCAGAGGCTACTGAAAGGCGATGAGGAAGCAATGCACTGCTTCCTCACTGCCTGTTTTAACCCCATTTTTTCCAACAAATGCGCGGCAACCAAGTGTATTGCACGTGGTTGCAGGACATTGGCAGCGCTCCCCATTGACTTGAATGTGTAGCATTCAGCGGAAGCAAAGAAAATAAACTTTGCCGTGGGCTCAAAGCAAAGCATTGGAGCTGTGGCATGTGAACACCCCCATCCACTGCCCATTTCATCCTAAGGGGGGGACACTTGGCGGGTGGCAGAAACGCAGCTCAACAGCACATTTTTGTTGCACCCTAACGGCAAATCTAAACAAGGCCTAAGGCCTTGTTCATGCAGGGCATATTACAGCGAGGCCCATTTTAGCTGCACAGGGATGCACAGGTGCAACCCCATACAGGTAGTCCCATCAACGTCAATTGGGACACAGTGGCTTCATGGGAATACACAGGTGTTCTGTGCATTCATGTGCAGGCAGTCCTATTCATGTCAATTAGGACACAGCGGCTGCATGTACACTGCTCCCAACTTGACATCCGTGTGGGTGCATGTCCCTGAACTCACACTGTCTGCGTTTGGAACCATGCACCTACAACCGCTGCATTCCATATGTCATTAAGCCAGCCATAGATGGTTTGAATCTTGGTCGGTTCAGCAGAGAACAATGTATGGGCAGGCCGTTTGTACCCAAGTTGTCTTTTTTTTATGTGATTAATGCCAGCAGCTATAGCTGCTAGCAATAATCACTGTGTTTTTTTCTGGCCCCCCTGTGGGGAGAACACAATATCTCCGTAGGAAGGATTCCCGGTTATCTGAAAAAGATTATACAAAACGTTTGGCCAGAATGAAGCCATTTAAAGATACATAAGTAGCTCAGTAAATAAATTGCACTAAGCGTATTCCATGTTCAGTGCAATACCATATATATAGTAGTGACATCTTTAAAATAATAAAATAGCACTGGCTGATCCTGGTAAATCCCGGCTGTACAGGAATTTCAAACAGTCCCATTGCAAGACTTTTGGAGAAAACAATAATTGCCAGACATGTTGGTAAGAGCAGTTTTTCAGAAACAGACAGAAACTGATCTTTCCTGAGCCTTAATTGCACACAGTGTCGTTTGATGACCAATAGTGGGAGTTTCACACATAGACCAGTCAGGAATCTAAGATCAAATGTTGTCATACTTTTCAGTCCTCATATGTCATGTATGTTTTTATGCTGCTCATGCAAATTGTTATAATGTAGGTGAGGGGAAACTACCTAAAAGATGAAAGATCGGATCACACAGCACAATCATTCAATCTGCAACAGACAACCAGGACTCCCTGTTCCTAGATTTTTTATAGACCTCCCTGTTAGGGTGCCCACGTGTCCCGGATTGCCCGGGACTGTCCTGCAATTGACATGTCTGTCCCGGGTGCCGGGCACCCTCATTCCGGGACAATACAATGTCCCGGAATTAAATAGAGGACACAGCCACCCCCTACTAACTAATATCTACATTTCTGGAAATGGTTGCTAGGGCTGGGGCTGCCTGGCGTCTTGCAACCAGTGCCAATTTACTCTCAGACAGTGAGACCGGGAGCGAGGCCTGCGCCTAGTGCAGCACTGCTGTCCCCACCCACCTCGGCACCCCCTCCTTCTCCGGCACCCAGTGGCAAGCAGTAGGGACTGGTGTGATCTTCACTCTCCAGATAGCGACGCCACTCCTTTCCTTCTACACACGTGGCTCATGCAGAGGGAGTGACGGCAGCACTGCATCTGGTGGCAGGCTATGGGTGAAAAGCGGCACTGCAGCTGGTGGAAAGTGGCACATTCCTCCTGACAAATAACCTGCCGCCAAATTCCCCATCAACCCCAAGACTACATTACCCCCCGCCCCCTCATCTTTTTTTGGGGAAGGTGAGAGAGGGGGTGTGTCCCTGAATGGCAGTGTGGAAATGTGGTCACCCTACTCCCTGTTCCTAGATATTTTATAGAACAGTTATACACTGTACTGATTTATGATCTTAGAAGGGACATCTAAACACAGGAAAAGGGGCAAAAGGATTTCGTCACTTAAGAGAACAGAGGGTTGGTGGATCAACAGACAGAACACCTTGCAACCACAAGGTTTTAAAGCGGGAGTTCACCCAATTCGTTATTTATTTCTATTTTCCCCTTAGCTTCATGCTCGTTTTGTCTAGGGGAATCGGCTATTTGTTTTAAAATATGATCCGTACTTACCCGTTTTCGAGATGCATCTTCTCCGTCGCTTCCGGGTATGGGTCTTCGGGAGCGGGAGTTCCTTCTTGATTGACAGTCTTCCGAGAGGCTTCCGACGGTCGCATCCATCGCGTCACTCGTAGCCGAAAGAAGCCGAACGTCGGTGCGGCTCTATACTGCGCCTGCGCACCGACGTTCGGCTTCTTTCGGAAAATCGTGACGCGATGGATGCGACCATCGGAAGCCTCTCGGAAGACTGTCAATCAAGAAGGAACGCCCAGTCCCGCAGCCCATACTCGGAAGCGGCGGAGAAGATGCATCTCGTAAACGGGTAAGTACGGATCATATTTTAAAACAAATAGCCGATTCCCCTAGGCAAAACGAGCATGAAGCTAAGGGGAAAATGTGTTCGCTATGGGTGAACCTCCGCTTTAAGAAGGACTATGACTATGATTTGTATCCCTTCTTGTAAAGATCACAGCTATGTATATAAACTGGAAATGATTATGCTTTCTTTTTACTTTAGATATATAAAGAAAAGTGTATTTAACACTAAAATGTTGCAAGTATTTAATAAAAAATTGTTAATTGGAATGTGGATATGAATGCCTATGATGACCAGTATGAGTTTGGCTATGAAGGGTTAATGGACTCTCTTGATGCTAATGCAGTGGATATTTAATGGTGTATGGGGGTCACTAGGATACAGTAGTGGGACTTCCAGTGTGGGGGATTTATCTTGATGTTTTTCATCTGTCTTATTCGCATTGAAAAAAAGACCATGGCATGCGGGAAACTGTTGCTCAGCTGAAATTTGATATGATTTGGATTGCACTTGGATTACAAGTAAAAGTGAATTTGCTTTTATTGGACATCATATCCCTTCTTTGTTTATATACCTGTTGACGTGGAGTCTGCTAGATGCCTTTCATGTTTATATGTTTTATTTATTTTTTTACTGGAATGTACATAACTTACCTTTGCAATCAGGGGCATTTGAACTCCATTCCCCATCCTCCTTACATGAGACAGAGCTTTCACCTATAAGTGCCAAATTTCTATTGCAGGAGTACGTCACAGAGTCCAGGTAGGAATATTCATCCTTTAAAGGATAAACTACACCATTGATAATATCTGGTGGTGGTGGGCATAGCTGAGCTGAAATTAAACAAATAAAAACCTGTATTAAAAATATAAATTCTGCCTGTACTGTACATTATATCAAAATGTAAACTGAATTAAACACTGCATGAATAATAATAAAAAGGATTGCTTACCGTGTCTGATACATTAAAATATTTTCAAAGACAGTACTGTTTAACTGTATAATAATCCCTGTTAGGGGTAAGTCTCCCTAAAGGAGCCCCAAACAACAACAAAGTTCTCATCATACCGTATTTTATCCAAAGGATTTACCCTCACTTCCTGTCCTGATGAAGTGAGGTAATATCTACAACAGGGACACAATGCACAGGAACACAGGGAAATGAAAATTTGATAGGGTTTATAGCAGGGGTCTCCATACTTTTCAAGCAAAGGGCCAGTTTACAGTCTTTCAGACTTCAGGGGGCCGGACTCTGACCAGTCGGGGTAGAAAATGCCCCAGGGCCGAGCATCAGTGAGCATAAACATGGCCCCAATGTTGGTGGGCAGTAGGAGGAGGAATTGTGCTACATCATTGCTTTTCGTCTAAGAAATAGTGCCCCATTGTTGGTGCCATTGGGAGGAATAGTGCCTCATATCATTGGGAGAAATACTGCCCCAAGGGCCGGATGTAGGCTAGCAAAGGGCCACATCTGGCCCTCGGGCCGCAGTTTGGAGACTTTACTAAAGAAAAGCCTTACTATTTACTGTTTATTTGTGTTGACATTGAAGAGTTACCCCACCTTCTGTTTGTAAAATATCGTCAGCAGGACAGGAACTGAGGGTAAATATCTAACAAGGCCCCAGATAGCAGTTAAAACTCAACAGGTGCTCTAACCCTTCCCCATTCTCTCAAAAAATAAGAAGAATGTAGGATATGTACAAAATTAGGTATATGCAATAAACAGGGGAGGGCTGGCAGCCTTAGGCTGGATGGAAAGTCCAGTCAAATGGCCCATAGAGCGTGGAAACGTGATGGATTGAGGAAAACCGTCTAAGATTTTTCATGATCACAAGAGTCCGCACAGAGGCTCCCCTTACATCAGAGTCCGCACAGAGGCCTCCCCTTACATCAGAGTCCGCACAGAGGCCCCCCTTACATCAGAGTCCACACAGAGGCCCCCCTAACCTCAGAGTCCGCACAGAGGCCTCGCCTTACATCAGAGTCTGCACAGAGGCCTCCCCTTACATGAGTCCGCACAGAGGCCCCCCCTTACATCAGAGTCCGCACAGAGGCCTCCCCTTACATCAGAGTCCGCACAGAGGCCTCCCCTTACATCAGAGGCCGCACAGACCCCATATACATCAGATCTGATGTAAGGGGTGTTCTGGGAAACTTTAAAGGTGCATGCTGTGGACTATTGTGTAAAGAGGGTCTCTTCTCACCAAAGCCTGCCCCCCTCCCCTTTAACAAAGTCCACAGAGCACCCCTTTTTATACACAGGGAGGCAGGAGAGACTAGAGAGGGTGAGCTTACCAGGATGGAGGCTGAGGCGCAGGCAGGCTGTCTGATGCTTTTTTTGGTTCAAACTTCCTGTCCAGTGCCCGCACATGCCCAGGGAGTGTGGGCGGGGCAGACTCAGAAGGAGGCGGAGCAGATGAGCTCTATCTCTCCTCGTATCTGTGCAGAGAGAGAAGGGGATTCAGCGCTGGTTTGCGCTGAGGCTGAGCTATGTGTGATGTAGATATATTCGCCAGCACACCAAGGATCATTTTAAAACGTCCAAAACATTTTAATGCATAGAAACGATCACAGAAAGAAGCAACGTTTCGAAGTCGAACAGGACCTCTTCGTCAGGCAAGTGATGAGCTATGTGTGAGACGAGACATAGCTCAGCTCTGCAGCCATCTACCTCGGAGCTGACACAGGCACGGCTGCACTGTGGGAGGTGAGCAGCGGCCGTGACCTGTGTTAACAGAGCTCCAGCAGGCATATTCCTGCTCTGCAAAAACAGCATTTGATAGTGGCGGCCGGTGGCTGTGCATAGTGTCACCAGCCCGGGGGGAGATTTCCACCCTGCCCCCCCTGCCAGCCCTCACCGGTATTAAATGTACCATGTAAAATAATTTATATACAACATTTCAAAACTGAAGAAACAAGAAAAAAAAGTAGATTACATTTCCAGTATGCGTGAAATATCGAAAAACAGACTTTTGGGAAAATTAGTTACTAGCACCATTAAGGGATCAATTAGATTTTTTTCCCTTGTAATTTACAAGTTATGAAAAAAATAAAAAGTCTATCATTGCTGACTTCCTTCTGGAAAATGTAGTTGCCTGACCACAATGCTCACCTTTTAGCATTCATTATCCAGAAACAAGTACACAGATAGTGAAACAGAAACTCTTGATCTACATACTACAACTAATGCTGACCATACACTATACGAAAAATCGTCTGAAATTCTGTCATTTGGCCAGTTCGTTCGTTTTCGGCCAGTTAATGGCCACAAAATCGAAAATTGTTGGGAAGTTTGAGCCGAAAAAACTAAGGACAAGTTTGGAAGTTTCTGCAGAGCGAACAATAAATTGAAAGGTTAATGTGCTTCCTGCACTAGGTATATGTAAAAAAAAAAAAAAGATTCATTTATGTTCACTGAACGATTTATCGGTCATTACATGATGGTACTATCCAGAGGCGTACCTAGAGCATTTGGCACCCGGGGCGGATCCTATATCTGGCACCCCCCACAGTAAAATGTAAAAACACCCCACTGCGTCCCCTGCATCCTTCAATATCTCTTTGTCACTACTGTGTACCCCTCTCCACAACTGCACCTCTGGACCCCTTTACATTACACAGCACCCTGCACCTCTGGACCCCTTTACATTACACAGCACCCTGCACCTCTGGACCCCTTTACATTACACAGCACCCTGCACCTCTGGACCCCTTTACATTACACAGCACCCTGCACCTCTGGACCCCTTTACATTACACAGCACCCTGCACCTCTGGACCCCTTTACATTACACAGCACCCTGCACCTCTGGACCCCTTTACATTACACAGCAACCTGCACCTCTGGACCCCTTTACATTACACAGCACCCTGCACCTCTGGACCCCTTTACATTACACAGCACCCTGCACCACTCGACCCCTTTATATTACACAGCACCCTGCACCTCTGGACCCCTTTACATTACACTGCACTTCTGGACCCCTTTACATTACACAGCACCCTGCACCACTGGACCCCTTTACATTACACAGCACCCTGCATCACTGGACCCCTTTACATTACACAGCACCCTGCACCACTGGACCCCTTTACATTACACAGCACCCTGCATCACTGGACCCCTTTACATTACACAGCACCCTGCACCTCTGGACCCCTTTACATTACACAGCACCCTGCACCACTGGACCCCTTTACATTACACAGCACCCTGCACCACTGGACCCCTTTAAATTACACAGCACCCTGCACCTCTGGACCCCTTTACATTACACTGCACTTCTGGACCCCTTTACATTACACAGCACCCTGCACCTCTGGACCCCCTTTACATTAAACAGCACCCTGCACAGCACCCTACACCTCTGGACCCCTTTACATTACACAGCACCATGCACCTCTGGACCCCTTTACATTACACAGCACCCTGCACCTCTGGACCCCTTTACATTACACTGCACCCCTTTACATTACACAGCACCCTGCACCTCTGGACTCCCTTTACATTACACAGCACCCTGCAAAGCATCCTACACCTCTGGACCACTTTACATTACACTGCACTTCTAGACCTCTTTACATTACACAGCACCCTGCATCACTGGACCCCTTTACATTACACAACACCCTGCACCTCTGGACCCTTTTACATTACACAGCACCCTGCATCACTATACCCCTCTACATTACACAGCACCCTGGACCTCTGGACCCCTTTACATTACACAGCACCCTGCACCTCTGGACCCCTTTACATTACACAGCACCCTGCACATCTGGACCCCTTTACATTACACAGCACCCCTTTACATTAGACTGCACATCTGGACCCCTCTACATTACACAGCACCCTGGACCTCTGGATCCCTTTACATTACACAGCACCCTGCACCTCTGAACCCCTTTACATTACACAGCACCTCTATATCTCTTTACATTAGACTGCACCTCTGGACAGTGCAGACCCCCCCCCCTACAATACGGAACCCCCCATACAGATACCACTCACCTACAATACAGAACACCCCCCTACAATACAGAACCCCCCACAATACAGAACCCCCCCACAATACAGAACCCCCCTATACAGATACCACCCCCCCACAATACAGAACCCCCTCATATACAGAACCCGACCCCCTATACAGAACACGCCCCCACAATACAGACCCCCCCTCATATACAGTAACCCCCTATACAAAAAAAAACCCACAATACAGAACCCCCCCTCATATACAGAACCCCCCCCCCCCCACAATACAGAACCCCCCCCTCATACACAGAACCCCCCTATACTAACCCCCCACAATACAGAACCCCCCATACAGAACACCCTCCCCCCACAATACAGAACCCCCCTATACTAACACCACCCCACAATAC
Organism: Rana temporaria; assembly: GCF_905171775.1. Lineage (NCBI taxonomy): Eukaryota > Metazoa > Chordata > Amphibia > Anura > Ranidae > Rana > Rana temporaria. Next base: position 339,975,284 of record NC_053490.1, read on the forward strand.
AGAACCCCCCCATACAGAACACCCCCCCACAATACAGAACCCCCCCTCATATACAGAACCCCCCTATACAGAACACCCCCCCACAATACAGAACCCCCCTCATATACAGAACCCCCCTATACAGAACACCCCCCTCCCACAATACAGAACCTCCCCTCATATACAGAACCCCCCTATACAGAATACCCCCACAATACAGAACCCCTCCTCATATACAGAACCCCCCCTATACGAACACCCCCCCACAATACAGAACCCCCCCTCATATACAGAACCCCCCTATACTAACACCCCCCCACAATACAGAACCCCCCATACAGAACCCCCTCCCCCCACAATACAGAACCCCCCCATACTAACACCCCCCCCCCCCATACAGAACACCCCCCCACAATACAGAACATCCCCTCATATACAGTACACTCCTCATATACAGAACACCCCCCCTTACAATAGTGCAGACTGCAGAGTGACTGTGACACCCCCTTGTCTTCAGACTCAGCGCGCCGCACAGAGCAGAGCACTTGTACGGAGGAGGAGGGGGGAGGCGGCCGCAGCTTCACACTCGGCTGTGTGACTGTCAGACAGAGACAGTCACAGCTGAGCCGATAGTATCAGAGCCGCGGCACTGCCACAGAGAAGGGGGATCATTGCGGCGGGTCCCGGGCGGCGGGTATAACTTGGGTACGGCTCGCATACCCCCCCCCCTGAATAGCCCAGGCTGTGTTTTACCTAGTCTGCCATGCCGTGCCATCAATCATGCTGCCACCGCGGCCGCGCCATGCCTCAGTCGCGGAGGGGGGGTGTCGGCCTGACACCCCTAACAGGGTGTAGCACCCGTTGCGGCCCCCCCCGCCCCCTGCTTAGGGAACGTGCTCTCTAAGTCCGTCGGAAATTCCGGGGGGAAAAGTCCGATGGGGCATACACACGGCCGGAAAATCAGATGAAAAGCTCCCATCAAACTTTTTCCATCGGAAATTCCGACCGTGTGTACGCGGCATAAGTTTGACCGAGATGGGTTGAATTAAACTGATTGCAGTCATTCATTTAAATCATGTGAGTTAAAAAAAAAAGTGAAATTTCTGTAGCGCCTGGTTACTTCCAAGTACCGGTGCTATTGAAATTTAGAGGGTGATCAGAGTGCTAATGTAAAGGGGACCTCTGGACCCCTTTACATTACACTGCACCCCTTTACATTACACAGCACCCTGCACCTCTGGACTCCCTTTACATTACACAGCACCCTGCAAAGCATCCTACACCTCTGGACCACTTTACATTACACTGCACTTCTAGACCTCTTTACATTACACAGCACCCTGCATCACTGGACCCCTTTACATTACACAACACCCTGCACCTCTGGACCCTTTTACATTACAGAGCACCCTGCATCACTATACCCCTCTACATTACACAGCACCCTGGACCTCTGGACCCCTTTACATTACACAGCACCCTGCACCTCTGGACCCCTTTACATTACACAGCACCCTGCACATCTGGACCCCTTTACATTACACAGCACCCCTTTACATTAGACTGCACATCTGGACCCCTCTACATTACACAGCACCCTGGACCTCTGGATCCCTTTACATTACACAGCACCCTGCACCTCTGAACCCCTTTACATTACACAGCACCTCTATATCTCTTTACATTAGACTGCACCTCTGGACAGTGCAGACCCCCCCTACAATACGGAACCCCCCATACAGATACCACCCACCTACAATACAGAACACCCCCCTACAATACAGAACCCCCCCACAATACAGAACCCCCCCACAATACAGAACCCCCCTATACAGATACCACCCCCCCACAATACAGAACCCCCTCATATACAGAACCCGACCCCCTATACAGAACACGCCCCCACAATACAGACCCCCCCTCATATACAGTAACCCCCTATACAAAAAAAACCCACAATACAGAACCCCCCTCATATACAGAACACCCCCCCCACAATACAGAACCCCCCCCTCATACACAGAACCCCCCTATACTAACCCCCCACAATACAGAACCCCCCCATACAGAACACCCTCCCCCCACAATACAGAACCCCCCTATACTAACACCACCCCACAATACAGAACCCCCCCATACAGAACACCCCCCCCACAATACAGAACCCCCCCTCATATACAGAACCCCCCTATACAGAACACCCCCCCCACAATACAGAACCCCCCTCATATACAGAACCCCCCTATACAGAACACCCCCCTCCCACAATACAGAACCTCCCCTCATATACAGAACCCCCCTATACAGAATACCCCCACAATACAGAACCCCTCCTCATATACAGAACCCCCCCTATACGAACACCCCCCCACAATACAGAACCCCCCCTCATATACAGAACCCCCCTATACTAACACCCCCCCACAATACAGAACCCCCCATACAGAACCCCCTCCCCCCACAATACAGAACCCCCCCATACTAACACCCCCCCCATACAGAACACCCCCCCACAATACAGAACATCCCCTCATATACAGTACACTCCTCATATACAGAACACCCCCCCTTACAATAGTGCAGACTGCAGAGTGACTGTGACACCCCCTTGTCTTCAGACTCAGCGCGCCGCACAGAGCAGAGCACTTGTACGGAGGAGGAGGGGGGAGGCGGCCGCAGCTTCACACTCGGCTGTGTGACTGTCAGACAGAGACAGTCACAGCTGAGCCGATAGTATCAGAGCCGCGGCACTGCCACAGAGAAGGGGGATCATTGCGGCGGGTCCCGGGCGGCGGGTATAACTTGGGTACGGCTCGCATACCCCCCCCCCTGAATAGCCCAGGCTGTGTTTTACCTAGTCTGCCATGCCGTGCCATCAATCATGCTGCCACCGCGGCCGCGCCATGCCTCAGTCGCGGAGGGGGGGTGTCGGCCTGACACCCCCAACAGGGTGTAGCACCCGTTGCGGCCCCCCCCCGCCCCCTGCTTAGGGAACGTGCTCTCTAAGTCCGTCGGAAATTCCGGGGGGAAAAGTCCGATGGGGCATACACACGGCCGGAAAATCAGATGAAAAGCTCCCATCAAACTTTTTCCATCGGAAATTCCGACCGTGTGTACGCGGCATAAGTTTGACCGAGATGGGTTGAATTAAACTGATTGCAGTCATTCATTTAAATCATGTGAGTTAAAAAAAAAAGTGAAATTTCTGTAGCGCCTGGTTACTTCCAAGTACCGGTGCTATTGAAATTTAGAGGGTGATCAGAGTGCTAATGACTCTGATTCCAGATACAATGTTTGAGTAGGGTCTCTGTTTCAGCTTGGCTCATTCTGTTTTTACGGGGGTGTTATCTCACACTAAAAAGGTTTGAGTGATACTCCGGCTGCCAGGTCAGTGAGAGAGTACGCTAAGCCCACTCAGGCAGGAGTGGTACGGAAAGTGTTACGTATGGGAGCAGGACTGTTCCAAATACTACGCCTGAATCTGCTGTTCTCCTTCTTCTTTCAAACTCTATCCTTTTATCACCAGTTCATCGTTTTTACCCGGCCGGGTAATAAAGAGCACAGCAAAGACACCTGTTGCGGACATTCCTTTACAATTGCTATATGCACCATTCACCCCTAGGAATTCGGAAGCGCCACAAGGTAAATGTGCCACCCAAAACAAACCAGCAGCTCCTCCGGGGGTAGTGCTACATTTCTATTCCCAGGAATTTTGGTGAAATTATTAGAATAAAAAAATAAAAGAAATTGTGGTGCTTTTTGTTGCTTTTAAATGGTATAATTGGCTCCTGATGATTAGGAAGGTGCTTGAATCCTAATCTTCAATCAAATGAAAATAAAAAGTGGAAAAAAATATTTGTAACAAAATATGGTCTTGAGGCTACTGCACTCTGTAAGCTATTTTGCTCACCCTATATAAAAAAAAAAAAAAAATTAAATTAAATTCGGCATAGTAGCGCGAGCTACAGTATGCCTGTCTGTATTTTTTTTCCCCCGTACTCACTGTTATATCGTACATAGAAGATTCCGGGGAATGGGCGTTCCTATGGACAGGGAAGGTGATTGACGGCCGGCCGTGGCACGTCACGCTTCTCCGGAAATAGCCGAAATAGGCTTGGCTCTTCACGGCGCCTGCGCATAGCCTGTGCGCAGGCGCCGTGAAGAGCCGAGACCTACTCCGGCTGTCTTCGGGGAGCGTGACGTGCCAAAGCCGGCCGTCAATCACCCTCCCTCTTGCTAGGAACGCCCATTCCCCGCGGCAGACGGAATCGTCTATGTACGATATAACCGTGAGTACGGGGATAAAAAAATTAAGACCGGCATAGTGTAGCTCGCGCTACTATGCCGGATTTTATGCTGAAATGTTGTTCAGCAGGGTGAACCACCGCTATGCAAGACCTTTGTTCTCTATTCTCTGTTTTGTACGTGGCATACTATTTTTTTTTCAATTTCTTTATTAGATTAGGTACAGGCAATCACAGAGATATGCTGAAACTAGGGTTGTCCCGATACCACTTTTTTAGGACCGAGTACAAGTACCGATACTTTTTTTCCATGTACTCGCCGATACAGATTACCGATACTTTTTTTTTAATGCAGCCCTTTGTCCCCAAATGCAGCCTTGTCCCTAGATGCAGCCATGTCCCTAATGCAGCCATGTCCCTAATGCAGCCTTGTGTCCCCTAAAAGAAAGCCAAGTCCCCCCCCCCCCCCGCCGCTGCCGACATCTAGTTGATCAGCGCTAGGGGAACATAACAGCTTTCATTTGAATAGCTGTGTGTTGCCCGCCGCGCCTCGTCATGTATAGACACCCCCCCTTGCCCGGGCACTTTGATAGACAGATCACCCGTCCAATCCTGGGACGGGTGATCTGTCTATCAAAGTTTCTGGGCAAGGGGGAGTGTTTATACATGAGGTGCGGCGGGGAACACACAGCTATTCAAATGAAATCTGTTGTGTTCCCCAAGCGCAAATTAACTAGATGTCGGCAGCGGCGGGAGGGGGGGGGACTTGGCGGCAGCGGCAGCAGCTCTCCTCTCCGCCCCCTCTCCACACGCACTCCACCCACACTCCACCCCCTCTCCACCAGCTCTCGGTAAAAAAAAAGTATCGGGTCAGGCATCGGGAGCATTTGCGCGAGTACATTATCAGTATTGGTCCCAATACCGATACTAGTATCGGTATCGGGGCAACCCTAGCTGAAACTATGGCAAAGGGAAGGGTAGGGGAGAGAGTCTGAGAGGGCGCAAACAAAAGACTGTTACTTGGAGAGATCCAGGGTGGGTAGGGTGGGGGAGGGCTTTTTTTATTTTTTTTGGGGGGGGTAACAATTTTGCATTTTGCATAAGCGGGGCCGGTAGTGGCAGCCCGACTCCGTCTGAATTTGTTTTGTATGGATTTTTGTCTAAAAAAAAAAATCTAATAAAGAAATGTACATGGCATACTCCTAACCATTGTATTCTAGAGCTTCTGTTGTAGGTTACATACTACTGCCCGCTGCACACCTCACCCTACATTGCATATGCCTTTCCACTGCACTCTTGTACACTATGCTATACATCACATACTCCTGCACACTGCATTTAATATGCTATCTGTTGCATTTTCTTAACCCCTAATAAGTTGTGCTACACATTAGCATACTCCTTAATTCTGCTATCCATACATTTTGCTTTATGCTACATACTCCAGGCTCCTGTATTCTATATGCTATGTTGTACATACTCTTTAGCGCTGCACTCTGTAATCCATGCTATACTTTACATATTTCTGCACATTGCACTCCATATGCTATGTTATGCAACACATTTCTGCCCAGTTGTGAATGCATGTTCTCCCTGTGTCTGCATGGGTTTCCTCCATGTACTCTGGTTTCCTTCCACACTCCAAAGACATGCTGGTTTAAATTGGCTCTAGTATATGTGTGTATAAATGTTAGTTACGGACCTTAAATTGTAAGCTCCTTAGGGCAGAGACCTATATGAATGTACAATATGTATGTAAAGCACTGCAGAAATTGATGGTGCTATATACAATAAGTACCTGTAATAAATAAAATTAATTAATTACTGAATCCTGCCTACCACACTCTATTAGCCATGTTGTAAGTTGAAAACTGCTTTAACCTGTAACTGTATGCCGTGAGTGCCATACTTTTGGCTTCTTCACTCTTTAAGCTGTACTGTATATTAAATTACATACTTCTGCCCACTGCACTGTTTTGAACATTACATGCTTCCTTCCACTACACTCTCAATGCAATGTTGCACATGACATACTCCTGAACATTGCACTGTAAATCCTATGATGTACATTACAAAGCTCTGGTTCCTGCAAATAACCCCTTAGGTTCCACAGTGAGTAAAACAAGCATGCTTTACTGCATATAAAGACTGATTTTACTTGTGTGGGTCTAGTAACACTTTAACATTGGATAGGATGTTTATCTCTAAATAGTCATATGGTTGGTCATTTATCAACCTTAGAGACGCATTTTAATACCTGTTTCCAAGGATTAAAGCAAAGGAGAAAATCATAATAAAAAAAAAAAAACACAAGAAAAGATCAGGCACTAACATGGGAAGAGCAAAAACAAAAAAGATTTTACAAAATAATGTTCAGATCCGCTAGAGAAAGAACCATTGGAAAGGGTAACAAAAATACATACAGTATATCAAATAAACTCTATGGGCCATATTCTCAAAGAATCTCCGCCTGCTTCGCTTCGGGAACTTACACTCAGCTGTCCCAACTTACTGGAGCAGGTGTTGTATTCCCCAACCACTTGCTCCATAAGTTGGGACAGCGGAGTGTAAGTGTCCCGGCGTAGCCTGGCGGATCTCCAAGGGGGCGGCTTCTATTCAAATGAAGCGCCCCCCCGATGCAAAAGAACTGGGCATGCGCCGGGCTGCAAAAAGCCCAGTGCGCATGCTCCAGTTCTCGGCGGAAAACGTCAATGACGCCGACGTGTGCGTCATTGACGTAAAGTCGTATTCAAGAACGACTTACGTAAACGACGTATCCGACGAAAAAACACGACGGGGACCCCGACGCCATCCGTAACATGGCCTACGCGAGACTTGCGGAAACTTACCCCTCATATAGCAGGGGTAAGTTTCCGCTTACCCAAACGACGTTAGCGACGGTTACGCGACGCGAACTCGTTCGGGAATCGGCGTAGAAGGATCATTTGCATATGCAAATGACTCCTTCACGTAAATGCCATCTAGCGGCGGCCGGCGTCATTGCATTTAAGATCCGCCAGTGTAAGATGGCGGATCTTAAGTGTATCTATGCAAAAATTATTCTGAGAATCAGGAGCATAGATACACTGGCCTAAAAAGGAAGTTACGATGGAGTATCTGACTTACTCCATCGTAACTTCTCTGAGAATATGGCCCTATATCAGCACTTAGAACTTGTGCTGTGCTCACACAATATGAATATAATTAGTCTCAGGAAAATACAGTGCCCATTAAGGGTAAAAAGACAGTCCCTATAAAGTGATGCCCACAATTTTCATTGCTCATATTAAATTAGCCACACTAGTCTCTGTGGGAATTATCATATACAATAGACACTGGTGTCTGAGCAGTTTTCCTTTAATAGACTGTGTACCATGAGCTGTTGTCCCGGACCCTATCACAAGGATGGCAAAGTGGAAGCTACTTGCCCGCTGATGGAGGTGGTAACCTGGAGCCCTTGGCTGATGGGGTTGCTGCAGCAAGTAAAAGGAAACCGCTAGTGAACTTGGTCCGGAAGTCCTGGATAATCGCCTGTGTGAAGACACAGCTTTTGCGCGCCGAGACCCAGGATAGGCGTCACAATACTCCAACTGCCCAAAATCTCCAAGTCTCTTCTGGTGACATTCCAGCAGAAATAATTGAAGATTTAGACAAGTTGACTGTTTTCACAGAACACCTGCAGCGTATACAGTACGGTACACCACATAATGAGTGGACATTGTTAGTTGCCTCCAAGGTTTTTCCTCCTTACCTGCTGTTCTGTCAAAGAGGCGGCCATGTTCTTTTTTAGTATCAGGCAGACTAACAATGTCCACTCATTATATGGTGTACCGTAAGGTATACTTTGCCGGTGTTCTACGAAAACAGGCAACTCATCTAAATCTCCAATTATTACTATCGGAAGTGACGCGGTTGGTGATAATGGCGAGTTGGAATTTTTGGCAGAACACCTGGCATCTGAGCTATGGGGGCCGAAGATGACATCACAGGTCTAAGCCAAGCTTCCGAGCTACAAAAGCTGGAGATGACGTCACAAGGTCATGCCTGTGGTCAGGTGGGACCAGGAACGAGCCGCTGAAGATGTTGTCAGTTGGAATGCAAACCAGAGTGTATCAGTGTCACTATGACAATGCGTTTCACACGCATGCCCTTTCTCAAGTCACATAACACTCTTAACTGAAGCAGATTATAAAGGCAGAAAAACTAAAGGGGAGGAGGGAATAATAATGAAATTAAGCAGTGTGAAAAAAACACCTTAGGCTTCTCGGTACCACCTGCATTAGGGATGAGCCAGATGTTTGAGTCGATGGTAAGTTCAACTCGAACATCGAGTGTACACTCGTTCGCCGAATAACGAACATTATGAGGCGTTCGTGGGAAATTCGATCTCTTGCGGAACACCCCATAATGAACGGCGATACTGTCAATGCACTGCAAGATCGCAGTTCATTGACGGCTGCTGATTGGCCAAAGCATGCACCTGACCTGCATGCTTTGGCCAATTACAGCACGGTCTGCTGTGAGAGCCATGATTGGCCAAAGGCAGGGTGCATGCCCCACACTATGTAAGGCTGCTTACACTGCAGCCGTACATAGTTTTATGAATGAGAGCAGCAAAATTGCATTTGTAAAGGAAAAAATGTCATTTAAAACTGCTCGCGGTTGTAATGTATTGCCGGATCCCGGCAATATACATAAAAATAATTGAAAAAAATGGCATGGGTTTCCCTCCCCCCCCAGTCCATTACCAGGCCCTTCAGGTCTAGTATGGATTTTAAGGGGAACCCCTGTGCCAAAATAAAAAAAATGGCTCGGGTGTTTCCCCAAAATACATACCAGACCCTTATCCGAGCACGCAGCCTGGCAGGCCGCAGGAAAAGGGGAGGGACGAGAGAGCGCCCCCCTCCTGAACCATACCAGGCCACATGCCCTCAACCATTGACAAGTGGTTGGGGGGTCTGTGGGCGGGGGGGCTTATCGGAATCTGTTAACCCCCGTTAACAAGGGGACCCCCAGATCTTCCCCCCCCTATGTGAATGGGTATCGGGTACATTGTATCCTACACATTCACCAAACAAAGTGTCAACATTTTTTAAATTACAGGAGACAGTTTGGGACAAGTCCTTTCTAAAAAAAAAAGTGTCCCGCGATGTAACTCCATCTTCGATGACAGCGCCGACAACCCAAGAAAAGAAGAAACTGAAAAACTCTGCCTCGATGTGAGGCTTCTCGCTACTGCAGGCTTTTTGCAATGACAGCTGTTATATAGCTGAGGGCGGGGCCGCTCAGTGACGTAAACAGGTGACCCCCGCCCCCTCTGATGTTACGTGAGGTCACATGACATCAAAAGGGGGCGGGGTCACGTGTGGAGTTACATCCATTCACATAGAGGGGCAGGATCTGGGGTCCCCTAGTTAAAGGGGGCTTCCAGATTCCAATAAGCCCCCGCCCGCAGACCTCCACAACTGCCGAGCAAGGGTTGTGGGGAAGAGGCCCTTGTCCTCATCAAACATGTTGAGGGCATGTGACCATGTAGCCGCAAGCAATTTTTAATGACATTTTTTCCTTTAGATATGTAATTTTGCTGTGGTACTGTTCTAAACAGGGGAAAGATGTGCTACTTTACATGCATACTAAGGACACCCCCAGGCATGATATTTAAAGGAATATGTAATTTTCATTGTTTCACTTTAAGCATTATTAAAATCACTGCTCCTAAAAAAAACTGCAGTTGTTAAAACTTTTTTTGCATTAATACATGTCCCCTGGGGCATGACCTGGGTCCCCAAACACTTGTTATGGCAATGACATGCATATGCCTTTAAAATGAGCACTTTAGATTTTTCATGTTCGTGTCCCATAGACTTGCACAATTTTTTTGCCTGTTCGCAAGTTATGGTGCGAACCGAACCGGGGGTTGTTCTGCTCATCCCTAACCTCCATCCTATTTCACACTCTTTTTGGAACATATCCACAAATTTCATACTTCCATGTTCATAATGTTAATTCCATTGGGGCATCATATGACAAATTTAAAAAGTTAAAACTTTTTTTAGTGATTGCCAGAAAAAAAATCCCTGTATCACACACACTAATACATAAAAAATAAAAAGAATGAGAATGTGTAAAAAATCTACATATACTATATAAAATATTATATGTGTACAAAAAAAGTTCAGTTTCATATATATAAATATAAATATTTAATTTCATATATAAAAAGTGTACTTTAATGAATTCTACATTTAAATTAAATATATATTATTTATATATATCTCTAAACTCATATTTGTACACCAGAGGTTGTAAAGGGTTTCAGACGGTAATAATAGTAATAGTGATAGTGATGATAAATGCACAGAAAATCAATCTAGAGTTACATTGAGGGGTAGATGGACCCAAGATTGTCATATTACACTATTATAACATATTAAGCTTAAAAACTCAAAATATAGTTACACTGCCTCCGTCATTCCCTGAGGAAGTCACGTGACTGTCCCGAAATGCATAGGGTGGAGCCGGGTGACATCGGAGCACCCCTATCAGTTTTTAAACAAGTTTGACATTTTTATCTGTGAATATAACTTACTGATTTTTATTAAACAAGTTTTATACCAAATTACTGCACTATGTGGATACCCTTTTCTCTGCATGAAACACTATATGGGAGAGACATGATTTTAAAGGGCCATACACCTAGTGGTTTACAGAGGCACCAGGATGCTAGGTGGAAGAAAGAAGAAGGAGGAACACAGAGGAGTTTATCCTTGAATACCCCATTAGGGGCAAGCGTGTTTTGAGAGAGAGAGGTTAAACAGAGAGGAGAGTGGTGGAAGGAGTCACCGAAGCACCAGCACTTTGATTGTGGATGCACATATGAATTACAAGCACCAACAATTCATGACAGATAAATATGTTGTGGAATCACTATAAACTATGAACAGTTCTATAATCAGGAGCTGGAAATTGTAGGCACATGTTTTTACTGAAGCACTCACACTTTTATACAGCTTATGAACTACAAGTACCAGCAATTGTACTTGTTCTTTTTTGTTTATGAATTACAAGTACCAGCTTTTATTGTTTTTTTTTTTTTGAATCACTTAAAGGGTCACTAAAGGAAAAAAATGTTTTAGCTGAAATTACTGTTTACAGGGTATAGAGACATAATAGTTAACTGATTCCTTTTAAAATAGATAAAAACCAATCATATAAGGTGCCTGCAGTTTAGTTTAGTTTTTGCTGTTGTTTGCTGGTTCTCTGATGTACAGAGACTCAGAGCCAATAGAGGGCAGTGAAGGTTTTGCAAAACGAAACTGGATTGGTGCTGAGGGGTTTTAGACACACAGTAATCACACCTCCTTGATTAGTCACCACAGTGAGAAATCTCCCAGTACTGTGGTGATCAGGAAACAGACAACCAGGAAGTGTGGCGATCACAGCAGAATTACAGCAACATCAAAGCAAAAACGAACAATGAGGACATGAAACCAGGACTGCAGTAAGGTAAAGGAAGCTATTTAGCTTAAAAAATAAATCCTTTAGTGACCCTTTAATGAAGGGTTGCTTAATACTATTAGGATTTTAAGACTGCATTTACTTTTTTATGTACTAAAGAAATGTAGTGGTATTTATAGATTAGTACACAGGAGTATGTATGGGAAGTCACATTGAATTATACACGTCACAAAGAGAATAGGTGCAGCAACATAAAAAAAAAAACTGATATTCTTATTATGTGAGCACAGCATAAGTTCTAAGCGCTGATATAGAGTTTATTTATTGTGTGAAACAAAACAATTTTTCAACTGTATGGTTGATGCCACACTGATACAGAACCAGAGGGTGAGTCTCAATATTGGACACTAATCGTCAGCAGCACGATAATGCTTTCTATTCACATTATTGTAAATTAGGTAGGTATACAATATTATAAGACCTTTGAAGAGGTAAAGAAAACATGAAACTTAAAGTGGCTGTAAAGGACGAAGGTTTTTTATCTTTATGCATTCTATGCATGAAGGTTAAAAAAACTTTAGTGTGCAGCAGCCCCCCAGCCAAGAATAATACTTAACCAAGCTCATTTCGATCCAGCCAAGGCTCTCCCGGGTCTCTCCCTACTCACTGGCTGAGAAGCAGCCGCAAGAGCCATTGGCTCCCGCAGCTGTCAATCACAGCCAGTGAGGCGGGAGCAGGGGGGCAGGGCTGAGCTACACTCTGTCTTATGCACACGAAGATCTAGCTGAGGAGCGAGCATGCATGATTGCCCCCATAGCAATTAGCTAGCTATGGGGCACAGGGTAAGGAGGAGGGGCCCAGAACATTGGCTGGGGGACCTGAGAAGAGGGGGATTGGGGCTGCTCTTTGCAAAACCACTGCGCAGAGCAGGTAATTATGACATGTTTGGTATTTATTTGTGTTTTGCTTTAGGCCCATTTCACACTGGGGCGGGAGGTGCGTGGTGGAAAAATGGCCACTATTTTAAGCGGCGCTTTACCGCCAATTTTGCAGCACTATTCGGCCGCTAGCGACCGAGAAAGGGTTTAAAACCGCCCGCAATGCGCCTCTGCAGAGGCGCATTGCCGGCGATATAGCCGAGCTGTCTCATTGATTTAAATGGGCAGGAGCGGTGAAGGAGAGGTATACACACCGCTCCAAAGATGCGGCTAGCAGGACTTTTTCTCATCCTGCTAGCGCACCAATTCAGTGTGAAAGCCCGAGCAGCAGCTGTTTAGGGTCGGTTTGCAAATGCTATTTTTAGTGCAATAGCGCCTGCAAACAGTTCCAGTGTGAAAGGGGTCTTACAAAAGCTTTAACATGTCTCAAGTAGGAGAACTAAATGATTGTCCACCTGTAGACAGTTTAAAAAAAAATGCTACCATATCATTTGAAGCACACAGGCCTATCGTTTTTTTTTTTCTTGAATGTTACTCGCTGGTTTATGGTGGAGTGCAGAATAGCCTCTTAAAGTGGAGTTCCACCCATTTTTTAATGTTTGTCTGTGCTGCATGCTCTAATCTCATAGTGTTCAGAATGGACAATTTTTATTTAATATGTTGCTTGTAAATACCTTTATTTTGTAGTCCTTCATTACTTCCTCCTCCTTATTTGCCTAGGCTATTTGCAAGGGTTTCTGGGATAGGCATCATGTTTCCCAGTAGTCCTTGCAAACCTGACTGAAACCTATTACATTGCTTGTGCACTGAGCATGTGCGAGATATGCAAAGCTGAAATCCAGGAAGTCATAGGCCCCGTACACACGATAGAATCCATCCGCAGATAAATCCCAGCAAATGGGTTTCTGCGGATAGATCCTATGGTGTGTACACGCCAGCGGATCTGTTTCCGCGGAGAAATCTCCTCTGGGATGGATTCCAGCAGATCGGATATTTGCTGTGATGCACAACAAATCCATCTGCTGGAATCCATTCCAACGGATGGATCCGCTCGTCTGTACAGACTTACCGGATCCATTCGTCCAAAGGGATTCCCCGCACGCGTCGTAATGATTTGACGCATGCGTGGAATTCCTTATATGACAGCGTCGCGCCCGTCGCCGCGTCATAATAGCGGCGACGGCGCGACACGTCATCGGCAGAGGATTTCAGCGCGGATTTCAATGCGATGGTGTGTACACGCCATCGCATAGAAATCCTCTGAAATCCTCGAGAGGATTTATCCGCGGATACGGTCCGCTGGACCGTATCTGCGGATAAATCCTCTCGTGTGTATGGGGCCATACAGTCTGGCTTCATGATGCCCACACTTAAGATGGCCACGGTCTATTTCTAGATTATAAACTATTTAAATGCTGTAACAACCTAACAAAACGGACCTTAGTTTACAGACTAACTTTACTAGAATACATTAAGCTTGTGTATTACAGGGGTATTTATATTTAAAAAGTGAAATTGTGGGTGGAACTCCCCTTTAATTCCAAACAAAATTATGAGGTTATACAGGCTATACGGTATGTGGCAGCAACAGAGTATGATATGCACTTACTACTAGAATAAAGGGGGTAAATGACCATAAAATATACCAAAACAGGTGCCTATTGGCACACCGTTGCTACTAAGATACACAAAAAATGAAAATTCCAAGGTGTTGGGAATAGGCATCAATCTAATCTGTATAACATAACAAAAAAACGAAAACATACCTTTAAATATTGAACATGAAAATTTTCTAGGGCTGCTCTTTCAATAAATCAGTTATTAAAAGAATAATGCAAGCCACAAAGATATGCTTAAAAACATTCTATATAACATAAGTATTAAAACAATGCATTATACAAGTCTATAAAATGATCCACAACTGAATCTACCACTACTCACAGGAGTGGAGACCACCCTATAAATACTGCTACCACATGAAATTTGCCTCACCTTATTATATTGACCCTAAACTTAGGAAGATCTTCACTTCTATGTGCTCATCCAGTCACACACACAGTGATTATTGCACTCTCTGCTCTGTACCCAGGTGACTCTGGCTATCGGCATCCCCAACCCAATGCTCCAGGTCCCGCTCAGGCTGCCAATAAGTGATGGTGCACACTGGACAGTGATGTGCACACCCGGGTCTCCCCCACAGCAAGAGTGAGGCCCCATACACACGATAGAATCCATCCGCAGATAAATCCCGGCAAATGGGTTTCAGCGGATAAATCCTATGGTGTGTACACGCCAGCGGATCTGTTTCCGCGGAGAAATCTCCTCTGGGATGGATTCCAGCAGATCGGATATTTGCTGACATGCACAACAAATCCATCTGCTGGAATCCATTCCAACGGATGGATCCGCTCGTCTGTACAGACTTACCGGATCCATCCGTCCAAAGGGATTCCCCGCACGTGTCGTAATGATTTAACGCATGCGTGGAATTCCTTATATGACAGCGTCGCGCCGTCGCCGCGTCATAATAGCGGCGACGGCGCGACACGTCATCGCCAGAGGATTTCAGCGCGGATTTCAATGCGATGGTGTGTACACACCATCGCATAGAAATCTTCTGAAATCCTTGAGAGGATTTATCCGCGGATACGGTCCGCTGGACCGTATCTGCGGATAAATCCTCTCGTGTGTATGGGGCCTAAGTTATGTCCTTTATAGCCCAGGAAACTGCAGCTCTTTCCTCTCCTGGCAATCTCTACCTGGGGAATGTAGTTCAAAAGCTCTTGATTACACAGTACAGTCTCTCTCCTCTGGACTTCAGTACCCACAATGCAGTGCTGCCTGACTGAGTCTATTGAACTCTTCCTGCTCAGCAGCTCCCTCCTCACTGATACAGCTGTTATTCATATGTACACAACTGACACATCCATTTTAAAATCTGTAATAAACAACCATCAGAGGAGAATGATTTTCCAACGCATTGAAAATATAACTGTTTAAAAAGGTAATTTTTCTTCATGGAAAGCTTCAACTATAGTGCATGTTTTAGAATTTATTTTTATTTAATGAAAAATTTGCCCTAAATTTTAAAATGATGTACTGCCAATGCCATATGTGTACAAATGGTAGAGGCACTACACACGTGAAACAATAAAAGGTTGAATACATTCTAGGTGTAATTACAACTCCTACATTTAGGTTAAATTACCTGCGCATTCAGGAAGCGCATTACTCCAAGTTCCATCTGCTAGACATTCTCTATATTTCCTTCTTGTCGTCATCCTGTATCTGCATGATGTTAAAACAAATATTTGTATGGTGTGATTTTCAAACTTTGCCATTGGGATTTTGGATGTTCAGTGACTACTATGTATCGTAAACATTGGGGTAGATTCAGGTACCTTTTGCGGCGGTGTATCTCCAGATACGCCGCCGTAATTTGAATTCCGCGCCCGCGTAGCATTACGCCGATTCACAAAGGCAGTTACCTTGAAAAAATAGGCTTCCTCCACCGACGTAACTTGATTGCGGCGGCGTAGAATTGTGTGCAATATAACTTTGGCCGCTAGGGGCGCTTCCGTTGTTGTCGGCGTAGAATATGCCAATTTCCTAGATACGCCGATTCACAAAACGTACGTGCGTTCGTTTTTTACGTCGTTTGCGTTAAGGCTTTTTCGGCGTAAGGCTACTCCTGCTATTAGGAGGCGAAGCCAATGTTAAGTATGGACGTCGTTCCCGCGTCGCGATTTGAAAATTTTACGTCGTTTGCGTAAGTCGTCCGTGAATGGCGCTGGACGCCATTTACATTCACGTCGAAACCAATGACGTCCTTGCGACATCATTTACCGCAATGCACATCGGGAAAAATTTAGGGACGGCGCATGCGCAGTACGTTCGGCGCGGGAACACGCCTAATTTAAATGATCCACGCCCCCTACCGGATCATTTGAATTACGCGCGCTTCCGCCGGCCCCTTTTACGCTACGCCGCCACAAATTACGGAGCAAGTGCTTCGTGAATACAGCGCTTGCTCCTGTAATTTACGGTAGCGTAAAGATGATACGCTGCGCCGCCGTATCAGTGCGCACCCGTACCTGAATCTACCCCATTGACATTTTTAACAGAAGTCATTTTTTTCTCATTTCAATTCTTCAGATTCATTTTAATGGGATTAATATTTGTTTCCTTATTCTTCGGAGTACTACAATTAAATCATAGGGAGAGTCACATGCTGACCAGAGCTGCAATCCTTGAACACACCTTCCAAGAGGTTAACTATTAAGCTTAATTTCCATGGACATTTTTACAGCCACTTTCTTTAGCCTTTTTTACAGCTTAGAAACGCCTGTCCATGTCATTTTTTATTTTTTTTGAGCTGGAGCTCAAAAATGCTGCGGTAGCGTTTTTTGAGCGTTTTTTTAACGTCTGGCGTTTTTACAGCTCTACTCTGGAGCTTCAGAACGCACTGGTCCTGTTTTTTTTTTGCAGCTTAAAAACGGCTCAGCCATCTACAGCTCAAAAACGTCATGGTGGGCATGAGGCCATAGACTAACATGTTTTTAACCACTTCCTTACTGGGCACTTAAACCCCTTCCTGACCAGAGGACTTTTTGCGATTCGGCACTGCGTCGCTTTAACTGACAATTGCGCGGTCGTGCGACGTGGCTCGAAAACAAAATTAACGTCCTTTTTTCCCCACAAATAGAGCTTTCTTTTGGTGGTATTTGATCACCTCTGCGGTTTTTATTTTTTGCGCTATAAACAAAAATAGAGCGACAATTTTGAAAAAAAATAAATATTTTTACTTGTTGCTATAATAAATAGCTCAATTTTTTTTTTTACGTTTTTTTTTATCCTCAGTCTAGGCCGATACGTATTCTACATATTTTTAGTAAAAAAAAAAAAAAAATCGCAATAAGCGACTGGTTTGCGCAAAAGTTATAGCGCCTACAAAATAAGGGACAGAATTATTATTATTATTTTTTTTTTTTTACTAGAAATGGCGGCGATCTGCGATTTTTATTGGGACTGCAACGTTATGGCGGACACATCGGACACTTTTGACACATTTTTGGCGCCATTCACATTTATACTGCAATCAGTGCTATAAATATGCACTAATTACTGTATAATTTTTTTTTTTTACTAGAAATGGCGGCGATCTGCGATTTTTATTGGGACTGCGACGTTATGGCGGACACATCGGACACTTTTGACACATTTTTGGCGCCATTCACATTTATACTGCAATCAGTGCTATAAATATGCACTAATTACTGTATAAATGTGACTGGCAGGGAAGGGGTTAACACTAGGGGGTGAGGAAGGGGTTAAATGTGTATCCTAATTAGTGTTCTAACTGTGGGGGAGGGGGGGTGACTGGGGGAGGTGACCGATCTATGTCTCTATGTACAAGAGACACAGATCGGTCTCCTCTCTCCCCTGACAGCACCGCTGTCTGCGAGAGCCGGGAATGAGAGATGATCTCATATGTAAACATATGAGATCATCTCTCATTGGCCGCACAGATCGCCTAGGAAACGGCCGCTCCGATTGGCCGTTCACGGCGATCTGTGACTGGCTGTGTCCAAGGGACACGGCCAGCACAGCAGTTCCCCGCTGCGCGCTCGGGAGCGCGCGCGGGGAACGCGAAAAGGGGCGGCCGTAAAAACACGGCCTCCCAGAGAAGTAGAGCCACCCGGCGGCCGTATATAGTCGTACGGCCGTCGGGAAGTGGTTAAGCTGCAAAAAACGCTCAGAAAAGTGGCTGTAAAAACGTCCAAAAACGTCCATGGAAATGAAGCCTTAATATCCAAAGGAATGGTTGTCAATCTCTATCATTAAACAGTTCCCAGTTTGCAAGCTTTATAAACACAATACTGACCGAAGTAAATAAAACAATGTAAAGAACAATCATTTACAAAGTGCATTCAATATAGCAATCCAATTTTAATTTACTGAAGGTTTATCTGTGTAAAATGATTAAAGTAAAGTCAACATGTACACACACGTTTTAGTGGGAGGGTATTCACTTTAAAGTGGTTGTAAACCCTTACATACCTGTATACCCAGTGAAGTGACTGACTTCAGGTGATACACAGAGATCCCCTCTGAACATATCCTCCTACAAAAATTGTAGCTATGTATCTGCAGTCTTCTATTCTATATATCCATTCAAATTTCAGAATTAAAGGAGTTGTAAAGGCAGAAGGTTTATTATCTTAAAGTGGATGTAGATCCACTCTCATGCTTTCTAAACTACTGCCATAGTGCTGATCTATAAGGATATACAGTTGTGTTCAAAATTATTCAACCCCCCAATGCTGTAAAGGGTTTTAGGGAATTTAGTGTACATTTGTAATTGTATTCAGAATGAAATCCTACAAGGACTTCTTAAAGAACCATATGCAACTAAAATGACATCAATTGGTTTTGTAATACAGTAGTAAATGTTTATTTTGTGAATTCTTCATTTACACAATTATTCAACCCCTTAAAGACTACCACTCTGAAGAACAGAGGTTCATTGAAGTGTTTTCAATCAGGTATTGAAAACACCTGTGGATGTCAGGGAGCAGCAATAAAGCCTAATAAGCACCAATCAGGCAGCTTTAAAATGACTGTGATACTCATCTCCTTCTAGACATTTACTGGTGTGGTTACAAACATGGTGAAGTCAAGGGAATGGTCCGGGAAGACAAGAGAAGAGGTGATTACTCTTCACAGGAAGGGCAATGGCTATAAGAAGATTGCAAAGATGTTAAAGATACCAAGAGACACCATAGGAAGCATCATTCTCAAATTCAAGCCAAAGGGCACTGTTGAAACTCTACCTGGTCGTGGCAGAAAGAAGATGCTGACTTCGACTGCTGAGCACTACCTGAAGCGTAGAGTGGAGAAAAGTCCCCTTGTGACTGCTGAGGAACTGACAAAAGATTTGTCAGATGTGGCTACTGAAGTTTCTGCTCAGACAATACGGCGCACACTGCGTAATGAAGGCCTCCATGCCAGAACACCCAGGCGCACTCCCTTGCTGTCTCCAAAGAATAAGAAGATTCAACTGCAGTATGCAAAAATCATGTGGACAAACCACAGAAGTTTTGGGATTGGGTTCTGTGGACTGATGAAACAAAATTAGAAGTGTTTGGGCCCATGGATCAATGCTATGTTTGGAGGAGGAGGAAGAACAAGGCCTATGATGAAAAGAACACCTTGCCTACTGTGAAGCATGGCGGGGGGTCAATCATGCTTTGGGGCTGTTTTGCTTCTGCAGGTACAGGGAAGCTTCAGCGTGTGCAAGGTACCATGAATTCTCTTCAGTACCAGGAGATAGTGGATAACAATGTGATGCAGTCCGTCACAAACCTGAGGCTTGGGAGACGTTGGACCTTTTAACAGGACAATGATCCCAAGCATACCTCCAAGTCCACTAGAGCATGGTTGCAGATTAAAGGCCGGAACATTTTGGAGTGGCCATCGCAGTCACCAGACTTAAATCCAATTGAGAACCTCTGGTGGGACTTAAAGAAAGCAGTTGCAGTGCGCAAGCCTAAGAATGTGACTGAACTGGAGGCTTTTGCCCATGACGAATGGGTGAAGATACCCGTAGATCGCTGCAAGACACTTGTGTCAAGCTATGCTTCACGTTTAAAAGCTGTTATAACTGTAAAAGGATGTTGTACTAAGTACTAAGATTGAATGTCAATTGGGGGTTGAATAAAACTGATAATGATGTGAGCACAGAAAAGACATTTGTGGTTATTTCATTATAAATGTTATGTTATATTTGTCTGACCTACACGTGCCTCTTTGATTTAATTGTAAGCAGGATGACAGGATGATCAGAATCAGTGTCAAACTTGGCAAAACAATCAATTTAAGTGGGGGTTGAATAATTTTGAATACAACTGTATGTGTATATTGTGTGGTGTCTCATGCTGTTGTGGACTCTTTGCTGTGATCGTTTGGGGTGTCCCTGGATTCTAGTGTGGCTGTTTGCCTCAACTATTATGGGATGTGCAAGTGTGTTTGCTGTAAGGAAAGAGGGAGGGGGATTCTTCCAGCAGCCCCCTATTTATTAAACAGCATAGGTAACTCAAATTACATCTAGCCTTGTGGGCCAAGGACCATCTGTACCTTGGCACCCTGTGTTTGTGCACTAAGTGTGTCAATGCTGATAAAAAAAAAAATTATGCACAGCATTTGCCCAATGTTTATTTTTATTTTATTTTTTCCACTTATATCGCTCATATTTTTGTGCTGGCACAAATTTGTTATCTTCACTTTACCTTTAAGAGTTGCAGTGTTTGTTGTCTAGATATAGGGGCAGATTCTGGTGGATTTGCGTAAAAATGCGGCCGCTTAACGTATCTCATTTACGTTACGCCGCCGCAAGTTTTACGGGCAAGTGCTTGATTCACAAAGCACTTGCCTGTAAAGTTGCGGCGGCGTAGCGTAAATCCCCTGGCGCAAGCCCGCCTAATTCAAATGATCCGGGTAGGGGGCGTGGATCAATTAAATTAGGCACGTTCCCGCGCCGAACGGGAATGCGCATGCGCCGTCCCTAAAATTTCCCAACGTGCATTGCGCGAAATGACGTCGCCATTCACGGACGACTTACGCAAACGACGTAAATTTTTAAATTTCGACGCGCCAACGACGGCCATACTTAACATTGGTTGCCCCTCATATAGCAGGGGCAACTTTACGCGGCGCAAAAGATACGGAAACGTCGTAACTTCACTGCGTCGACCACGCATACGTTCGGGAATTTCACGTAAATAGCTAATTTGCATAGACAACGGGGAAAACGACGGAGGCGACACCTAGCGGCGGGAAAAAAAATTGCATTTAAGATCTGACAGCGTAAGAGCCTTACGCCTGTCAGATCTAATGGATATCTATGCTTAACTGATTCTAAAAATCAGTCGCATAGATACAACGGCCCAGATTAGGACTTACGACGGCACAAATGGCATTGCGCCGTTGTAAGCCCTTTCAGAATCTGGGCCATAGATCACAATTATAGATGGTCATTCATTTTTTTTAGATTTATTGTTCCCAACAATAGTGCTGAGGTATGTGTTTATTCTATTTTTAACCTTTTTGTCTACCAATGTACATATATAGATGTCCTAGTATTCAATGGGATTAAAACAAGTTCATGGCTGTTACTGCAGGCATAAGCTTGGTAATGTTTTGCCAGCAGGCTCAGGGCTGTCATTTAAAAGGGATCCAGGATTCTACAGAGCCCTCCAATCACTTTTAAATTAAGTGATGCCCCAAACCCTGGCTGCCATGGTTTCTAGGCTCTCCTGCTCCTTTGGGGTGACCAGGACTGCAGGATGGAGAGCGGAATAGCTTGAGAAACATCCATTCCCTGATCTTCTTTGTGACTAATAAACATTGAAGTGACAGGCATTTCCTCACTTTTGGAATCAGAGCTGTCATTTCCAAGGCTGTGTTGTGGCTGAGGAAGCATCTAATAAAGCATGCTGTGCTTGATTAGCTACAGTGGGGGGCAGTGGTAACATTAGGGGTCTAATAGACCCCTATTGTCTTCATAAACCGAATCAGTCCCCTGCCCATTCTACCACATATGGGGCTGGTTAGCCCCCTTGTGAAAGTAGTAAAGTTAAATGAAAAAAAAAAAAACCTTGAAAAATAATAAAAGGAAAATGAAAAACAACCCTGTCACACACACACACATGTGAATGCAAACGCTATTGTGTATGTAACCAGCAAACTGTGTCACACATGTGAGATATGCCCATGAATGTTGGGGAAGGAGCAACGATTCTGGGACCATAATTCAGGGTTAACGGGTTAATGCTAAATTGAGAGCCTGTAAAGAATTTTAAACATGGACTTGGGTACCATAGTTTTAGGGCTTGATAGGTTTGATATCTATTTACTCAATGTAACACCATCTTTTATATTACTGTATACAGTTGTATTCAAAATTATTCAACCCCCACTTAAATTGATTGTTTTGCCAAGTTTGACACTGATTCTGATCATCCTGTCATCCTGCTTACAATTAAATCAAAGAGGCACGTGTAGGTCAGACAAATATAACATAACATTTATAATGAAATAACCACAAATGTCTTTTCTGTGCTCACATCATTATCAGTTTTATTCAACCCCCAAGTGACATTCAATCTTAGTACTTAGTACAACATCCTTTTACAGTTATAACAGCTTTTAAACGTGAAGCATAGCTTGACACAAGTGTCTTGCAGCGATCTACGGGTATCTTCGCCCATTCGTCATGGGCAAAAGCCTCCAGTTCAGTCACATTCTTAGGCTTGCGCACTGCAACTGCTTTCTTTAATTCCCACCAGAGGTTCTCAATCGGATTTAAGTCTGTTGACTGCGATGGCCACTCCAAAATGTTCCAGCCTTTAATCTGCAACCATGCTCTAGTGGACTTGGAGGTATGCTTGGGATCATTGTCCTGTTAAAAGGTCCAACGTCTCCCAAGCCTCAGGTTTGTGACGGACTGTATCACATTGTTATCCACTATCTCCTGGTACTGAAGAGAATTCATGGTACCTTGCACACGCTGAAGCTTCCCTGTACCTGCAGAAGCAAAACAGCCCCAAAGCATGATTGACCCCCCGCCATGCTTCACAGTAGGCAAGGTGTTCTTTTCATCATAGGCCTTGTTCTTCCTCCTCCAAACATAGCATTGATCCATGGGCCCAATCACTTCTAATTTTGTTTGATCAGTCCACAGAACCCAATCCCAAAACTTCTGTGGTTTGTCCACATGATTTTTGCATACTGCAGTTGAATCTTCTTATTCTTTGGAGACAGCAAGGGGGTGCGCCTGGGAGTTCTGGCATGGAGGCCTTCATTACGCAGTGTGCGCCGTATTGTCTGAGCAAAAACTTCAGTACCCACATCTGACAAATCTTTTGTCAGTTACTCAGCAGTCACAAGGGGACTTTTCTCCACTCTACGCTTCAGGTAGCGCACAGCAGTCGAAGTCAGCATCTTCTTTCTGCCACGACCAGGTAGCATTTCAACAGTGCCCTTTGGCTTGAATTTGAGAATGATGCTTCCTATGGTGTCTCTTGGTATGTTTAACATCTTTGCAATCTTCTTATAGCCATTGCCCTTCCTGTGAAGAGTAATCACCTCTTCTCCTTTCTTCCCGGACCATTCTCTTGACTTCACCATGTTTGTAACCACACCAGTAAATGTCTAGAAGGAGATGAGTATCACAGTCATTTTAAAGCTGCCTGATTGGTGCTTATTAGGCTTTATTGCTGCTCCCTGACATCCACAGGTGTTTTCAATACCTGATTGAAAACACTTCAATGAACCTCTGTTCTTCAGAGTGGTAGTCTTTAAGGGATTGAATAATTGTGTAAATAAAGAATTCACAAAATAAACATTTACTACTGTATTACAAAACCAATTGATGTCATTTTAGTTGCATATGGTTCTTTAAGAAGTCCTGTAGGATTTAATTCTGAATACAATTACAAATGTACACTAAATTCCCTAAAACCCTTTACAGCATTGGGGGGTTGAATCATTTTTAACACAACTGTATATAATACCTGCATATTGACATACAATATATTAATTGCCAATCAAGAGTTTAAAATAAAATTAAAGGTAGGCTTTTAAAAAAACAAAACAAAACAAAAAAACAACAACAAAACATGTTATACTTACCTGCTCTGTGTAATGGTTTTGCACAGAAGAGCCTCGATCCTCCCCTTCCTAGGTCCCGAGCTGGCGCTCCTGGCCCCTCCCTCCTGCTGTGTGCCCCTATTGCAAGCAGCTTGCTAGGGAGGCTCTCAAGCAGGTTGGCTCCCGAGCATCTGCCAATGGCTCCCACTGCTGTCTCAGCCAATGAGGAGGGAGAGTCCCTGGAGAGCCGAGGCTCTCGTGTACATTGTTGGAATGAGATGAGGCTCATGTAAGTATTGGGGGGGCTGCTGCACACAGAAGGTTTTTTACCTCCCTGCATAAAATGCAGAAAAATAAAAAATCTGGAGCCGTTAAAATCACTTTAAGCCAGTTTTCAAATATGAAAACCCTACAACCAAGCATACTCAAAAACTGTTGCTCACTATCATTTTCCACTGCAGTAACAGGTTGGAATAGCTGTATACTAGCCCTATAAACCTGTGAAGTAGCTACACCTTTCACTGCACATTTTTTTTGTAGCATTTTTCCTTATTGGGGAAAGTCTTTAAAGCAGACCTTTAATCAAAAATAACACTTTGAAATCTAGCACCCTGAAGTTTAGGCAGGGCTGCTATTAAATTTAGTTGCCAGGCAATAGTTGCCTTGGCCAATTGTTAGGAGAGCAATTGATTTATCAATAATTTTGGAATGGTGCACTTCTCTCTTCTGTCACTAGATGGCATTGTAGCTGGAGACATTGGATAAGACAAGGGCATAGCAAGGACAGATTTAGGAATGAGTGGGGTGTCCTAGCCAATAGGCAGGGATTTTCTTGGGTCCTTTGGCCTGCTGGAAGAGCCTTTTTATTTGGGGGAAGTCAGGTGATCGGGGTTCTGTTTGGGTGGACGTGTGTTGCTGCCCCCGGCTGCTAAGCTGGAACCCTGTAGCCTATCCCGGGGACATCTGGCTGCTAGGCTGACTAAGGCCCTATCCAGAAGCAAGAGAGCAGTGTAGCGATGGGACTGTGGGCTTGTAGTTCAACCAGAAAAAAAAACGGTTCTGACGGCCAGGTAACCTGTTGTGGTCGAAGGTAAAAGGGAAGCTGTCGCCACTAAGGCACCATCCATCTTGGTACTGGAGACCACCGTGAGTAAGCTGAGGCTAGTACCAGAGCAGACCCAGCTGGGGACGGTGAAGAAGTGGGAAAACTGTGGCAAGTGCCAAGCCAGGGACCCAGCGGGACAGCAGAGGCGACACTTGTGGAGCATCAGCAAGTGCCAAGCCAGGGACCTAGCACGTCCGCAGGGGTAATGCAATGAGTAGTATCTGTGATTGCCAAGCTAGGGACCCAGCAGGGAAGCGGGGGTGACGCTTGAGGAAGATACTGAGTGCTAACAGTTAAGAGCTCAGGGGATCCAGTGGCTATTGGATATGAAGCCTAGTGAGAGAGAATGGGAGATCATTAATTGAAGACCCACAGTGAGTGATTGTGGGGTAAGCTGAGAACTGTTTGTGTTGAAAAAAGTTGGATATAATTACAGTTAGTAACTTCTACAAGATTGTTATCATAGGGGACAGCATTCTACCTATACAGAAGTGGTTTCCAGGTGGAGGCATTCACATGTATAGCTGTCTAACTATAGAAGTCTCAGAGTCTGCCCATTAACAATTACATCTACCTAAAGGTGTAATGGCCCCAACCCTCTCTTCCACAGTTCTGTTTAAGAGACAATAAATCTCTTTGCATTCAAAAAGTGTCTGGCACCCACCATTACATCTTACATTACTCCCACCATGCCTTGTAACCCACTCTACACAGAAGGATGTCAGCTGTCCTTGAATCTGGAGGTCACCATTAGGCCTAAAGGGGCCCGGGACTTTGCTACAAAAATAATCTTACCCCCCCTCCCCACCATCAACACCTTTCAGAAGATTGCAATCATTTTTACATTTTAGTAAAAATACCTTTCTTGGGGGAGTGCAGCCCATGCTTCTTCCCTTCTTGCCTAGGCAAGAATGTTCCGTGCGTGCCCAAAGCCTCCTGGGATACCCATGTAACGCATCCCCGAAGGCTTATTTAGAACACAATGAACGTCATCAAGACTTCCTGATGACATCAGCAAAGAAAATGGTGGTGCTGGACCCAGACTCTTTACAGAAATGTCTCTGTGATTCAAACAGGATCCAATGTGGCTGCATAGCATAGCCTTTTTTTAAGACTCTAACAACAAAGGGTC
Source organism: Rana temporaria (assembly GCF_905171775.1). NCBI lineage: Eukaryota > Metazoa > Chordata > Amphibia > Anura > Ranidae > Rana > Rana temporaria. Next base: position 340,001,789 of record NC_053490.1, read on the forward strand.
ATGCTGAGAATAACTACTTTCATTAAAACAGTACAGAACACAGCAAGTAGTGAAGTGCAGGGTATCTTTATTAGCACAGGAGAACAGTTGGAAGGATCGAGGGCCCAAGGACTAATCATAATTCAACTGGAACTGGAGTACTTTGGCAGTAATCGGGGATGGGCTTTCCAAGATAGCTGGGTCTTTTGGAGAAACTGAAATATTAGGTCCAGGCCTTCTTGTCAACTCCGACATTACTGAGCCTCTTATCTGATGGCAGATCACTCTCCCAGCTCATCAGGTGTTGTCTCTCTGAGCTTCTGGAAGTGAAAAACTGAGCAACTTCTCTTCCCTGGGCAAGTCCAGGAACCCTAGGAGTGGGAAACTGTTAAATGAGCCTACACCTGCATCATGGTGAGTAATGTTGGGTGAATGGTTCAGACCAGGCACAAGATGGGCCCCGAACATTGCCAGAGCTACCCTGGACGTCACTACTTGTTGTGTTCTGTACTGTTTTACGGAAAGTAGTTATTCTCAGCATGACCCTCTGTTATAGAGTCTTATAGAGACTATGCTATGCAGCCACATTTTATCCCAATTCAATTACAGAGACATTGCTGTAAAGAGTCTATTTTTGCGCAGCTTTCATTATTCTGCAATGTACTCTAGTTTTTCTTTTTTGCCATCCTGAACCTGTTTTGCATTATTGCTCCTAACTTTGTAACGGTTTAGTAAACTGTAAATTGCATTTACTCCCTGTCACCCAAAGGGCCTGGTATGGATTGGGGAGGGACCCTTGCGCTGTTTTTTTTTTTTTTTTTTTACCATTTCTCTTTTGCCGGCATTTTTTTTATTATATATGTCAGTTTTGCTGCAGCAGGTTCTATACATTGCACAGATGCGCCACTTTACAGGCAGACTAAGGGGACCCTCCATGCACTATTTTTAAATGAATTTTTCCATGTTTATTGTTTCACTTTAAGCATCAATAAAATTACTGTTTTTTTTTTTTTTTTAAATTCATTTGTACCCAGGCCCCCATACCATTTTTATGGCCAATAACTTGCATATAAGCCTTTAAAATGGGGACTTTTGATTTTTCAAGTTTGGGTTCTATAGACTTTAATAGAGTTGGCGGCTCAGGTCCAAACTCTTTACATGTTTAGATGTTGTGGTGTGAACCGAACCAGCGGGTGTTCAGCCCAACTCTAATGGTAAGTAAATGGGCACTGCACTAAAATATTATACTTTGCTGAAGTGGGGTAAAGTTAGCACAGCTATGCAGGATATTTATATGACTTGGTTTACTGATTGTGAATTCAAATCTTACCCCGGGTTGCAAACATATGTAACTTTAGAGCCAAAAGAAAAGTCATCATCAGCTGTCATCTCTGCATTTTCCGCTTCCCCTGGATTACCACATGATCTACCTGGATTAAATAAAAGAGAAAACAGCAGTATTTAAAATAGCGATTGTAACACAGCATAAATTTGCAAGTAAACCTAATTCACAATTTGATCTATGTATAACAGGGCTATTTAAACTTTCAGATGTACGTACTGTATATCCTAAAGGTCTACTAGTAAATATACTGCCTATCTCCATGACAGCAGAAATGACTGCTTTATTTATTTTCCTGTTACTTTTTTTTCAATGTCTATTCTCATTATGCAGAACACCCCAGAACCCAAAGTCACATGTGGGATACTATACTGCTATCTTGCTTCAGCTTAACATCTGATGACAGTTTGTATGCAAAAGAAAAGATCCAAACCAACCAAGAAACCAGATTAGGACAACCAAAGAAGTCCAATAATCACAAGTGGATTGAGGCAAACTCAGTTCAAAATATTGGAACAAAATAGGAAGGTGAAGAAAATCAATCATAAATGAACTGAATCCAGATTCCATACAGCAGGGAATAGAAGTGTGAGTGTATAGATGAAATCACTGAACGCCACCACCAACGTACTGTCTTCTCTCGTGCAAAGCAAAAGTGTTAAGGGGGGACCCTTACCAGATAAGTTGGACCTCAGATGTAAGGTCAGATACGCTTTTGCAGATACAAACCTCTGCAAAGGCTATAAGTAGACCTGGACCTCCAAATGACTGCTCTCTCAGGATCTCCTCCACTGAACCCGAACCAGGGATGGTATCATCTGTTCCAGCAAGTCTCGATCAGTCCATGTGTCATAAAAAAGGAGGGTTACCAAAAAAGAGGCAACATGTGTGTTATCGTTTAAAACACTGGGGGAGTTTATTCCAAAAGCTCCAATACGGTCAATACACACAACAAGAAAATTTAAAAACAGACCGTATTAGAGCTTTTGGAATAAACCCCCACAGTGTTTTAAATGATAACACACATGTTGCCTCTTTTTTGGTAACCCTCCTTTTTTTATGACACATGGACTGATCGAGACTTGCTGGAACAGATGATACCATCCCTGGTTCGGGTTCAGTGGAGGAGATCCTGAGAGAGCAGTCATTTGGAGGTCCAGGTCTACTTATAACCTTTGCAGAGGTTTGTATCTGCAAAAGCGTATCTGACCTTACATCTGAGGTCCAACTTATCTGGTAAGGGTCCCCCCTTAACACTTTTGCTTTGCACGGGAGAAGACAGTACGTTGGTGGTGGCGTTCAGTGATTTTATCTATACCCTCACACTTCTATTCCCCGCTGTATGGAATCTGGATTCAGTTCATTTATGATTGATTTTCTTCATCTTCCTATTTTGTTCCAATATTTTGAACTGAGTTTGCTTCAATCTACTTGTGATTATTGGACTTCTTTGGTTGTCCTAATCTGGACTCTCACATATATAACTGATTGATGTCACTTATCTGAATGTATTTGGGTTATATGCTTCACCTTGCAGTGTGTACTTATGCCTATAGGGGTATTTGCCTCCAGGAATACATTCTCATATCACGCATAATTTAATTTATTTTTCTAAAAATTAATTTCATTTACTTTTTATAGCGCAACTTATTTTTCTTCTTTTATTGCTCACATGATTGTCACATGTTTTTTGTTGCTGCTTGTACTTCACGTTTTATTGTATCAATTCATTTAGATTAGCGCAGAATTCAACCAAGAATCCACCAAGAAAGGACCTCCTGCTATTCTTATTGTTTTTATTGCATAAAAGGCAGTGTCTTTTCTAACAGTGTAAAAACCCTAGTTAAGTAATATTTCATTCAGTCAGTAGGAGAATATTACATTGTTATATATTTACAAATGGTATTTTTCTTAAACCGGAGCTCCAGCCAAAAGGGAAAGTTCTGCTTTAAGGACTCATCCCCCACTCCTCTTGAAGAATTGGCACTTTTGAGGAGCGGGTACCCGATTTTGACAGGTACTCGCTCCCACTTCCGTTCCGACTACCTAGGCAGTCGGAAACAGAAGTTCAAGCCCACCCCCCACAGTCTTCTGGGTCAATGACAGGTCACAGAAAGCTGCATCAACCAGCCACGATGTGCAGCGCTACTTGCGCACACACAGTGGGCACCCGGCTGTGAAGCCGCAAGCTGTCACTGCCGGGTGCCCATAATGAAGATGTTGGCGCAGAGAAACAAAGATAGTGGGTGCAAATGACTGGGGTAAGCACACATGCTGGATCGTGGCACAGGTGAGTGGCTCATTTTTAAAAGTCAGCAACTACCGTTTTTGTAGCTGCTGGCTTCTATTTTTTTCACAGGTGACTGGAACTCCGCTTTAAGTGCATCCTGTCTGTGTCCGACTGCATGTGTATGCGTTATGATCTATTTCCTATTTACCTTTTTGTAGCCAATTTATTTTCTATAAATCAGTAAAGATATATTTTTTACAATCTTCATATGTGTCATTGCTTATACCTTGGAGATTACAGAATAAACTTTGAGGCAAAACTCAACTCCACCAGCAACCCAGCACTGTATGTATGTATATATGTATATATTTATCAGAATAAATAAGTACACCCCAACAGATTTGTGAGAATGCCTTTCCTTTCCTTTCAGAATTCTATGGGATGCTATACTTAAAACTTCTCCCATAAATGCAGGCCATTGATTGCAACCAAGATTTGTTAATTTGAACATACAAACATATTCAAGGCCTTAGCAGAGGGGAAGTTGCAAAGCATGCAGGGAATGTGGGAAGAGATGACCAGTGTTACGTCAGATTAAGCGACCCGTCAGATTTTGTAACGGAAGTGACATTCCGTCGTGACCATCTTGCTACACCCCGCACTCGTCCACAGTAAGGATACAGTGAGAAGGTGGCAAGCAGACATCTTGTTACACTCACTGGAGTCTTGCATTTTTACACTTATTTTTACACTTAATTTTAAGCTTATATAGTGAAATACAGTATTTTAAAAATTCGTCTGACTGTTTTGATGTTGAATTTTTAAAAGCAGCGGCAAGCCTGCTAATCTCACAGATTTGCTAATCTCACAGAACACCGCACATGTTGATTTCAAAATACTGAATTTCACTATATAAGCTCAGTTTACTGTTAAAAATAAGTGTGAAATGCAAGGCTCTGGTGGGTGTAACAAGGTGGCTGCTTGCCGCCTTCTCACTGTATCCTTACTGTGGACGAGTTCAGGTGTACCAAGATGGCCGTGATATAACGTCACTTCTATTACAAAATCTGACGGGTTGCCTAATTTGATGAAACACCAGCAGCAATCACAAAGACATGCAGAAAGCACAACATGTAAGGAGATTTTTCAAGTACGCTTATATAGCTTTGTCAAAGGTAACTGTTAGATTGTGAAAATCTTGAGAGCTACCTAGTGCAAATATAAAAACAAATGTAATTAAATAAAAAAGATGATCTAAAAATTAAAGTAAAAATGACAGCTGCTAGCACTAATTGGCCGATGGTCGAGTATTTCATAGGTAGGAGTATCACAGTATAATTTAGACATAAAGGGGCAGATCCTCGTACAGCGGCGCATTTGTACGCCAGGCGCAGCGTATCTAAGATACACTACTCCGCCGTAACTTATTTATTTTATTTTGAATCCACAAAGAATTTGCGCAGTAAGTTACGGCGGCGTAGTGTATCTCTGGCGGCGTAAGGGCGCGGAATTCAAATGGATGTAATGGGGGCGTGTTTTATGTAAATACGTTGTGACCCGACGTAAACAACGTTTTTTTTAACTGCGCATGCGCCGTCCCTGGGGGTATCCCAGTGCGCATGCTCGAAATTTGACCGGAAGAAGCCAATGCTTACGGCGGTGACATCATTCTACGCAAATTCCTATTCGCGAACGACTTACGCAAACGACGTAATAATTGTACGTGGGAACGACGGCCATACTTAACATTGAGTACGCCACCATATAGCACCTTTAACTATATGCCGGAAAAAGCCAAACGAAAACGACGTAAAAAAATGCGCCGGCCGGACGTACGTTCGTGGATCGCCGTAAATAGCTAATTTGCATACTCAACGCGGATTTCGACGGAAACAGCACCTAGCGGCCGCCGAAAAATTGCAAATCAAGATCCGATGGCGTACGAAGACGTACGCCTGTCGGATCGATCCCAGATGCCGTTGTATCTTGTTTTGTGGATACAAAACAAAGATAGGACGAGGGAAATTTAAAATTACGCCGGCGTATCAATAGATACGCCGGCGTAATCCTTTTGTGGATCTGCCCCAAAATATAATTCAAAGGTAACTGTTGTTTGAATTTCTATTACAATTCTGACATTACAATGCGTGATGAAAATGTCTAGTTTCTTTAAATAACATGCCTGGAGGTTCTCCTCTTCCTGACTGTGAAGGGGTGCATCTCTGGTATGTTCAGAAAGTGCTGCAGCAGCACTGACATTTACAAAGAAAAAAGCTTTAAAATTGCCAGTAAATGACATTCACTTAAAAAAAAGAGGCATAGACCAATCCGAGGGTCTGCTATGTTTTTATTAGAGGGACTTTTGGAGGGGTTTGTGGGCTTTATTGTTAAGAAGCTGGAAATGAATGTAATTTAACAGCAATTTAAACAATATCTTTTTTTTCTTTGTATGTCATTTCTGCTGTGGCACATCTTACAGCAAGAATATAAAAAAATAAAAATAATACAGTGGAACCTTGGATTATGAGCATAATCCGTTCCAGGAGAATGCTCATATTCCAAAGCACTCGCATATCAAAGCGATTTTCCCCATAGAAGTCAATGCAAACGAAAATAATTAGTTCTGCATGTAGCAGTGACTTTAATGATGCTTAAAGTGAAACAATAAAAATGAAACAGTTTGCCTGTAAGGTTGCGCATCTGTACAGTGTATAGAACTCGCCACAGCAAACTGGACATTTCTGAACATTTAAAAAAAAAAAATGCATTTAAATGTACTTTGCGGCCCCAAGCTATTGCTGGCACTAAGCAATACTAAAACATAAAAAAAAAAAAACGGCGTGGGGTCCCCCCTAAAATCCATACCAGACCCTTATCCGAGCACACAGCCTGGCAGGGGTTCCCAGATCCTAGCCCCCACCCATTCACCAAAAAGAGTAAAAAATAAATAAAAACAGTAGACAGGTTTTTGACAATTCCTTTAGAAAAAAAATTCTAAAAAACAAGATGTCGATCTATCGTCAATCAGGACACCCGCCGCACCTGAAAAAAAAAACTCTGCACTTGTCGAAGGCTTACCGCTGAATGCATACAATACTTAAATAGGAAAGGGTGGGCCACCTGATGACATCACCTGCTGGCACCGCCCCTTGTGATGTCACTGACCAGTGCATGCTGGGTCCGTGACATCAAAAGGGGATGGGGCCACCGGGTAGCCCTGCCCCTTACCTTTTTAAGAACCATCGCCCGGCTGAGTAGGCTTTCGGTGGTCAGCCTTTGACGAGTGCGGAGCTTTTTTTTCTGTCGGGTCCGACGGTGCAGCAGGCATTGTGATTGATGATGGAGCTACATCCGGGGACATTGTTTTTTTTTTCTTTTAATAAAGGAATTGTCAAAATGTACAGTTTTTTTATTTTTGACATTTTTTTTGGTGACTGGGTAGGGGTACAATGGGGGGGATCTGGGGGTCCCCTTGTTAAAGGGGGCTTCCAGATTCAGATAAGCCCCCTGCCCGCATTTTTTTGGCTGGCCTAGTATAGCATTTACTTTTGGATTCCATTTCCAGGGAACATATAATATCACTATAGGGATATTCACCCATAACATACATTGAGAACATACCCTTAGAGGTTACCCACAGACTCACTGCAGAGCAGGGGGTGTCAATGGTTCTGTTAGAGCAGTGTTTCCCAACTCCAGTCCTCAAGGCACACCAACAGGTCATGTTTTCAGGCTTTCCATTATTTTGCACAGGTGATTTGATCAGTCTCACTGCCTTAGTAATTACCACAGCCGTTTCATCTGAGGGAAATCCTGAAAACATGACCTGTTGGTGTGCCTTGAGGACTGGAGTTGGGAAACACTGTGTTAGAGCATAGGACGCTGGTCTCAGTAAAGAGAAAAAAGCTCAGACTCACCGCAGCAGATCAGAACTTAGTGACAAACCCCATCCTGGCTTTATCCTCTTTAAAATGTCCCACACCTGTGTGGCTAATTGCATGTGTTGCACCATGTACCTTTGTAGTGCCAAACGCAGGGCCCAGTGCCCAAAGCAACATAACAGGCCTGCATATTCCATTCAATGGTCTGGGTACAGCCCCAATGGTGTACCTAGGACAGCAATCTAAAAGCTGAGCCATTAGTCCTAGATGCTGGTACTGGAAGAGGAAAACTACTCAGGAAACATCTAGACGAAACCAGCAATCTCCCTCAGGGGAGTGAGAGACATTGATCACCTAGGGTCTAAGGATTGCTGGGAGTGGGTTAGTGGGAGGGGGTATACTGTATGTAGGTTTATACGGCTCTGATTTGCCAGTGTTCAATCACCTGAATGTAACTGCACATAACCCAGTCAACTATGACTATGCCTTTGTCCTGTGATGTATGAGAAAGAAAGAAAATACATTTTTTTGTTTACTTTTTGAGGATACAGAACTACAAAAGATATGTTTCTATGATGTCCCTGATTACCTGCTGCTGCAAAAAGGTGCCCAAACCAAAGTGCTGTATGTATCAAAACATTAGTGGTCTAGTTAATGAAAGAGGAAACAGTGGAGAAAATATATTTTTTTTTCCAGCAAAGAACATGTTTCAAAATAATTGTAATATTTCTATTAACTTGTAAACTTTAAAAATAAAGTCTAAAACTTACGTTTACAAAAAATCCCAGGATTTGACCATGTGCCATCTTCCAAACATGTTGCATAAATTCTAACTCCAGGAACACGTACATATCCGGGTCGGCAATTGTAATTCACATTTGATCCCTTAGAGAATGTAGTCTGAGAAAGGTATGAATCTCTAGGTTGTGCATAATCCAGTCGAGGTGGAAAACTGCAGCCACTTGCTAAAATCACATATAACATTTTAGATAATGGCAAATATTACCTTACAACAAACAAGCATGTTCTTATATGCACATATTACTTTTATAGTCTCAGTTGTACAGAAAAGGTGGCAGATCCACAAAGAAATTACGCCAGCGTATCTATTGATACGCCGGCGTAATTTCAAAATTCCCGGGTCGTATCTTTGTTTTGAATCCTCAAAACAAGATACGACAGCTTCGCGGCTTGATCCGACAGGCGTACATCTTCGTATGCCTTCGGATCTTAGATGCAATTTTTCGGCGGCCGTCGTTTGCGTTCAGCTTTTTCCGGCGTATAGTTAAAGCTGCTGTTCTGAGGCGTACTCAATGTCAAGTATGGCCGTCCTTCCCGCGTACAATTTTGAATTTTTTGCGTCGTTTGCGTAAGTCGTTCGCGAATAGGAATTTGCGTAGAATGACGTCACCGTCGTAAGCATTGGCTGGTTCCGGTTTAATTTCAAGCATGCGCACTGGGATACCCCCAGGGACGGCGCATGCGCAGTTAAAAAAAAAAACGTTGTTTACGTCGAGTCACGACGTATTAACATAAAACACGCCCCCATCACTTCCATTTGAATTCCGCGCCCTTACGCCGCAACAGATACGCTACACCGCCGTAACTTACGGTGCGGATTCATTGTGGATTCAAACAAAACAAAAGTAAGTTACAGCGATGTATGTGGATCTGGCCCATGGTGTTTAAAGTTATATTTTATAACAGGTATCTGTAAGAGACCATATATTCTTGCAGTAGGAATGCAACCTGTGGGAAAAGTACACCACAACTTATACAGCATTTGATATAGCATCTTATGCCCCGTACACACGCTTGGGATTTCCGACTGGAAAAAGTCCGTTGGGAATCCCGACAGGAAAAAAGAGAGCTGGTTCTCTTTTTTTTGCCGGCGGGTTTGGCAGTTTTCCCGTCGGAAAAACTGCGAGGGGAGCATACACACAGCCGGGATTCCCGGCCAAAAGCTCTTCTCGCAGTTTTCCCGTCGGAAAACTCGGTCGTGTGTACAGGGCATTACAGGTGGCTGAAGTGTAAATTAAAGTGAGGGAAGTATGCTGACTGATATTGCTGACCTAGTTTTCAAAATGCTTGTTGCCTGGCTGTGTCTGATTTACACAACATTTTTTACTTTTATTTAAAGTGTATGTAAAGGCAAAAGTGTTTCTTTAGTTTTGGATACAATGGGCAACCACTGTCTCTGAGACAAATAGTGAAGGGAAATCCAGAATTTTTTAATTTTACCAGAACAACATGTGGGAGAAATCCTTCCAATAGGGACACCTAATCCTGGCACTACTCTCAGAAAATGCAAGGTGCATGGGGGCAAGGTGAGACTATAGTTACGGGGCAGTTTAATCACCTTTTACCATAACACACTTCAATGAAAAAACATATATATTATTGATTAATGATTGATTTCAACAAAAATTCCGGATTAAGTTCTGATCTGTGAAGAAGGGGGAGGAGGGACTGAAATTGTATTCTGCTGTCCCAACAGCAAGCATGGGAAATTGTCTTTAATGCTAAGCAACCAACTGACAGATAATCAGTCACTACTATGTTATAATAAAATGGAGAACATAGGTACGTTTGAGATTGCTCCCAAAGAGAGAACTATTCCTTTAAAGGATTTATTTTGGGCACAGGTGCACTTTAAATCAATTAAAGCAATGCCATCCTATTACTTTCACTTCTTTACCAACCCAATGTTAAAATTCAGCAAAAAGGTGGTTCTAAGAACATGACAGTTTAACCTCCCAAAATACTGACACAAGCACAAAAAATTCCCAACTGAAGTAATACAGTAACAATAAATGAATTAGCACCAATATAAAAGTGTTTTACATAATACCAATCCAATTCAGATATAGTTTTTTTATCCAGCGATCCAGTGTACTTAATTATCTTAATCATCCACATAATTCTCAAAGAGAGATGCGGCTGTTGAATAGTTGAAAAAGATCTCGACTGCAGCCTGTAAGGATCTAGGATCCTGCAGACTCTCAGTCGTTCGGAGTGCTGAAATATAAAGTTTGTCTAGACGTTCAGGAAAAAGGGGGACGAAGAGCTGAAGTTACACTTTGCAGAGCTCAGTAAGAAAAGCTCTGAGAGCTGATTGGATTGAAGGGACAACACCCCCTTCACACAGCACAGAGATGAGGCTGTCAATCAGTTGGAGGCCTCTCCTCTATCACCTTTTTACTCTTAGTGTCTGGAAAACTTATCAAAAGTGACTTATGCATATAGCAGAAAAAAGTAGCAGATAAAAGTGACACTTAGCACTCTTAAGCGAGACAAGTACACAATAGAGAGGGATATGCTTTTCTTATATTTCATGTCTGAGGTTTACAAACACTTTAAATAGTAACAGCAGGTGGTGGGAGAATATACCCCACCCACTGTCACAGGGAGAGGATCGGGGAGTGGTGGCAGGTGCTGTCTTGTAACATGTTACACGCTAAATATGGATGTAAAGTGTAACATGTTAGAAAGGGGAATTTAGGCTTTTAAATTCCTAAGGATCACATATCCCATGATACCTTACTACCTGCAAGCAATGATTCCTGCACTGACTCCGCCTCCTGAAACTCCTCCTCTATGCTCCTTTGTCGTTCAGAAGGCAGGCTCTTTGAATTCTGTGACACAGCAGTGCCAACATACAAGGCATAGTGAACAGAATTGAGGAAAGTACATGTGTGGAGATCCTCACAAGGTAAATTTACAAAGAACAATATCATTCAGATTAATAGGAGTAGGCTAGAAATAAATTAAATACAATGTGGAATATAATATATCATTTTACATTTTTGACCACACTTTAAAGCGGAGTTCCACCCAAAAGTGGAAGCTCCACTTATCTGTCTGCTCCCCCTCCGGTGCACCATTTGGCACCTTTCGGGGGGAGGGGTATCTGTTTTTGACAGGTACTTGTCACCCCCCTCCTCCTTCCTTTGCTGACGGGCCAGTTAGAAAGCACAGCGCACTTTGCACATGTGCAGTAGGGAACCGCTGTGAAGCCAAAAAGGCTTCACTGCCGGGTTCCCTTATTATTAATAGCGGTGGCAGCACCCGAGAGGTGATCGGAAAATCGGCTGGGGTGCCAACATCGCGGGCTCCCTGGACAGGTAAGTGTCCTTATATTAAGTACTTGTAGCTGTTGACTTAATTTGTTATGTGTGCCCACAGAATCTTAATAGTATTCTTCTGTTCTTTTGCAGTTAGAGAGAGTGCTAAGGGCTCGCAGAAAAGAAAGGCAAGCTCTGTGTTTAAGCAACTAAATTTGCTAACTTTGTAGGGATGAGCCAGACACCCCCCGGTTCGGTTTGCACCAGAACATGTGAACCCTATTAAAGTCTATGGGACACGAACACGAAAAATCAAAAGTGCTTATTGTAAAAGCTTATATGCAAGTTATTGCCATAAAAAATGTATGGGGACCCAGGTATTGCCCCAGGGGACATGTATCAATGCAAAAAACGTTTTTAAAACAATAAAAATGAAATATTCCTTTAACCACTTACGGACTGCGCGCCGTCATTATATGTCGCTACTTTGAAGAGGAATATATTTTTTATGGCAGCAGCTAGCCATAACACCAGTATCTTCTTCTTCAGAGGGCAGTCCGCTTTCAAATAAAAGTTGTTTCTGCGGTGGATTCGCCACAATATCACTTTTATCGGCGGTGGGAGAGGGGTTCTTCTCCCTGTTAGGCATGGAGACGAGTGAGGGGAAGATGACCCCCACCCGTATCCATATCATTGCAGGGCGGAAGTGACGTCAAAACGTCACTTCTGCTCATAGCTCTTAAAGGGACTTTTTTAATTACATTTATTTATTGCATTTTAGTTGAAATATGAAACCTGAGGCCTTTTTGACCCCAGATCTCATATTTAAGAGGTCTTGTCATGCTTTTTTTCTATTACAAGGTATGTTTATTGTACATTCCTTGTATTAGGAATAAAAGTGACACAATTTTTTTTAACTGCTTGCCGACCAGCTGCCGCAGTTATACGGCGGCAGGTCGGCTCTGCTGGGCGAGATCACGTAGCTATACATCATCTCGCCGAGCAGCCAATAGGGGGGCGCGCGCACAGCCGGAGGCGCGCACGTGCGCCCCCCGCTCGCCCCTGACGCCGATGCGCGTGCCCAGCGGTCGCGATTACCGCCGGGCACTCGAGATCGCTTGTTACAGAGCGAGAACCGGGAGTTGTGTTTGTCGCCATTCCACGAGTGGGCAAAATTTTTAAGCGTGACATGTTGGGTATTAATTTACTGGGCATAACATTTTCTTTCACAATATAAAAAAATTGGGCTAACTTTACTGTTGTCTTATTTTTTTATAAACCGACCGCCATTTTATTCTCTAGGGTGTTAGAAAAAAAAATCACCTTCGGGTCTAGTATGAATTTTAAAAGGGAACTCCAAGCCAAAAAAAAAACTGGCATTGTTTTCCCACAAATCCATACCAGACCCTTATCCAAGCATGCAGCCTGGAGAACAGGATAGAGGGGGGGTCGACCGAGCGAGCCCCCCTCCTGAACTATACCAGGCAACATGCCCTCAACATGGGGTGGATGCTTTGAAGTCCCCCCCAAAGGACCTTGCCCCATGTTGATGGTGTTGTGGACATTTTATTAAGATGTATTTAATATGTATTGTCACAGTGTCTCCCAGTGTTAGTTCTCCCGCAGCCCGCTCTAAAGAGCGGACTGGGGAAGACTGATGCTGGTTGAGTCCCGTCTGGTAGTAAAGAGAAGCTTTAAATAATCCACTACAATGGGGAAAAGGGCCTCTTCCCGACAACCCTGGCCATTGGTTGTCGGGGTCTGCGGGTGGGGGGTTTATCGGAACCTGGAAGCCACCTTTAACAAGGTCCCCGCCCATGTGAATGGGTATGGGGTACATTGTACCCTTACCCATTCACCCAAAAAAGTGTCAAAAAGTAAGAACCACAATAGACAGTTTTTGACAATTCCTATATTTAAGGGGTCCATACATCTTCAATCACGCCGCCCGACGGACCCCAAAATCTGAAAAAAACAAAAGCTCCGCCCGACACCCATTGTTAAAGGTGGCTTCCAGATTCCGGTAACCCCCCCCCCCAGCCTGCAGACAGCAGCAACCAATATATTTTGGCGTGGAGTTCCCCTTAAAATCTATGCCAGACCCAAAGGACCTGGTATGGTTTTTGGGGCGACCCGGCCCCACACAGTGTTTTTTTTTAAATGCCTTTTTTTTCTTAGTTATGTCATAGGATTCCCCTTAACCACTTCAATGCACTGTATTATATACTGTACACTGACTACACTGTGTATATATATATATATATATATATATATGACATGTGCAATTCGTTTAGTTTCTAATTAGTTTTTTAACGAAAATTCGGAAATTCGTTAATTCCAAATTTTCGTATTAACACATTTTTTATTTCCGAATTTTCGGACTTCCGAAAATTTCAAATTTCCGAATTTCGAATTTTCGAATAGTTTACTTTCGAATTTTCGAATAGTTCACTTTCGAATTTTTCATTTTAGAATTTTCAAATTTTTCATTTTCGAATTTTCAAATTTCGAATTTTCAAATTTTTCATTTTCGAATTTTATACTTTCGAATTTTTCAATTTTCGAACTTTCAAATTTTCGAAATTTAGAATTTTTGAATTTTCGAAATTTTTACTTTCTAATTTCGAAATTTTCAATTTTAGAATTTTTAATTTTCGAATTTCCGAATTTTTTACTTTCTAATTTCGACATTTTCAATTTTCGAAATATCGAATTTTCAAATTTCGAATATTCGAATTTTCTATTTTTCACATTTTTCAATATTCGAAAATTCGAATATTCGAATATTCGGAAATTCGAATATTCGAATTTTCGAATATTCGAATTTTCGAATATTCGAAAATTCGAATATTCGAATTTCGAAATTTTCAATTTTCGAACTTTAGAATTTTCGAAATTTAGAATTTTCGAATTTTCGAATAGTTCACTTTCGAATTTTTGAATTTTTCATTTTCAGATTTTCAAATTTAGAATTTTCGAATTTTTTACTTTCGCATTTCGAAATTTTCAATTTTCGAACTTTCGAATTTTCGAAATTTAGAATTTCCGAATTTTTCATTTTAGAATTTTCGAATTTTTTACTTTCGAATTTTTCAATTTTTCATTTTAGAATTTTTTACTTTCTACTTTCTTCTACTTTTAATATCGAATTTTCAAATTTTCGGATATTTTATTTTCGAATTTTTCATTTTCGAATTTTCGAATTGTTAGTTTTCGAAATTTCGAATTTTTCATTTTTGAATTTTCGAAATTTCGAATTTTTCATTTTCGATTTTTTTTTTTGAAATTTCGAATTTTTCATTTTCGACATTTCGAATATACGAATTTTTTTTTTTTTTTTATTTTTCAAATTTACAAATTTTTCATTTGAAAATTTGAAAAATTTGAAAATTCGAAGATTAAAAAAATCGAAATTTTCGAAATTGTGGAATCTTCGAAATTGTGGAATTTTCGATTTTTTTAATTTTAGAATTTTAGAAATTCCGAAATCCCGAATTTTATAATGAATTTTTTTTCGTACTTCCGAATTATTTCATTTCCGAATTTTCCCGAATTTTTAGAATTTCCGAATTTCCGAAAATTTGTTTTTTTTCATTTTCATTCATTTTTTTCCGAAATTTTCATTTTTTCAGTTTTATTCGTTTTTTTGCTTTTTCGGAAGTCCAAAAATTAGGAATTCCGAATTTACGAAAAAAGCCAAAAAACGAAAAAAAAAAATTCGATTTTCCCGAATTTCCGAAAAAAAAAACCACGAAAATAACAAATGAAAAAAACTAAATTTTTGGCAGTGCACATGTCTAATATATATATATATATATATATATACACATACTGTATATACTAAAGTTCCTGCATGCCACAAACTAACCTGCCTAATCAAGATAAAGTTCTCTCAATCTCCTCCATGTATCACACTACATACGCCCGCCGTGTAAGCAGCCTTATATAGTGTGGGGCATGGACTTAGCCCCCTGAGCTATGATTTGGACAATCATGGCTCTCACAGCATATCACGCTGTGATTGGCCAAAGCATGCAGGGCAGGTGCATGCTTTGGCCAATCGGCAGCCAACAATGCACTGCGATCTCACAGAGCATTATGGGGCACTAGAATTTTCTGTGAACGCCCCATATGTTGAAAAAAAAAATGAACACCAGATGTACGAGTCAAACTTATGTTCGATTTGAACATCAGCACCATCCCTATAACTTGGATGAAGATGTGAAGATGGCATACTCAGAGGTGGCAGCCCTAGATTTCACTGCTATCCCTAACAGGAGTGAGAGCATCTCATCTAGTAAGGCTGGTGAAGGTCTAGATAGCTTGTGGTAACCGGGGATTCTAGAATCAGGACTGATAGAATGTGTCTATAGGATCGCCTCAGCCAAATGGTGTGCTTGTCTCCCTAGTGCCAGGGTTTAGCATGTGATGGATTGGAAAGATAAATTACTGGGAGAGGTTAGGACCAATGACAAAACACATAGAAGAGGGTCCATAAGACTCAATTTAACAAATGAAGGGATGAAGGGAAGGACCTCCCCAGATAGCAAACAATTGTGCTGCAAGCTGGAAAATTATTTGCTAAGCTATTGCTAGACTTGGCAGGCTTCACAAGTTTGTTGCGCAATTTCAGCAGGTCTGCAGTAGATGAACTTTCTTTGCAAACATTCTGCAAGTTCTGGCTCAGTTATATTGTGCAATAGTCATCCCACCACAGGGGTCACTGTGGCTGAATTTTCATGCTGTAGACTTTCGATTCACCACCACAACTTTGCTCTTGATAGAGACTTGCCATGCTAATTTGCTACAAATTGGGAAAGTAGAACAAGTGCTCTGCAAGTGTACAACTTGCCAGTTAAAAAGTGCAGCAAATTAACAGACTTACAATTCAACACTGCCAAATATTTGTGGCATGTTATTCTTGCTATCTGGGTCCAAGGTTATATTCTCTGCAATATTGCCTGTGCCATGTGCAACACAGGAGAGGCCATTTCTAGTTAAAATGTAAAATAATCAAAATAGTTGGTGATAGTTTGCCTCGATCCATTTATTAATTTAAATAAATGGTAAAAGTGGTTAAATTTGCCTTGAAATTGCTGTGTATGTGGTTAGCATAGAGGTCAGGTTAAGGCTTTGGGTCAGCACTTCTTTTTTTGGTGCACATCAAAAACCTCAACATTAGAATCTGAAACCAATGCACTGGCATTATTACATTATGAGAACACTACACCCCGATGTTAAGCCATTAGAATGAACATTAATATACCTCTTGACGTGTATGCTTTAATGGTAGTTGTCTCTTTTTTTCCTTCATCTATAAGGCATAAGAAGAAAAAAAACATTTGTAATCGTTATTTTATTCAGGGTGAATTCCAAAGTAAATACATATACAGTAAATACAATAAAAATTAATTACTTGTTTAGGCGTTTTAGCGCTAGAAATTGCGCCTGAAAAGCACCTGAAATCTGCCTCCCATTCTGTGCAATGAGTGCTTTCACACTGGGGCGGTGCGCTTGCGGGACATTAGAAAAAGTCCATCAAGCAGCATCTTTGGGGCGGCTCGGGAGCGCTCCCAAAATGCCACTGCCCATTGAAATTAATAGGCAGTGCTTCCAAAGTGCCTTAAAGCGGAAGTTCACCCTAAAAAAAATTCTAACATTACATTAAGCTTTATTCTGACATTGACTGTACGCTGATCTTTTTTTTTTTTGCCGTACATACCGTTATATCTTTATTCCCCCCCCCCCCCCCCGGCTTCCGTGCATGAATCCCGCGGGAGTGGGCGTTCCTATGCACAGGCAAATTGATTGACGTATGACATAAGCTTCCCCCCTGGCGCATACGGCCGCGTCACGAGTTGCCGAAAGAAGCCGGACTGCGAGTCGGCTCTATACGGCGCCTGCGCACCGACATTCGGCTTCTTTCTGCAACTCGTGATGCGGCCGTATGCGCCGGGGGGAAGCTTATGTCATACGTCAATCAATTTTCCTGTGCATAGGAACGCCCACTCCCGCGTGATTCATACCCGGAAGCCGGGGGGGGGGAAATAAAGATAAAACGGTATGTACGGCAAAAAAAAAAAAAAAGATCAGCGTACAGTCAATGTCAGAATGGAGCTTAATGTAATGTTAGAAATTCTTTTTAGGGTGAACCCCCGCTTAAAAAGCAAATTAAAAGCGCCGCAAAAAGGAACCTTTTTCCTTTTCTTTAAGGTCATGTGACCTTAAAAAAATGCAAAAGCCCTGCTAAAAGCCGCTAAAGCACAGCAAAAACTACCAGAGCTTAAAGGGGTCGCAAAGGTTCGTCTTTTATTTTCTACACAGGTTACTTTAAGCTAGTGCATTGTTGGTTCACTTACCTTTTCCTTCCATTTCCTTTCTAAATGTTTATTTTCTTTGTTTGAATTTCTCACTTCCTGTTTCTCCTCAGTAAGCTTTCCACCATCATCCGAGTGGTGGAAAGTCATTTAGAACAGCTCACTGAACACCTTACTGAGGAGGAACAGGAAGTGAGAAATTCAGACAAAGAAAACAAAGAAAAAAAACATTTAGAAGGGAAATCAAAGGAAAAGATAAGTGAACCAACAATGCGCTAGCTTAAAGCGGAGCTCCACACAAAAAGTGAACCTCCGCTTTTCGGGACCCTCCCCCCCTCCGGTGTCACATTTGGCACCTTTCAGGGGGGAGGGGGTGCAAATACTTGTATAATACAGGTATTTGCACCCACTTCCGGGAATAGACTCCAGCGGGAGTAACGCCCCTTCGCGTCACCCCCGCTGTCTTCTGGGAAACACACTGGTCCCAGGAGACAGCGGGACCAGTAAGGATGCACCACGCAACTCGTGCATGCGCAGTAGGGAACCGGGCAGTGAAGCCGCAATGCTTCACTTCCTGATTCCCTCACCGAGAATGGCGGCGGGGGCAGCCGAGAGACGAGCGATTGCTCGGCCTCGGTTGTCGACATCACAGGCGCGCTGGACAGGTAAGTGTCCATTTATTAAAAGTCAGCCGCTGCAGTATTTGTAGCTGCTGGCTTTTAAAAAAAAATGTTTGGGTGGACCTCTGCTTTAATGAAAGATTTACATTGTAGGACTTTTTGTTGATTCCCCGCCCCCCCCCCCCTCAGATCCCCACAACCACCAGGCCAAGGTTGTGGGTAAGAGGCTCTTGTCTTCATCATCATGGGAATAAGGTGCTTTAAAAGAAGGTCCCCTTGGCAGGGTATCCCAACCCATGTTGATGACATGTGGCTTTTTGCTTTGTTTCCACAGGCCCCCATTCCATTTGTTTGACAACCCACCCATATTGATGGCATGTGGCCTAGTATTTTTTTTTTTTTTTGCTTTGTTAAAAAATTTGCCCAAGCAAATTCTGACACAAATTCAACAGAACCACAAATTTTGACTGTGCAGGACTGTGGCAAATCTGAACATTATTCCTAATGCTCACTTAATGTTCCCACCCTAGTACATGACTACAGGACACCTCCCTATCTTCTCAATCCATTACATATGTAATGGATTGAGAAGATAGGGATGTGTCCTGTAGTCATGTACTAGGGTGGGAACATTAAGCGAGCATTAGGAATAATGTTCAGATTTGCCACAGTCCTGCACAGTAAAAATGTGTGGTTCTGTTGAATTTGTGTCAGAATTTGCTTGGGCAAATTTTTTAACAAAGCAAAAAAAGGTTATCAGCTTACAACATTTCTGGATTGAGGATCAAAAGTATTTTTTTATTTTTTTGGGTTGCACCTATCGAACAGATATAACAACGTGCTTTTAAATGTAAATATATCTAACAGACCAAAAAAAGAAAAATGTTTATTGCTTACTTATGTTGAAAGTGGGAGAGAGAACCTTTTGATGGCCACACGCAAAAGCAGTTTACTAGACAATGGCCATACACAAACCAGTTTACTAGGCAGTTCCAACCACTGCCAATCATCTTTCTATTTACAATATGAACAAAATAATCAATCCACCCTACAACTTACAGTTTCTATTTAAACTGTGGAATTATCAAAATAGTTGATGATAGGTTGCCTTGATTGATTTATGCATTTAAAAATTGGTTTTAAAGTGTTTGAAAGTGGTTGAATTTGCCTGAGATTTGCTGTGTACAGGCATATCCCGCTTTAAGTACACTCACTAGTATGGACATACCCGCGAGTGATGCCGCGTACACACGACCATTTTTAATGTTCTAGAAAAAACTAATTTTTTTTCGACGTGATTCTTGTCAAGCCTGCTTTGCCTACACATGATCATGAAAAGAAAATGCTCGAGCAAAACGCGGTAACGTACAACACGTACGACGGCACTATAAAGGGGAAGTTCCATTCAGATGGCGCCACCATTTGAGCTGCTTTTGCTGATTTTGTGTTAGTAAACGTTTGGTGAGAGACGATTCGCGCTTTTCAGTCTTCGTGCTTTTCGGTCTGTTACAGCGTGACGAATGTGCTATCTCCATTACAAACGCTAGTTTTTACCAGAACGAGTGCTCCCGTCTCATAACTTGCTTCTGAGCATGCAAGTTTTTTTCACGTTGTTAAAGCCTACACACGAGCGTTTTTCACAACGTGAAAAATGATGCGAAAAATTAGAGCATGTTCTTAATTTTTAATGGCCATTTTTCACGTAGAGAAAAATGCTCTGGAGCCTACACGGTCGTTTTTAATTACTATTTTAAAAAATGGCATTTTTCACGTCATGAAAAACGGTCCTGTGTACGCGGCATGATCATAAAGTACCTCGAAAGTACAGACATCCCATGCCGCGCAGCCGCAGTATGGCCTGGAAGAGGGAGAGCTGCAGTGTGGAGTTGTCACCAGTGAAGAGGCCGCAAGTGAAGGTCCAGAGTTGCCCACCAGCCATGTCCGCCAGCCAGACCAGAGTTGCTCGCCAGCCAGCCCAGAGTTGCTGCCTAAATGTAAGTGGATTACTTGTACAGTACTATAAACTTCACTCCCTGATCCCCCAACTACAGCCCATGGCCCTCCACTATAGGCCCTGATCCCCCCTCTACAGCCCCTGACACCCCAAAAGTGAAAAAAGGTATTGCTTCACTTTAAGTACATTTTTGTTTAACATACAGGCTCTGGTCCCATTGTGTACTTAAAAGTGGTATGTGGTTAGCATAAAGGTCAGGTTAAGGCCTTGGGTCAGCACTTTTTTTGACTGCGTACATAAAAGAGTTCTAGACTCTGAAAACCAATGCACTGGCATTATCACAGTATAAGAACACAACCACAATGTTATTCCAGTAGACTCAACATTAAATTACCTGTTGGAGTGTATGTTTCAGTGGTAGTTGTCTCTTTTATTCCTTCAAAATCATCTAAAGGACATAAGAAAAAAACATATGTAACCTTTGTTTCATTTGGGGTAAATTCCAAAGTATTTAACACAAAAATGAATGTTATAGCTTGACCTTTTTTTTAAATTATGTGTTTAGCCATGTCTTTGTTAGGACCCCCATCGCGAATAGTGACCCGATAACCTCTTTCCATCATATTGCACACAAGCATTTCCTAGTATCTAAAAGTTTTTTTTTACACAAAGCAATCCAGTTAGAAATGAATTCATTTAAAACCTACCTCTATGCAATGTTTTTTATTAGTTTAGGATAGGATGGGAAGAATTAAAATTACTTTCAGGTTATTACTTCTGCCTGTGACCCTGTTGGCAAGGTTTTCCCACAGTTCCTTTCTATGTAATGCTTGTACAAGTTAGGGGGTGCAGTTATCACTGCAACAGGAAAATACAGTGGCCCGGATTCAGATAGAGATACGATGGCGTATCTCCTGATACGCCGTCGTATCTCTGAGTTCCGTCCGTCGTATCTATACGCCTGATTCATAGAATCAGGTTCCGCATAGATCTCCCTAAGATCCGACAGGTGTAAGTGACTTACACCGTCGGATCTTAGGCTGCAATTCCAGGCCGGCCGCTAGGTGGCGTCTCATTTTTTTCACGTGACGAATATGCAAATTAGGATTTCCGCCGATTCAGAAACGAACGCCCGCCGTTTTTTTTTTTACGTCGTTTGCGTTCGGCTTTTTCCGGCAGATAGTTACACCTGCTATATGCGGCGTATCCTATGTTAAGTATGGCCGTCGTTCCCGGGTTGAATTTTGAATTTTTTACGTTGTTTGCGTAAGTCGTTCGCGAATACGGATGGACGTAATTTACATTCACGTCGAAACCAATGACGTCCTAGCGACGTCATTTGGAGCAATGCACGCTGGGAAATTTAGCCGACGGCGCATGCGCAGTTCGTTCGGCGTGGGGACACGCCTGATTTAAATGTTATACACCCCCTAGCCGTGGAATTTGAATTCCGCCGGGGGATTTAAGAAACGCCGGAACAACTTTAGAGGCAAGTGCTTTCTGAATACAGCACTTGCCTCAAAAACTCAGAAAATTAAGAAAAACTCAGTAAATCAGATCTAAAAATCAGCTAATCTATCTGAATCTAGCCCACTGTCTTTGTAGAAGAGGTTACCCATCACTTCCGTTCCTCTCCTAATGCTCTGTTTGTTTTTGGGATGCCTAACTATCAGATTGATTGTCTTTACTAACACCACCATAGATCTTTCTTGGCACATGGTGCTCCTTGTATACCCTTGGCGTATACAAGGTTAAACTAATGCCGCGTACACACGATCGTTTTTCGAGTTGTAAAAAAAAAAAAAAAAATGTTTAATGTCATTAAAAACGATTGTGTGTGGGCTCCAGAGCATTTTTCACGATGTAAAAAATAGGCATTAAAAATTTCGAACATGCTCAAATTTTTCACGTCGTTTTTAACGTCGTAAAAAATGGTCGTGTGTGGGCTTTAACGATGTGAAAAAAACGTGCATGCTCAGAAGTAAGTTACGAAAGGGGAGCGCACATTCTGGTAAAACTAGCGTTCGTAACATCACGTTCATCACGCTGTAACAGACTGAAAAGCGTGAATCGTCTTTTACTAACATGAAATCAGCAAAAGCAGCCCAAAGGGTGGCGCCATCCGCATGGAACTTCCCCTTTATAGTGCCGTCGTACGTGTTGTACGTCACCGCGCTTTGCTAGAGCATTTTTTTTTCACGATCGTGTGTAGGCAAGGCCGTTTTAATGATCGGGTTGAAAAAAACATTGTTTTTTCTAGACCCCTAAAAATGTCATTTTTTGTAACACGAAAAACAGCCGTGTGTACGCAGCATAAGCCTTTAGGACGCTGGGATTTTGCATCAGCATGCAGTCAATAATTTATACAACACCCATTATTATATCTCTCACAAATCTTTGCAAAAGACATATTTAAATAAATTACTTTTTTTTTTGCTAAAGTATAGTCTGCTGCAACAAACATTAGAAATACAAGCATCCATATTTACAAAATCACAGGAATGGGACCCTCCAAAATACACTAGCTAAGTACTTTAAATTTTTTTAAAGAGGTAGGTAAATAGCTAAATTATATCAATGGTATATTGTATTTTAACCACTTCCCTACTGGGCACTTACACCCCCTTCCTGCCCAGGCCAATTTTCAGCTTTCAGCACTGTTGCACTTTGAGGCTGAGTTCACACTATTGTGAATTGGATGCGGGTGGCATCATGTTTTACAGCAGAGGAGGGGGTGACACCATGTTTTACCGCACCAGGTGGCAACAACCATAGTGAAGTCACTGAGCTTAACTGACAATTATATTTTGGGGTTGATAAAAAAAAGTCTACAGATGAGGGGGAAAAAAGAAAAAAAAATAGAGGGGAGAGAGAGAGAGGAAAGGGAGAGGAGAGAGAGATAAGAGAGAGAGAGAGCTAAGGGGAAAAGGATTTCACCTTTCCCAACCCCCAATTACAGTTGATAGTATCAGGGAGACATTACAAAGCTGGACGGAACTCATGCAGACTACAGTATATAGGCATGTATAAGATTTCAAGGGAGACCAGATGTTAAGATATGTACCATGGAATTATCATCTAGATTAGTGAAGTATGTTAATATTTATGCAAATTACTCATGCACAATATAATACATTATATTTATAGTAGTTTTTTCATCATCATACCTGGTGTTTTGAAAGTTTTTTTAGGGCCAAGGCGATCTTGTTCTTGAAAGGCATCTGTAATAGCAAATTGGAAAAAGAGACATAAAGGTTAAAAAAGGATGAAAAAGACATAGGGCCAGATCCACGTACCTCGGCGTAAATATAAGTGGGCGTAGCGTATCTCAGATACGCTACGCCGCCGTAACTTAGTGCAGAGGTTCCTTATCCACAAAGAATTTGCGCCGTAAGTTACGGCGGCGTAGTGTAAATGTGTCGGCGTAAGGGCGCGGAATTCAAATGACAAAGATGTGGGCGTGTTTTATGTTAATTCAACTTGACCCCACGTAAATGAAGTTTTTTTTTAACGGCGCATGCGCCGTCCGTGGGGGTGTCCCAGTGCGCATGCTCGAAATCACGTTGCAAATAGTCAATGCTTTCGACGTGAGCGTAATTTACGCAATGCCCTATTCGCAAACGTTTTACGCAAACGACGTAAACAACGGAAAATTCGACGCTGGCCCGACGTCCATACTTAACATTGCGTACGCCTCATAGACCCAGGGGTAACGTTACGCCGAAAAAAGCCTTACGTAAAAAAATGCGCCGGCCGGACGTACGTTCTGAGAATCGGCGTATCTAGCTCATTTGCATACTCTACACGGAAATCAACGGAAGCGCCACCTAGCGGCCAGCGTAAATATGCACCTAAGATCCGACGGCGTACTAAGACGTACGTCAGTCGGATCTAGCCCCCATTCAGGCGTATCTTGTTTTGTGGATACAAAACAAAGATACGCCGGAGCATCCTGTATATTCACGTGCCCACCGCATCACTGAGATGCCGATGCACGTGCCTGGCGGCCGCGATATTCGCCAGGCACCCGCGATCGGCGGCTATTTATTATAGCAACAAGTAAAAAATATTGATTTTTTTCAAACTTGTTGCTATTGTGAACTTCACACTATTGTGAATAGGATGCGGATTCACCGCATCCAATTCGCAATAGCAGGAGTTTTTGACTGGCTCTGGAGCCCTGTGCGTCTTTTTGTCCATTTCAGGTCTGAATTCAGCCAAATATTTGGGCTCCAATCGGACCTGAAACAGTGAACGGGGACACATCGGACCCTTGCTGTGAGCCGCATGCAAAGATAGTGTAAACCCAGCCTGAATGACAACACTGTACCCAAACTAAACTTTTATATTTTTTTTCACACAAATAGGGTGGTATTTAATCACCACTGGGTTTTAAATTGTTTGCTAAAGAAACAATAAAAAGAACATTTTTTACATGTTCGTTATACAATTTTACAAAAATGTAATTTTTCTCCTTCACTGATGAGACTACACTGATGGGCACTGATAGGCTGAACTGATGGGCACTGATGAGGTGGCAATGATAAAGCGGCACTGATGGACATTGATAACGCGGCACTGGTGGGTACTGATGAGGCGGCACTGGTGGGCACTGATGAGGCGGCACTGGTGGGCACTGATGAGGAGGCACTAATAGGTAGCACTGATGGGCAGCACTGAAGGGCACTGAGAGGTGGCACTGATAGGTGGCACTGATGGGTACTGGTAGGCAGCACTGATGGCCACTGATTGGTAGCACTGATAGGTGGCACTGATGGGTGGGCTGATTGGAAAAACGGAATGTATTCCCCCATCCACAAAAGCAAGATGTATGGCGAAATCCTCCCGCTGTTTTATTGTATTCTGACAGCTGGGACTCCTCCGTTGTCAAAATACACTGATCAGGGCTGCAGCCAATTGGAGGAAAATGGGGTGACACCATCAAGTAGGAAGTAAAAAGGGGGTGACACCATGTTTTACTGTGGCTGGCGGGTGGCATCATGTTTTACAGCAGAGGAGGAGGGGGTGACACCATGTTTTACCGCACCAGGTGGCAACAACCATAGTGAAGTCACTGAGCTTAACTGACAATTATATTTTGGGGTTGATAAAAAAAAGTCTACAGATGAGGGGGAAAGAAGAAAAAAAAATATAGGAGAGAGAGAGAGAGGAGAGGGAGAGGAGAGGGAGAGGAGAGGGAGAGGAGAGGGAGAGGAGAGGGAGAGGAGAGAGAGATAAGAGAGAGAGAGAGCTAAGGGAAAAGGATTTCACTTTTCCCAACCCCCAATTACAGTTAATAGTATCAGGGAGACGTTACAAAGCTGGACGGAACTCATGCAGACTATATAGGCATGTATAAGGGAGACCAGATGTTAAGATATGGACCATGGAATTATCATCTATATTAGTGAAGTATGTTAATATTTATGCAAATTACTCTCAGACATTTTTGATGATACTGCTATGAAGATGTTAAAAGACCAGTATGTTACAGTGAATATGTGTGTTTCTGTATACAGTAATGATGCACAATATATAACATTATATTTATAGTAGTTTTGTCATCATCATACCTGGTGTTTTGAAAGTTTTTTTAGGGCCAAGGCGATCTTGTTCTTGTTCTTGAAAGGCACCTGTAATAGCAAATTGGAAAAAGAGACATAAAGGTTAAAAAAGGATGAAAAAGACATAGGGCCAGATCCACGTACCTCGGCGTAAATATAAGCGGGCGTAGCGTATCTCAGATACACTACGCCGCCGTAACTTAGTGCGGAGGTTCCTTATCCACAAAGAATTTGCGCCGTAAGTTACGGCGGCGTAGTGTAAATGTGTCGGCGTAAGGGCGCGGAATTCAAATGTCAAAGACTTACTTGACCCCGCGTAAATGACGTTTTTTTCGAACGGCGCATGTTCAAAATATTTGCAAGGGGTTCACTAAGCATAGTGTCCCTAGGCATTTTGCCCAATTCCACTCACAAGATCCTTCGTTATTTAAAATTTGGGCAATTTGGAAAAATACACACCACATTGGAGAGGGAGCAATAGGTTTAATACAGTCATTAGATGTGAATCCAAATGGATCTTTGAAATTAAGTCTTTTCATCCTCAAGGGTTAGACATTGATTTTTACCAAGTGTATTTTTTACGTTTAATTAAGTACCTTCACTCCAGTTTTGGATTATATTTTTATCAATTTTTTTAAATATTTTTTTATCAATTTTTTATCATTTACTATTTTATAATATACAATCAATTGATTTTATTGAATGTATAGTGCCAAAATAAACATCATGTTCATTGAATGTTATTGGTATCTTTTCAAAATTGGATTGTGATATCATTATTGCCCCCTAGATGTCATTTACATGAACTCATGGTCCATTTTTTTTAAACAGAAGGAATATTTATTGAAGCACTCAAACTGTTACAGTTTAATGCTTCCAGGTGATACAGTACAGGACAATACAACATTCAATAGGGATTGCAAACCAAGGGGCAGTTCAACATGCAAGTATGACATATAGAAAGTGCGCCCAGATGGGGGGGGGGGGAGTCAAGGGATCATTGAGGAGTCAGCCTGGGCAAATTTAACCACACTATAAAATTCACATTACATTAAAACTAAACCCAAGATTCTATATATATATTGGGAGCATAGGCGTGCACACGGGGTGTGCCGGTTGTGCCTGGGCACACCCTAATCACCCCCCTGCCAGACAGAACTCTTTTCTGCTCTGCCAATGGACCTTCACTGGCAGTGACAGAGCTATGAGTGGGATTATTTTGGTAATTATATTACAATTTTTAAATATATAGATTGACCTATGAGGACTACAGCAGCGGAGTAAGCGGGCAGCCAGCCGCATTTTCTGGAAGATCTGTGGTGGCTGCAAGATACGAGTCTGGTGAGTGAGCAGTCCCCCATCTCCCTCCCCCTCTCCCTGATCTATCCCCTTCCAACCCACTTCCAGAAGCTGCCCAGTCGATTTCTTCTCCAGCTAGCACTTAGGGACAACCTGGCTATTGGTGTAAGGGGGGACTCTGCCAGGGATTCTGGTGTGCAAGGGGACTCTGCCAGGGATTCTGGTGTGCAGGGGGGACTCTGCCAGGGATTCTGGTGTGCAGGGGGGACTCTGCCAGGGATTCTGGTGTGCAGGGGGGACTCTGCCAGGGATTCTGGTGTGCAGGGGGGACTCTGCCAGGGATTCTGGTGTGCAGGGGGGACTCTGCCAGGGATTCTGGTGTGCAGGGGGGACTCTGCCAGGGATTCTGGTGTGCAGGGGGGACTCTGCCAGGGATTCTGGTGTGCAGGGGGGACTCTGCCAGGGATTCTGGTGTGCAGGGGGGACTCTGCCAGGGATTCTGGTGTAAGGGGGGACTCCGCCAGGGATTCTGGTGTAAGGGGGGACTCCGCCAGGGATTCTGGTGTAAGGGGGGACTCCGCCAGGGATTCTGGTGTAAGGGGGGACTCCGCCAGGGATTCTGGTGTAAGGGGGGACTCCGCCAGTGATTCTGGTGTAAGGGGGGACTCCGCCAAGGATTCTGGTGTAAGGGGGGACTCCGCCAAGGATTCTGGTGTAAGGGGGGACTCCGCCAAGGATTTTGGTGTAAGGGGGGACTCCGCCAGGGATTCAGAGTGTAACAAATTCTGCTGATTTAGTTCAACCTTTTTTTGCCCATACACAATTGCGCGGTCAGACAACTCTGTACACAAATTATATTTATATAATTTTTTGCACTCAAATAGATTTTTCTTTTGGTTGAATTTGATCACCTCTGGTTTTTTTTTTAAATAAATATATATAAAATATTTAAAAAAATATGAAAAAAAGACCAAAACATTTGAAAAAAAGCCCCATAAATTTCTTCATATAATTAGACCAAACTGTATTTTGCTACATGTCTCTGGTACAACAAATCCTGATAAGTGTATTTGAATTGGTTTGTGTGAAAGTTATAGTGTCTACAAACTGTGGTATATATACTGGAAATTACGCAGCTATGACACTATACTTGCAATGGCGGTGACCAGCGACTTATAATGGGACTGTGATAGGGTGGCAGGCAATTTAGTGATGACACTGGCTGGGAGGGTTGCGAACTGACACTGACGCCATTAGTGATGACATCAATACAGTGAATGGTGATAATACTGTACACCGTACTAATGACACTGGCTGGAAAGGGGCTAACTGTTCGCCTAACAACGTGTACTGTGTGTTGCTTTTACTTACTATTCTGGCTATTTTCTCTCCCTGATTTTCAGGGAGAAGAGCCAGATCACTGTTCCTTTGGACACAGAGCTCTGTGTGTGTGTGTGTATATATATATATATATATATATATATATATGCACACACACACATGTGTATTTGATGTTCTGTTTGTGGTGCACACCCTATTGCAATAGGCTGCGCACGCCTATGATTGGGAGTCATACATTCTGTTATTAAAAGTCGGATGGGGGGGGTGAAGGAGGGGTGGGAGGGGAAGAGAAGGATATTTTTAAACCTGATAGTGATATCATTTTTGTCCATTAGGTGTCACTGGTGTTTATGCAATTTTTTACCTTATTTACCTAAACTTTTTCTATCAATCCAAATGCCGCGTACACACGGTCATTTTTCGGCATGAAAAAAAATGACATTTTTAAAAACGTCATTTAAAATCATCGTGTGTGGGCTTCACATCGTTTTTCGGCTTCTGAAAAACGACAAAAAAAATATTCGAACATGCTGCATTTTTTAATGTCGTTTTTTAAAATGTTGTTTTTCGGGTTGTAAAAAATGATCGTGTGTGGGCTAAAACGATGTTTTAAACCCGCGCATGCCCAGAAGCGAGTTATGAGACGGGAGCGCTCGTTCTGGTAAAATTACCATTCATAATGGAGTAAGCACATTCATCACGCTGTAACAGGCAAAAAAACACGAATCGTCTTTTACTAACACAGAATCAGCTAAAAGCAGCCCAAAGGCGAATAGAACTTCCCCTTCAGAGTGCGGTCGTACATGTTGTACGTCACCGCGCTTTGTTCATAATTTTTCAAAAACGATGGTGTGTGGGCAACATCGTTTTTAATGATGAAGTTGGAAAAACTTTGTTTTTTGGACATGCTGAAAAATGTCATCTTTTTTCATGCCGAAAAACGACCATGTGTACGCGGCCATAGGGTTGATTGTTTTTTTTTCTATATCACAAACATTTAATTGATTGCTTATTACTTATATAATTTTATACCTTCTATGTTTATTAATTTTTTTACCTATGTGTGCTGTATTTGTGTCATCAATTCCACATTAAGCCTATCAGCTCTTGTTGCGGAGTAGTTTCTTGGCCAATGTGGAAGGTTTTTTCCTATTGGCCAATTAATTACATTGACACAGATGAACCGATGAGTCATTTGTTGCTAAGGCAAACCTATTGGTGCAGATGGGTTATAAATACCTGGTGTTCATCACATGGTTATTATCCCTGAGGAAGTCACTTGACCACTGAAGCAACGTGTTGGGTGGAGGCTTGTGACATCACTTGCTGTGTCTATCGAGAACGGAAGCACAGTGAGGAGGCGAGTGTGTCGCCACTCCTATTTGTAAACTTCAAATTCTTGGTTATTTGATGTTAGCAGATTTTTAATAAACTTGTTAATTTTTTACTGGCAATACTGCACTATGGATGTCTTTGTTCTCTCTGAGTGATGTCTATACAACTTTACTGGAGTGAGCGAATAGTGAATAGTGATCAGAAAACCCTTTTCCATCGTATTGCACACAAACATTTCCTAGTATCCAAAAGTTTTTTTACACACTGAAACTTACTATATACAATCCAATCAAAGCATAATTCATTTAAAGGGTCCAAATGGTCTACATCAGGGGTGGCAAACACAAGGCTCACGAGACCTTGCCATGTGGCCCGCGCAACAGGCCGTCCGTTGCCACTAGTGATGCAACGGATCGTGACCGATGCATGATCCACGGAGCGCACCGCTGCCTCGACCTTAGGAAAGGCCACGGCTTCGGCCTAGCTCCGGAGCGGTCGGCCATCTTGGTACACCCGGCTCCTATGATGGACGTCCCGGAGATCCAATCCCAGGACCGCGGGACGTGTGACATCCATCATAGCCGCCGCAGACTCCAGAAGGCGGCAATTACAAGCCTCCTCGACACCATGCACTAGGGAGCAGAATATGACAACACACCGGCTCGGGCGGGTGGCTCTCCTCTCCTCCTCTCCTTTCTGGCTGGCTGTCTGCCGTGACACATGATGGGTGTATGTCAGCTAGGTCCATGTTACATGGACCTAGGTAGGTGAAGGTATGTCAGGTAGGTGAAGTCATTGTGTATGTCAGGTAGGTCCATGTATGTCAGGTAGGTGAGGTCAGTGTATGTCAGGTAGGTCCATGTATGTCAGATAGGTCCATGTATGTCAGATAGGTGAGGTCAGTGTATGTCAGGTAGGAGGTAGGTGAAGTCATTGTGTATGTCAGGTAGGTCCATGTATGTCAGGTAGGTGAGGTCAGTGTATGTCAGGTAGGTCTATGTATGTCAGGTAGGTCCATGTATGTCAGGTAGGTCTATGTATGTCAGGTAGGTGAGGTCAGTGTATGTCAGGTAGGTGAAGTCATTGTGTATGTCAGGTAGGTCCATGTATGTCAGGTAGCCCATCCCATCCTATCCCACCCCACCATACCCCATCCCATCTCATTCCATCCCATCCTACCCCAACCCCTATTCCATCCTACCCCATCCCATCCCACTCCACCCCCACCCCATGCTATCCTATACCACCCCATCCCGTCCCCATCCCATCCCATGGCACCCCCCCCACCCCATCCACCCCCATCCCATCCCATCCTACCCTACCCCACCCCACCCCATCCTATCTCATCCCACCCCATCCCATCTCATCCCACCCCATCCCATCTCATCCCACCCCATCCCATCTCATCCTACCCCATCCCATCTCATCCTACCCCATCCCATCCCAGGGAGGATGGAAGGAGAGTGAAGGGTGCAGAGGTCAGATATTGCACACAGTCCATAGCATACTCCTGTATCCTGCATCCTGCATTTCGTACGCAGCAAACTCCTGAACCCTGCGCTCCATAAAACCAGTAATAAACAAACGCAGTGACAATTATTTATGATAATAGTGGACACATAGTCTTACAGATACAACCGGCCCTTTGAGGGCAACCATACTGCTAATGCGGCCCCCGATGAATTGGAGTTTGCCACCCCTGGTCTACATGTATGACAATAAAATTAATAGGCATTTTACAAAGTTGCACAGTTTTTTAATATCTACCAGGGCAACTTGACTGCAGAGGCCAATTTCTGGAAAAGGTGAAGGTAAGACACTGGGGTTTTGCATCATCATGCAGTCAATAATTTAAACACCCAGCAGTATACACCAAGGTTTTGTAGTAGAGCAGGTCTATGTCAAGGGTACGTCATTTTTTCATATTACTTTTTTCCACTAAATGCTATTGGTGGAGATTTTTAACAGTAGAGCTAAAGTAAGTTAATATTTTGGAAATACCATAAAAACAGAACAACCAGTATGAGACAACCAGGACTTTTGGCTATATAATTTCAGCCACTGTTTCCTTCAAATCATTTAAATTGATTACCAGCACTATTACAGGGAGGAAATGCTGTAAGTACTGTGTAGAAGCCACATTTTGGATTGGTTTTGAGATTGCAATTCCTTTGTAAGACCAAAACTTTGTGACTTAATGAAACATAAAAGTCACGTTCACACTGGTGTATTTTACACACATTTTTAGCCGTGGTCCTATAAACTACTATTAATTTGCACTTTTTTGCTGCGTTTTCTGACCAAAATGCTGCATCTTTGGTGCACTTTCAGAAAATTTGGAAAAAATGCACAACCAAATAGAAGTTAATGGGACTGTGGCTAAAAACATGGGTAAAATTCATACATTGCATACACCAGCACTGTGGCCAAACTTCAGCCCACCAGTGTGAATCCCTGTGGCGGTGCGTCCATAAAGGGCGCAGGAGTGCCGCCTTTCTCTCCTGCACCACTCTGCCATCATAGATAGATTCATGCATTGCATCAATCTATCTATGGTCGCCGCTGACACCCCCTATTCAGGTGTCCGGCCCCTTTTTGGGCGCAGGGCACCTGTATTACAGTGGCGGGGGTGTTTTTTTGGAAGCACCTGATTAGAGTCATATAGACTCACAAAGAGTTACGCCGGCGT
This sequence comes from Rana temporaria, assembly GCF_905171775.1. Lineage (NCBI taxonomy): Eukaryota > Metazoa > Chordata > Amphibia > Anura > Ranidae > Rana > Rana temporaria. Next base: position 340,034,404 of record NC_053490.1, read on the forward strand.
ATCAGTAGATACGCCGGCGTAACTCGGAATCTAAGCCGTTGTATGTTTAAGTGTATGCTCAAACTGAGATACACTTCAACCTAGCTAAGATACGACGGCCTGTGCTGTCGTATCTTAGCTGTCTAGTTCCGCTGGCCGCTAGGGGCGTGAACGCGGATTTACACCTAGAATGAGTAAATCAGTGAGATACGCCGATTCATGAACGTAGGCTTGCACGTCGCAGTAAAGATACGCCGTTTACGTAAGGCTATTCCCGGGGGAAAAGGTAGTCGAACAAATAGCTGGACTAGTCAATGTTAAGTATGGCCGTCGTTCCCGCGTCAAAATTTTACGTTGTTTGCGTAAGTCGTCCGTGAATGGGGATGGACGTAATTTACGTTCACGTCGAAACCAATACATCCTTGCGGCGTACTTTGGAGCAATGCACACTGGGATATGTCCACGGACGGCACATGCGCCGTTCGTAAAAAACATCAATCACCCCAGGTCACGAATCATTTACATAAAACACGCCCCCTCTTCCACATTTGAATTAGGCGCGCTTAGGCCGGCCCATTTACGCTACGCCGCCGTAACTTAGGAGGCAAGTGCTTTGTGAATACAGCACTTGCCTCTCTGACTTACGGCGGCGTAGCGTATATGCAATACGCTACGCCGCCTCAAAGATATGCCTGGCTATCTGAATCTAGCCAATAGTCTCTAATAGGCGCCCAAAAATGTGAACAGCGGGCACCTTGCTGGGTGTTCGCTGTTCACTCAGCTGTGTGTTAGCAAAGCAAAGGAATTTGCTTTGCTAACACTGAACTGCCTCTCAGCCAATCAGGTTGCCGGATCGGTTACCGGTCACCCGATTGGCTGAAACGTCAGGCGCTGTGATTGGGTACCTGAGAGTGCACAGAAGAAGACATGGAGGATGTGCAGGAGATCGCCACTGACCTGCTGTGAGACAGGTAAGTCTCAGGCAGCATCTGATGGGGCACAGTAGCAACAACTGATGGGCATACTGGTAGCATCTGATGGGGCACAGTAGTGGCAATTGATGGGCACAATGGCAGCATCTGATGGGGCACAGTAGCGGCAATTGATGGGCACAATGGCAGCATTTGATGGGGCACAGTAGCGACAATTGATGGGCACACTAACAGCATTTGATGGGGCACAGTAGCGGCAATTGATGGGCACACTGGCAGCATTTGATGGAGCACACTGGAGGAAATTGATGGGCACAGTGTCAGAAATTGATGGGTACAGTGGCGGTAATTTATGGGTACAGTGGCTGCATTTGAAGGCACATTGGCGGCAATTTATGGGTACAGTGGCTGCATTTGATGGCACAGTAGCTGTGTTTGGCACAGTAGCTGCATTTGATGGGCACAGTGGCTGCAATTGATGTTTTTTTTTTCTCAGTTTGTTTGCACCCCCCAAAATATTTTGAGCACCAGCCGCCACTGGTGACCCCTGACAAAACTTTAATGCAGCGCTCGCATTTATCCAAGACATCAAAGTGCCATAGCACTAAACACAGCCTAAGACAGGATATCCTTCAGATACACAAAAAACATGCATTCAAAAACACTTAAAATATTGTAATGTGCTACAGGTTTTACTGTAAAGGTCTAGCAGTAAGGAAAAATGTAATGTGCTGCAACAAACATCCATATTTACAATATCACAGATATGGGACCCTCCAAAATACACTGGCTTAAACACATAAAAGTGTCCAAGTACTATTTTTAAAAGAATGATTTTGTGGTATATTCTAGAAAATATTTGGGTCTGGTGAAAAGACTATTATACAGTATAAACTAGAATATGTTCAGACAAATTTTATCATATATTCATTACATTTGTAGTAAAAACCTTCTATGAAATTCTTCACTACCAGACATATTATTTAGGTGCCCTTGATAAATCACGGTAAAAAAAAAAGATGCAAGTCAGTACCAGTGGTAGTCGCTCCATTAGGGAGTGCATGGGTGCTGCCCCCCTAATCCCAAATCTACATACAGGGCGCCAGATGCATAGGCCCAGGTCATAAAGACTTACGCCGACATATCTACTGATACGCCGTGGTAAGCGTATATGAGCGGCGTTGTATCTATGCGCTGATTCTTTAAATGAGATACGCCTGAATTTTGCCAAGATACGACCAACGTAAGTCTCCTACGCCGTCGTATCTTGGGTGCATATTTACGCTGGCCGCTAGGGGCTCTTCTGTTGATTTACGCTTCAAATATGTAAATGAGCTAGATACGCCGATTCACGAACGTACTTGCGCCCGTCGCAGTAAGCTACGCCGTTAAGTAAGGCGTACGTCTGGCGTAAAGATAAACCACCAAATAGCTGGTCTAAGTCGTGTAGGGTATGGACGTCAGAACTGCCGTCGGATTTTACGTTGTTTACGTAAGTCATACGTGAATGGGGCTGGGCGTAGGTTAGGGTCACGTCGAAAGCATTGAGCCGACGTATCTTATGGAGTATTTGCGACGTGATTCTGAGCATGCGCCATTCGTTCGGCCATGCATTCACATGGGGTCACGCTTCATTATAATACTACACGCTCACTGGACAAAAGAAAGCCGCGCCACAAACAGTCTATTGAGTCACAATCAATAAAGGTGTAATTTGGTCCTTAGTTGATTAGATGGCACTTGTACGGTCACAGGTTTATTCGAATACAATCCTTGAAATGGCAACTCCTACGTTCCACACCACCCAGTGACACATATACATGAAGTGACCTTCCACCGGAAAAAGGAAAGCCGCTTACCAGAAGGCAAGCGGTTAGGGCAGATGGCTATAACCCAGCCTAGGCCTTTAATCCTCGGATGTTTCCACCAGGAAGCCCTCCGTCCCCTGAGCGTGATGTAACTCAGCTCCACCGTTTAAATGTAAATAAGAAAAGAGGCGCACATAGCGTGACTCTGTGACATACACTTTTATTTAAAAAAAGGGTAAAATATACTCACAAACGAGCGTTTAAAATCTGCATAACAATAAATTTGCCGGCCGGCATACAGGAGCCCTACTCCTTGTCGTGGTGACGTCACTGCGTTCTGGTAAGCGGCTTTCCTTTTTCCGGTGGAAGGTCACTTCATGTATATGTGTCACTGGGTGGTGTGGAACGTAGGAGTTGCCATTTCAAGGATTGTATTCGAATAAACCTGTGACCGTACAAGTGCCATCTAATCAACTACGGACCAAATTACACCTTTATTGATTGTGACTCAATAGACTGTTTGTGGCGCGGCTTTCTTTTGTCCATTTTGTCTTGTGTTTTCGCACGCCAGCTGCTGCCTGGGGTCGGAGGGTGGGGGGGACACCAGCGCGTTTTTTTTTTTTTTTTTTCACTACACGCTCACTGCCTTGCTACTTTGAACTAGGCGGGCTTACGCCGGTCCATTTACGATACGCCGACGTAACTTAGGGAGCAAGTGCTTTGTGAATACTGTACTTGCCTCTCTATTTTACGTCGGCGTAGCGCATATGAGCTGCGCTACGCCCGCTTAAACATACGCCGCTCTACCTGAATCTGGCCCATAGTTTTTAATAGGGTTGTTAAGAAAAAAAATATTATTTATTTTACATATTTTTTATTTTTTTACACTTTTTGTTACATTTTTATTTTTTTGATCACTTTTATTCCTATTACAAGGAATGTAAACATCCCTTGTAATAGGAATAGTGTGCGACAGGTCCTCTTTGTTGGGGGGCCCTGCGCTGCCCGCCCCTTGAGCCTCGGAGTTCGGCCACCTCCGGTGCTGGTCGCATGCTTGCTGCTCGCTACTGTCACTTGGAAACACAGAAGCAGCGCTTCTCTCCCTGCGGCCGCTCTCTTCCCTTGGGTATACATACACTGATCTGAGAGAGAGCACAGGAGTAAGGGGGCAGGGACTCTGCACAGAGGAAGGAAGCTACTTCTGGGACTGGTAGGCTGCATGGACATCGGAGGACAACATGCTGTGAGTAGCATTTGGGACAGAGAAAATTTCTGTACTGGAATGGGGGGCTTTATGGGGGGAGAGCCTTGTACTTAAGGGGAGTGGAGCTCTGTACACTCACCTTCCTCTGTACCCACCTCAGCATGCACCCATCTCCCTCTGCACCCACCTTCCTCTCCACTAGACATGTACAAATTCGTTTAGTTCCAAATTAGTTTTGTAACGAATTTCCAAAATTTTGAATTTCCAAAATTTTGAATATTTGCAAATACGGAAATTCTAAAATTCAAAATTAGAAAATTCTAAATTAGAAAATTCAGAATTAGAAAATCGGAAATTTCAAAAATCGGAAATTCTAAATTTTGAAATTCGAAAATCGGAAACTTAAAAATTCTAAATTTGAAAATTTCGAGATTCGAAAGCTCTAAATTTCGAGATTCTAAAATTCTAAATGTCGAGATTCTAAAATTCTAAAATTCGAGATTCGAAAATTCTAAATTTCGAAAATCGAAAATTAAAAATTTAAAAAATTTGGAAATTCGAAAATTTGAACATTTCGGAATTCCCGAATTCCGAACTTCCGAATTTTTTTATTTCTGACATTTTCCAAATTTCTGAATTTCCGAAAAAAAGCGAAAAAAACGAAATGAAATTAAAACAAAAATGAACACATTTTTCTGCAGGACACATGTCTATTCTGCACCCACCTCAGCCTGCACCCACCTTCCTCTGTACCCACTTCAGCATGCACCCATCTCCATCTGCACCCACCTCAGCCTGCACCCATCTCAATCTGCACCCACCAAACTAATTTTTCTGCAGTGCACGTGTCTTGCTCTGCACCCACCTCAACCTGCACCCACCCCAGCCTGCACCCAGCCTGCACCCACCTCAGCCTGCACCCACCTCAGCTTGCACCCACCTCAGCCTGCACCCACCTCACCCCTGCACCCACCTCACCCCTGCACTCTGCACCTACCTCACCCCTCAATACTAGTGCAGTTTAGCCACACCTTCAATTTGCACTGAGAGGTTATGATGTGTAATAACCTCTAGCAACTAATCAGTAAGCAATATTGATTTCCAGTAACCTTTAGAATCCAAGTAGTGAGCAGTAATGATGTTCTTTAACCTCTAGCAACTAGTCTGTGAGCTGTAATGATGTGTTGTAATCTCTGGCAGCCAATCACAATCTTTGCCTAGGGCCCAATGAATGTTAAAGACGGCCCTGTATACAGTGCTATACAGTGCTAATGTACTGTGGATTGCAGTGGAGTGGGTTACATACAGTGCCTTGCAAAAGTATCCGCCCCCCTTGAACTTTGCGACCTTTTGCCACATTTCAGGCTTCAAACATAAAGATATAAAACTAATTTTTTTGAAGAATCAACAAGTGGGACACAATCGTGAAGTGGAACGAAATTTATTAGATATTTCAAACTTTTTTAACAAATAAAAAACTGAAAAATTGGGCGTGCAAAATTATTCAGCCCCTTAACTTTCAGTGCAGCAAACTCTCCCCAGAAGTTCAGGATCTCTGAATGATCCAATGTTGACCTAAATGACTAATGATGATAAATAGAATCCACCTGCGTGTAATCAAGTCTCTGTATAAATGCACCTGCACTGTGATAGTCTCAGAGGTCCGTTTAAAGCACAGAGAGCATCATGAAGAACAAGGAACACACCAGGCAGGTCCAAGATACTGTTGTGGAGAAGTTTAAAGCCGGATTTGGATACAAAAAGATGCACCTATTTTTTTTTTAAAAGCGTGCCCCCCCCAAATTCCATATCAGGCCCTTCAGGTCTGGTATGGATATTAAGTGGAACCCTGCACCATTTCTTTTTTAAAAATGGAATGGGGTTCCCCCCAAAAATCTATTTCAGACCCTTATCTGAGCACACAACCTGGCAGGCCACCTGAACCGTACCAGGCCACATGCCCTCAACATGGGGAGGATGTCCCCATGTTGATGGGGACAAGGGCCTCATCCCCACAACCCTTGCCCGGTGGTTGTGGGGGTCTGCAGGCTGGGGGCTTATCGGAATCTGGAAGCTCCCTTTAACAAAGGTGGCCCTCACATCTCAGCCCCCCCTATGTGAATTGGTAACGGGGTACATTGTACCCCTACCATTTAACAAAGAAAAAGTGTGAACATTTTAAAAATGACAGAAGACGGCTTGGGACAAGTCCTTTATTAAAAATAAAAATAAAGCATTCCAGCGATGTAATCCAGTCTGTCCAGCGTTGTAATCCATTCTCGATTTCCCGCGGTGATCCATTTTACAGCGATGCTGTCCACTCCAGCGAGGCAAGATCAAGCCTGCATGGAGGCACTCGCCTATTGACGCGCAAGATGTTTGACAGTTCTTTTATAACCGAGGACAGGTGATGTGATGTGGACGGGTGGCCCCGCCCTCGGTTATAAAAAGAACTGTCAAACATCTTGCGCGTCAATAGGCGGGTGCCTCCGTGCAGGCACCCACAGTAGAATGGATCACCGTGGGACATCGAGAATGGATTACAACGCTGGACAGACTGGATTACATCGCTGGAATTTTTATTTTATTTTTTTATTTTTAATAAAGGACTTGTCCCAAGCCGTCTTCTGTCATTTATAATATTTTCACACTTTTTCTTTGTGAAATGGTAGGGGTATGTTGTACCCCATTACCAATTTACATAGGAAGGCCAGGATCTAGGGGTCTCCTTTGTTAAAGGGGGCTTCCAGATTCTTAAAAGTCCCCCGCCTGCAGACCCCCACAACCACGGGCAAGGGTTGTGGGGATGAGGCCCTTGTCCCCATCAACATGGGGACATCCTCCCCATGTTGAGGGCATGTGGCCTGGTACGGTTCAGGAGGGGGGGGCGCTCTCTCGTCCCCCCCTCTTTTTCTGCGGCCTGCCGGATTGTGTGCTTGGATAAGGGCATGGTAATGGACTAAGGGTGGAACCCCATGCTGTTTTTTTTAATTACTTTTATCTGTATTGCTGGGACCCGACAATTCATTATAGCCACGAGTAGTTTTAAATGACTTTTTTTTCTTTAGAAATGTAATTTTGCTGCAGGGACTTTTCTAAGCACAGGAAACATGCGCTACTTTACAGGCATACTATAGAACCCCCCCCCCCCCCCCCCAGGTATGAAAATTAAAGGAATATTTCACTTTTATTGTTTCACTTTAAGCATCATTAAAATCACTGCTCCCGAAAAAACTGTCATTTTTAAAACTTTTTTTTTTGCATTGATACATGTCCCCTGGGGCAGGACCCAGGTCCCCAAACACTTTTTATGACAATGACTTGCATACTAGCCTTTAAAATTAGCACTTTAGATTTTTCATGTTAGTGTCCCATAGATTTTAACGGTGTTCGCGTTTTCGAATGTTCTGCTCATCCCTAGTATTAACCGGTGCTCACTGTTCTTCTTAGGACTAGTAACAAACAAATCTGACTTTGATTCACAGCCGGTTCAACAAATCCTATTTGAGATTCAGGAAACTGAAACCTAGCAGTGAACTGATAATGGGAAAACTGCTCTAAAGTCTTTAGGGTTTTTTACCCTAAGGCCGCGTACACACGGTCGAACATGTCCGCTGAAACTGGTCCGCGGACCAGTTTCCGTGGACATGTCCGACCGTGTGTACGGCCTAGCGGACAGGTTTCCAGCGGACAAAAGTTTCTTAGCAAGCTAAGAAACTTGTCCGCTGGAAACATGTCCGATGGTTAGTACACATAATCGGACATGTTCCACGGACCGTTTTCATCGGACATGTCCCCTTGTGTGTACGGGGCATAATTCATTCTCTGCATAACTGCATTAAGGTAAAAAACCTTTGGTGACCAGGATCACCCCAGCTCCCCCTTATACTTGCCTACACCTGATCTCGATCAGTCCAAGGGCAGATGCTCCCTCCTCTCTCTTCCTACTCACAGGGCAGATTCATAGCAAGGGGAGCTATTGGATCCTGCTGCTGTTAATCAAGCAGAGCGAGGGGTGAGGCCGAGCCATGCTGTCTATGTCTACAGGCGCAGGATGATTTTGATTTGAGATTCAAAGAGAAACGCCACTTATGCCGCGTACACACAACTGTTTTTCATGACACGAAAAATGCAATTTTTTAAATTGGTCATTAAAAACGATCGGGTGTAGGCTCCAGAGCATTTTTCTAGACGTGAAAAATGGGCATTAAAAATTTAGAACATGCTCTAATTTTTCTCGCCGTTTTTAGAAAAATGGTTGTGTGTTGGCTTTAATGACGGGAAAAAAACACGCATGCGGAGAAGCAAGTTATGAGACGGGAGCACTCATTCTGGTAAAACTAGCATTTGTAATGGAGATAGCACATTTGTCACGCTGTAACAGACTAAAAAGCACGAAGACTGAAAAGCGTGAATCGTCTCTCACCAAAACTTTTACCAACACGAAATCAGCAAAAGCTGCCCAAAGGGTGGCACCATCCGAATGGAACTTCCCCTTTATAGTGCCGTCGTACGTGTTGTACGTCACCGCGCTGTGCTTGAGCATTTTGTGTATGCAACGCAGGCTTGACAAGAATCACGTCGAGAAAAACTATGTTTTTTCCATGACATTAAAAACGGTTGTGTGTATGCAGCATTAGAGCTTTGGAGAGAGATAAGTAGATAAGTAAACACTACAGATATATGTGCTTTGCTCAGAATCCATGACTGAGGTTTACAACCACTTAAGCTACTTTTGTGTGCATTTATTTTGTATATATATATATATATATATATATATATATATATATTGGATTGCGGGTGATGGAAATGGACAGGTGGTCTGTTTCCATCTGACTGCCCCATAGAGGAGAGCGGACAGATCCCCCACTGAGCATATCTATCTATATAAACTGTATATACATATATATATATATATATACACACACACAGTTTATATAGATATGCAGTATATACAGCATATAGGATATTTCTTTTTTACTGTATTGCATTAGGGCAGATTCACAGCAGAAGGCAGTGTGGGAAGCACAAGTTCTGTGTGTATTCCTGCACTGCATTCAAATGCACTGCACTTGCGATCTGCAATCTGCCATTAAAGGCCGACCACCTGACATCTTTAATATTTACTGTTGCCGAAGGAGAAATAAAGCAACAGGAATGGCACAGACTGTGTGGAGGAGGACACAGATTTAGGGCCGTCTTTAAGGCAGGGGTAGCTGCCCAGGGCACCATCACTGTTGTGGGGCCCAAAGCAGCGGCCTCATACTTGCCAACTATCCCAGTTTAAATTCCCTCATCCATTGACGTTTTAGTCCCATGATGTGTCCAGATATCTCAGTGTGAAGTTCTGGTACTAATGCTGCCCAGCTCTGCCCTATTGCCAGGTACAGATGACTCACCTGTAGATCCAATTGATATGCAAATAATGGTGTCATTAATATGCAAATAGCCAATAATCAGCGGCATTGATATGTAAATAGAACATTTACATGTATATCATTCCACCATAATTTCCGCTGAATGCTGTCCACTGGGGAGGTAATGGGGCATGCTTGAAATTCCTGCCTACAACTGTGGTCATTAGGCCTAACATCAGCCTGTTCTGTAGAGGTAAGCAGATTGGAGATGGAACCCTTGTTCAAAATAACATGGTGCCACAGCACTGTAAATTTTAGTGCATGGGAATACGCATATCTCAGCAGATGTGTGAGGGTGTCATTAACAATTAATGGTACTGCTGTGTATCTGCTAAAGGGCAGCACATTTCTTTGGTGTCCGGAAGGCGATTTGCATGCATTCCCGACACACACAAATGTGAACGCAGGCTAAATGTCTCAATTACATTAGTGGTCAGTGTAAATGTTCTCATTACATTGGGGCTTGGTGTACAATTCTTTTATTCACACTAGTGCCCAGTGTGAAGGTCCCCCTTACTTTGGTGGTCTGTGTAAATTCCTCCTTACATTGGTGGTTACTGTAAATGCTCCTGTTACATTAGTGATCAGTGTAAATTCCCATTACATTAGTGGTCAGTGTAAATCCCCATTACATTGGTGGCCAGTGTAAATCCCCATTACATTGGTGGCCAGTGTAAATCCCCATTACATTGGTGGCCAATGTAGAAACACCTCTTTATATTGGTTATCGGTAAAAAAAAATAATAATGAATAGAATAAAAAACTTTAAGAGCCCGTTCACATGAGCGGGGTCCATAAAGCGGATCTGCCTGCTTAGTGGAGGATCTGTCCGCTCTCCTCTATGGGGCAGTCAAATGGAAACGGACCACCTGTCCATTTCCATCCGACTGCCATCCGATCCGGCAGACACGTGGGGAATAGATCCCCCATTCATCTGTTTTTGGTGGACAGGTACAGATGGGGGCAGGTGTCAACGGACAGGAAGGGGCGGGACAAATTTAGATTGGGGGGTACCCAATTTTAGTCTTGCCTAGGGCAGCACAAAACCAAAATACATCACTGAATGTATGTTCTTTCGGTAAAGGACATTAATTGTTATCAAACTGTATTGGGTAAAGTTCTGCTTTAGCCATACCTGTGCTGGTCTCCAATGGCCTTACTGTAGTTATATCATCCATCCAAAAGAAATCACGAGCTGCTTGCGCTTTATAATAAAATAGCATAGTTAATGCTTAACTGATTTTAGAAAAACAACCAAATATTATTTACTTGATACTTTACTTGAAAAAAGTGTTAAGATACTGTTCTCAGTCGTAAACAGTCACCATTACTTGGGGCAGTGGTTAGAAGCATTATTTTACTCATGTTTCCAAATTTTAATTCTGTGCTAGACGCCATTAAAGCATACCTCCCAACTTTTTGAGACGGGAATGAGGGACGCCTATCAGCAAAAAGTATTCAGGCATAAGACACACCCCTTGCCACGCCCCCTTAAAGGAGAATTGTACAAAAAAATAAGATTGGTTTAACCCACAAGTGCTTTTTCTACCACTACTATTCCTTTATATTGGCTTTTGGAATTTACAAATGAAGCCATTTAGAAATTGGATGAAAGGTTTAGCACTGGGAAACACTTTTTGATAGATTAAATATGCATTTTATATACATCTATATAGATCAGATCAAAATGAGGGACAAATAAGGAGTAATGAGGGACAGAGGGACATTGCTCCAAATCAGGGACAGTCCCTCGAAATCAGGGACAGTTGGGAGGTATAATTAAAGTAGTTGTAAAGGCTGAAGATTTTTTACTTTCATGCAGCTCCCCCGCAGCCCCCCCCCCCAAAACTTACATGAGCCTGATCTCAATCTAGCAATTGTCAATCACAGCCATTGAGGAGGGAGAGGGGGGCCGAGTCATGTTCTGTAGACATGTACACAACGAAAAATTTCGGGTTTTTTTTGTTTCGTTTCAACGCAAGTTTTCCTATTCAGACCCGTTTGTATTTCCTAAGACGCAAATTTTCCTATTCGAACCCGTTCGTATTTTCGTGACAGTTTTATTTTCGTTTATACTGAATGATTCGTAATTCTGTCTAATTTATTTTCGTTGATTCAAAATTCGTAATTTTGTTAGATAATAATTTTCGTTAATGGATTCGTAATTTTGTACTTTCGTAAATACATCGTGGCGTGGTCATTCGCAATCCTCTTATTTTAGTTTCATTTTCAACACGTGGCTAATCCATATTAAAGCCTCGTACACACGGTCTGACTTTTTGCCAACAAACTTCAAAATGAGAACGTTTTCAAAAAAATATGAGCGTGTGTACGCTCCATCAGACAAACTTTTTTGGTTTTCATCGGACAAAAGTTCGCTCTGCAAACGGACACATTTTTCGGCAACAAAAGTCCGGCCAACTCCCTTCGGACAAAAATCCACGGAAAAGTTTGAAGTCTGATCGTGTGTACGAGGCTTTACACTGTCCAATGTGACTCAGCACAAAAGAGATAAGCTGATTGGCTAAGAAATTAACCACTTAAGCCCCGACCATAGGAATCGACCATAGATTCCTTTATTATTACGACCCATTTTTTTAGGGTCAGTTCAGGTATTTCAGAAACAACGCACAGGATATGTATGCTCCTTTTCTTCTATGTCACGATAACTATATTTATCTTCTTGGGACTTTAGCTTTCTCATATTTTATCTAATTATCTTTCCTCTCACGTGCCCCCTCCCATCCACAGTTTGAACCCATTAGGGGTGGATGGGTGGTCCGGAGGCACTCTAAGCCTGATATAAGGTATAGTCCTTTTTTTTATTATTTTCTTTAGTCCCTTATACCTGACATTTGCGTTTTTTTCGGTATTTATCTGATAAATATGAACATGCATTTGAGCACCAAACTACCGATATTTCAGTCATTATTGTTATGATCTTTATCCCATATTTGCATTCTTTATACTGCATGTGTAACTTGTTTTCTTATGCAAAACTCAATAAAAATAATAAATAAGGAAAAAATGAAATACTTTACCATGAACTTCATTGGTGAAGATTGTCAGACATGAAACCAGAAAAAAGATTGTATAGGTTTTGATAAACTGTGCCAACAAAGACATCTTTAGTAAACCTAGAAGATAATGATTTTCATTAGCATTGACAAATTATAATTTTTTTTGAATTCTGTTCATATATACATGCAATTAAATACATTTTAACAACAGCACTGAAAATGCAAAGAGAGTAGAATTATAGAAATATATACTGAACAACACTATTGGGACTGGAATATGGGTGCATTTCAGGGCTTTTCAGTTGGCAAGCACAGGAATAAAGTACGTTTCCTGTAAACAATTTCTGCTTTATGCTCAGAATATCTCTTACTGTAACAAAAACATGTAATTGCCAAGAAATTAGAGTGTTTTATCAGCTAGTTTCATTCTCACTACGTATACAAACTGCTAACCTGTAATTGGCTACTGTCTAAGCTAAGGGTCTCAAACTGGCGACCCTCCAGCTGTTGCGAAACTTAAAATCCCATGAGGCATTACAAGGCTGACATTTATAAGCATGACTCCCTGGCAGAGGCATGATGGAACTTGTAGTTCTGCAACAGGTAGAGGGCCACCAGTTTGAGACCCCAAGCCAACGCCTATGTTTATTTCATAGAAATATCGAACTTACGGGAAAAAAAATTGAAAACTGAGTTGATACACCACATTGCTGTGTCTGTCGATTCTCATTATTTTAATCTTGTGGAGGGATCTAATTCAGCAGAAGGGAAACAAAAGTCTGTGGTAGAGTTAACCCCTGGCGTATTATCAAGTAACCCAATAGCAAGTCTGACACATGAATAACCAGATTAGTGCAATTTCGTCTTCTTTGTGGGAGGTCTATATTTCTAATGGTGTCCTCGTACAGATTTACTTTGCTTGCCATGTAATTTAAAATGAGTATGCCTCTAAAATAACAGGTGTCTGTTATGTCTGTCATAACAAGCCTAACTAGCATGCCATGCTCTAACATTCTAGGTGTAATCATGGGTATTTTACAAATGAAAGGAACCAGGGGATTGAGTCAACAGAAATTTTCATTTTTACTGAACCCTCAGAACACTATCCTGAATTGTAACTGGCCTGGGGCACCATAACAATATTACATTTGTATGTGAAGAGGTGGCTGTCAAGTAGCTTTTATATTAAATTCTGAACTGCTCACTTGGCAAACAGCAATATCGAGTAAGTATCTCTACATTGTGCAACTGGAACCGGAATTGTTTGGAGGACCAGGCTTACACGTTACAAAGAGAATCCTCTTCCTCAGAGCCAAAACGATGAATGATTGCTTTGGCTCTGAGGAAGAGGGTTTGCCCTCGTAACTGTTGCATTGATAAGCCTGCATACCACGTTTGTATGTCTGTATAATAATTGCTGTATATCTTTATAAAAATTACTTTTGGTAATGCACAAGGTCGGTGCGCCCTCCCTTCTTTGTCATATGCTTAAGCTGTTCACCTTTGTTACCAGAGCTACCCCTGGACTTCACTGAAAGAGATTAGTTTAGAAGTTAATAAAAAGTAGCTGTTTGTGTTTTACTGAAGTAGTGATTCTCAGCTAGAATCTCTGTTATAGAAACGAATAGAGACAATGCTATGCAGCTACATGTTACACCTGATTGAGCAACCGGGGCATTGCTATGAACAGCCCATATTTGAGTAGCTTTCATAATCTGGTTTGTAATCTTCTGCATTGTATGCATGCTAAACCTCTTTTGCATCATTACTTCTAACTTTGCACATGTTTAGCAAACTACAAATTACAGTTACCCTGATTGTTTAGCTGACTACCTATTCTGTTAAACAACCACATCTAAGGATTGGTAAACTTCATTGTATTACATTTTTGTTTTTAGGTTTAGATATGCATTACAACTTTAAACCTTTAGGCCTCATGCACACGAGACGCTGCTAAACTCGAGTTCAGAGGCATTTGGGCATTTTTTTCAACTGCCCCTGAACACATTTAATGTTATCCTATGTGTCCATGCACACAATCACGTTTTTTGGCGTTTCAAAGCAGTTGGGTTTAGGGCCGTTTTTCCAAACCCAAAATTTTGGGTTCAGAAGCATTCAGTTTTTGCGTTTTAGACGCAAATCGCGGCAAATCGCGGCAAATCGCGGCAAAACGCGGTACCGGCGTTTTGCCGCGATTTCGTCTATAGGCGTTTTTAAAGGTGACCTATTTTTTTACATTAGAAATCTCAAAAATGATGGCAAATGATGAAAAACCATAAAAAAAACATAAAAAATGTAATTGCTTGTATTGCATTGTGGACAATCCACAACTTGTGGCAGGTGACGTGGCCAGTGGACAATCCACAACTTGTAGCAGGTGACATGGCCAGGTGACGTGGCAAGTGGACAACCCACAACTTGTGGTAGGTGACGTGGCCAGGTGATGTGGCAGGTGACGTGGCCAGGTCACGTGGCCAGTGGACAATCCACAACTTGTGGCAGGTAACATGGCCAGGTGACGTGGCAAGTGTACAATCCACAACTTGTGGTAGGTGACGTGGCCAGGTGACGTGGCAGGTGATGTGGCCAGGTGACGTGGCAGGTGACGTAGCCAAGTGACATGGCAAGTGGACAATCCACAACTTGTGGCAGGTAACGTGGCCAGGTGACATGGCTGGTGACGTGGCCAGTGGACAATCCACAACTTGTGGCAGGTGACGTGGCCAGGTGACGTGGCAGGTGACGTGGCCAGTGGACAATCCACAACTTGTGGCAGGTGACGTGGCCAGGTGATGTGGCAGGTGACGTGGCCAGGTGACATGGCAAGTGGACAATCCACAACTTGCGGCAGGTGATGTGGCCAGGTGACGTGGCCAGTGGACAATCCACAACTTGTGGCAGGTGGGGTGGCCAGGTGACATGGCAGATGACGTGGCAAGTGGACAATACACAACTTGAGGCAGGTGACGTGGCAAGTGGACAATCCACAACTTGTTGTAGGTGACGTGGCCAGGTGATGTGGCAGGTGACGTGGCCAGGTGACGTGGCCAGTGGACAATCCACAACTTGTGGCAGGTGACGTGGCCAGTTGACGTGGCAGGTGACGTGGCCAGTGGACAATCCACAACTTGTGGCAGGTGACGTGGCCAGGTGATGTGGCAGGTGACGTGGCCAGGTGACATGGCAAGTGGACAATCCACAACTTGCGGCAGGTGACGTGGCCAGGTGACGTGGCCAGTGGACAATCCACAACTTGTGGCAGGTGGGGTGGCCAGGTGACATGGCAGATGACGTGGCAAGTGGACAATACACAACTTGAGGCAGGTGACGTGGCCAGGTGACGTGGCAGATGACGTGGCAAGTGGACAATTCACAACTTGGCAGGTGACGTGGCCAGTTGATGTGGCAGGTGACGTGGCCAGTGGACAATCCACAACTTGTGGCAGGTGACGTGGCCAGGTGATGTGGCAGGTGATGTGGTCAGGTGACATGGCAGGTGACGTGGCCAGGTGACGTGGCCAGTGGACAATCCACAACTTGTGGCAGGTGACGTGGCCAGGTGACGTGGCAGGCTACGTGGCCAGGTGACATGGCAGGTGACGTAGCCAGGTGACGTGGCCAGTGGACAATCCACAACTTGTGGCAGGTGACGTGGCCAGTTGACGTGGCAGGTGACGTGGCCAGTGGACAATCCACAACTTGTGGCAGGTGACATGGCCAGGTGATGTGGCAGGTGACGTGGCCAGGTGACATGGCAAGTGGACAATCCACAACTTGCGGCAGGTGACGTGGCCAGGTGAAGTGGCCAGTGGACAATCCACAACTTGTGGCAGGTGGGGTGGCCAGGTGACATGGCAGATGAAGTGGCAATTGGACAATACACAACTTGAGGCAGGTGACGTGGCAAGTGGACAATCCACAACTTGTGGTAGGTGACGTGGCCAGGTGATGTGGCAGGTGACGTGGCCAGGTGACGTGGCCAGTGGACAATCCACAACTTGTGGCAGGTGACGTGGCCAGGTGACGTGGCAGGTGACGTGGCCAGTGGACAATCCACAACTTGTGGCAGGTGACGTGGCCAGGTGATGTGGCAGGTGACATGGCAAGTGGACAATCCACAACTTGCGGCAGGTGACGTGGCCAGGTGACGTGGCCAGTGGACAATCCACAACTTGTGGCAGGTGGGGTGGCCAGGTGACATGGCAGATGACGTGGCAAGTGGACAATACACAACTTGAGGCAGGTGACGTGGCCAGGTGATGTGGCAGGTGACGTGGCCAGGTGACGTGGCCAGTGGACAATCCACAACTTGTGGCAGGTGACGTGGCCAGTTGATGTGGCAGGTGGCGTGGCCAGTGGACAATCCACAACTTGTGGCATGTGACGCGGCCAGGTGACGTGGCCAGGTGACGTGGCAGGTGACATAGCCAGGTGACGTGGCCAGTGGACAATCCACAGCTTGTGGCAGGTGGCGTGGCCAGGTGACGTGGCAAGTGGACAATTCACAACTTGGCAGGTGACGTGGCCAGTTGACGTGGCAGGTGACGTGGCCAGTGGACAATCCACAACTTGTGGCAGGTGACATGGCCAGGTGACGTGGCATGTGATGTGGCCAGGTGACGTGGCAGGTGACGTGGCCAGGTGACATGGCAAGTGGACAATCCACAACTTGTGGCAGGTGACGTGGCCAGGTGACGTGGCAGGTGACATAGCCAGGTGACGTGGCCAGTGGACAATCCACAACTTGTGGCAGGCGGCGTGGCCAGGTGACGTGGCAAGTGGACAATTCACAACTTGGCAGGTGACGTGGCCAGTTGATGTGGCAGGTGACGTGGCCAGTGGACAATCCACAACTTGTGGCAGGTGACGTGGCCAGTTGACGTGGCAGGTGGCGTGGCCAGTGGACAATCCACAACTTGTGGCAGGTGACGTGGCCAGGTGACGTGGCCAGGTGACGTGGCCAGGTGACGTGGCCAGGTGACGTGGCAGGTGACATAGCCAGGTGACGTGGACAGTGGACAATCCACAACTTGTGGCAGGTGGCGTGGCCAGGTGATGTGGCAAGTGGACAATTCACAACTTGGCAGGTGACGTGGCCAGTTGATGTGGCAGGTGACGTGGCCTGTGGACAATCCACAACTTGTGGCAGGTGACGTGGCCAGGTGATGTGGCAGGTGATGTGGCCAGGTGACGTGGCAGGTGACGTGGCCAGGTGACGTGGCAAGTGACACGCTAAATACACGTACACTGCTGCTCTCTCAGCTGCTCTGGTCTCACAAAATAGCTGAAATGGTTAAATAATATTGTTTTTTGAGCTTAGGGAGGGTCTTATGATGTTTCTTAACCAAATGCTTATAAACGCAAACGCGGTAAAACGCGGTAAAACGCGGTAAAACGCCGCGAAATTCGCGGCAAAAACGGGCGTTTTAAATGCCGGTTTTTGCGTTTGAAAACTTGTGTTTAGATGAGTTTGCATTTGCTTCTCGTGTGCATGGGGCCTTAGGTGTGGGGTGGGATTTTTTTTTTACTTCTCTGGAGATCAGCTTTAAAATTTCTAAGTAGCAGTTTTCTTTTTTAACCGATTCTGTCACAGATTCCTAGCCAAAACTTAACAGCCTTCCAATCTCTGACATTAACATAGAACATTTGGGGGCAGATCCACATACCTTTACATCTGCGCCTTGTATCAGAGATACGCTACGCCGCAGTAACTTTTCCGGCTTTGGTTCGAATCCTGAAAGCTTGCGCACCGAAAGTTACGGCGGCGTAGTGTATCTCTCGGCGCGTAATTCAAATCGGCGGGCAGGGGGCGTGATTCATTTAAATGAAGCGCGTCCCCGCGCCGAATTAACTGCGCATGCGTCGTCCCGAAATTTCCCGCCGTGCTTTGCACGAAATGACGTCGTAACAATGTAATTTTTTGAACTTAGACGTGACTTACGTCCATCCCCATTTACGGACGACTTATGCAAAAAAAAAAAAAATCTAATTTCGACGCGGGAACGACGGCCATACTTTAACATGGCAAGTCTATCTATACGCCGCAAAATAGCAGCTTTAACTATACGCCGGAAAAAGCCGACTAGAGATTACGCAAGAGAATGCGACGGCCGCGCGTACGTTTGTGGATCGTCGGAAAAAGCTCATTTGCATACCCGACGTGGAAAACGACGCAAACTCCACCCAGCGGACGCCGAAGTATTGCATCTGCGATCCAAAGGCATACGAAGCCGTACGCCTGTCGGATCGAACCCAGATGCCATCGTATATTGGTTTGAGGATTCAAACTAAAGATACGACGCGGGAAATTTGAAAGTACGCCGGCATATCAGTAGATACACCGGCGTACTTGTTCTGTGGATCTGCCCCTTGGTCTGGTAGGGGGAGCAGGGTAAAGTGAGATCTTATGCCTCGTACACACGATCGGATATCTGATGGAATCTAATCCAATGGATTTTTTGTCGGATATCTGTTGAAGCCGACTTTCATCAGTCTTGCCTACACACCATCAGTCAAAAATTTGACCGTGTCAAAACGCAGTGACGTAAAACACTACGACGTGCTGAAAAAAATGATGTTCAATGCTTCCGAGCATGCGTCAACTTGATTCTGAGCATGCATGGATTTTTGACCGATGGACTTCCACACAGACAATCGTTTTTGTCTATTGTTTTTTTTATCCATAGGAAAAATATAAAACATGTTCTATTTTTTTTCTCCGATGGAAAACAAACCGATGGGGCCCACACATGATTGGTTTGTCTGATGAAAACAGTTTGTACAGGGCTTTAGAAGAACTTCAGTGCTTCTGCTGGGATCATTGAGGGTGAATTTCTGTGCAATGTCTGCAGCTACTGAGGTCAGCAAGGACATGTTTTTAACCCAATTTACGGCAGTGAGGAATATTTATATATTTGAATGTCAATAGCCTGGTCACAGGTTCCACTTAACCACTTCACTAATGAGCACTTAAACCCCCTTCCTGCCCAGACCAAATTTCAGCGCTGACGCATTTTGAATGACAATTGCGCGGTCATACAACACTGTACCCAAATTATATTTTTATCATTTTTTCCCCACAAATAGAGATTTCTTTTGGTGGTATTTGATCACCTCTGCGGTTTTTATTTTTTGCGCTATAAACAAAAAAGACATAAAATTTAGAAAAAAACACAATATTTTTTACTTTTTGTTATATTAATATCCCAATAAAAAAATAATAATAATTTCCTAAGTTTAGGCCGATTTCTTCTAGATATTTTTGGTAAAAAAAAATAAAAAAAATCGCAATAAGCATTTATTGATTGATTTGTGCAAAAGTTATAGCGAATACAAAATAGGGGATAAAGTTATGATTTATTTTATTTATTTTTTACTAGTAATGGCGGCGATCTGCGATTTTTGTCAGGCCTGCGATATTGTGGCGGACACATCGGACACTTTTGACACTATTTTGGAACCATTCACATTTACACAGCGAACAGTGCTATAGTAATGCACTGATTACTGTATAAATGTGACTGGCAGGGAAGGGGTTAACACTAGGGGGCGAGGAAGGGGTTAAATGTATTCCCTGGGAGTGATTCTTACTGTGGGGGGAGGGGACTGACTGGGGGAGGTGACCGATCTGTGTCCCTATGTACAAGGGACACAGCATCTGTCTCCTCTCCCTGACAGGACGTGGAGCTCTGTGTTTACACACAGAGCTCCACGTCCCTGCTCTGTCACTGCCGATCGCAGGTACCTGGCGGACATCGCGGCCGCCAGGCATGCGCATCGGCATCTCAGCGATGCGCCGTGCACAGTTTTTCTACGCTGCGCACCCCCAGCAGCGCGCATGGGGAATGCAAATAAAGGACGTCCAGGGACGTCCACCCGGCAGTTGAGAGCCACGCTGTGGATGTCTTTCGTCTACAGCGCGGGTCTCAAGTGGTTAAATTGTACCATCATCTTAGGGAGATAGGATACCAATGAACATAATAGGATTGTATTTATTCAAAGTTGTGTAGCGCTCACCCCCGAAGGAGCCGCTGGTTGATTTTGGGATCGGCCTGCTAAGTTACCCTGGCGTTGTCTAGGGGTGTAGTTGTGAGAACAAAGATAGTGAGCGAAGGTCCAGACAGTGAATAAAGGTTTTCTCAATGCTTTATTTTCCAGGCCAAACACGGCCAACATCAACATCAATTGGGAAGTTCAAGGTTGATGAGGGAGAGAAGAAGAGAACCTTGCAGGATCAGGCCTGTATATTAAATGGAGCAGTCAGTACTGCTCTGCATAGTACCAATTTGTAACTTGTCGCCACTCCATCTGACAGACCCCTTTTGCATAGGTCTGGCAGCCAAGGTGTCACTTAGGATTTCTGGGAGGATGCAGGCCTGTCTCACGGGCCAATTACAATAACTGAGCTAGGTAGATAAATGAAGCAAATCCTCCCAGTAGATTTCTGCATTGGTCACCAGATGACAGCAACATACCTGTCAGTACTCTGGTCACCGGATCCCCAATTGGTTTGTTCAGGCTCTGTTGGACGACCTGCCTCCGGCTCCTCCTCAAACCAACTCCCCAATCGTACGGCACCCAGCCTGGGATCCTTTCAGTGGAACCGGGAACCCAGCAAGTCACTGGGGTCCCCTTGTACCTCCGGGTGAGGGTTTTCGTAGACTGCAACTTTGGCCAGGCGGGCCACGCCGACGGGGTCCATGGATGCGCGCACCCTGAAGGTGGATGCCGCACCTGGAACGGGGACCCCGCGAAGATTTTAGAACACATGACACCTGTCACAGATATACCCTTTCCCAGCATGCTTTGCGAGGAGAAACTTCTCTAATTGGCTGCTGGGGAAAACTTGCTTTGCCAGAACCCCTCTGGCGCCAACTGCTGGCCAGGGATGATATTGCATCCCTGGACCACAGACTGACCCAGTGGACATTTCTGGAATGACAGGAACCCCAAATTTAAATAACCAGTGAATGGGAGCGAGGTAACTCTCCCATTCCCCACTAACTTTAGCGTAGTGCCCATACTGAAAGTAAGGGGGCGCTACAGTTGTAAAAACATCAAGCACCCACTGGAAATACAATAACAATTCATATTATAAGAGCTGATTTTCCCAGTGTTGAGAACCTCTCTTCAGCAAATAGTTTGAGGCCAATTATTGTCAAAATGCATAAAAGACTCAAGACAAAATCTGTGTAGCTTAGTCATAAAGTAGGGCTGTGGAAATTAACTATTAATTCATCGATTAATCTTTAATTATTTTGATCGATCAAAATTATTTTGATTGGTACTCACCTCTCTGCTAACTTCCGGGCCTTCAGGGAGTTCCGTCGGAGATCCAGTGACGTCACGGACACCGGCGGGGCTTGCTGTGTCCATCTGAAGGGCTCCTTTGCTGTGCCTTCATATCTGCATGCCGGCGGGACCTTACTATCTGCCACACGCAAGGGCTGTTACACTTCCCTCTATCAACCTGGGATTCTACAGCCATCCACTGGGAGTTGTGATAGTTCCCTTCACGGGACATCTACATGCCAATGGACTGATGTTAACCCCTCCTCATCTGGATTCAGCAGTGGCATCGTTGTACACATTTTTATACCAGTATCATACTTAGCTACATGTTTTTATGACTGCTTTTGCTACTGTACGGTATTACTCGCACTATTTTTACAGTTTATGTAGCTACATCGATTTTATCTCCAGTGCAATATTTATTTTGTTACCTACTTGAAGACTATAAAAGTTTTAATGCTATTCACATCGAGCGCTGCCTTTGTGTGTTTTTTGTATCCTGCTATAAATTTTTCCAGTGGTTGGTAGCCGCACTGGGAATCAGCCTGCAAGCAAGAGATCAGCTAAAAGTAGTTGGATCTGTATGTGCGTTATAATTAATCGAAATTAGTCGATTAATCGATTTAAAAAAAAAATCGATTAATCGAACATAAAAATTTTGATCAGTAACAGCCCTATTATAAAGTAATACAATTTTTGTTGCTGCAAAAAAATATGTGGCAGGAAAAGTAGGATTGCAAAACTTGAACAATATTGACAGAAGGCTTTCGTTAAAAAGTGTAGTGAATCTTTTTATGGTACATTACTCAACAGCAATGAAGAGCCTTGAAGAAAGCCACAGGAAATATCCTTTCACTTTGGATGTAATAGTTGCATAGCAAGTAAGACAGAAAAAAAAAATCTTTTGAATGTATTTATCCAAATCATCCCCAAACAGACATCCTCCCCCAAAGGGAAATGCTTGCAAGAAACCTCGGCCTCCCAATGTTTTAAATAAAGGGACCTGCACATGTGTACCTGTAGGAGATTCAAGTGGGATGCTTGCCGAACAGAGTCCATAATCGCATCAATCGCAAAGCACAAGGCCTTAGGAAGTTCCTCATAAACCTCAATCTCCTCTGTAGGGAGGAGGTTAATCATATGTTTCATTTGTTCCTTGAGGAACTGACATACACCAATAGGGATGAGCTTTGAGTTCGAGTTGAACTCATGTTCGACTCGAACATTGCCTGTTTCAACGAACAGCGAACAATTTGGGGTGTTCGCGGCAAATTCGAAAAACTGCGGAACACCCTGTAAAAGTCTATGGGAGAAATCGAACGTGCTAATTTTAAAGGCTAATATGCAAGTTATTGTCCTAAAAAGTGTTTGGGGACCTGGGTCCTGCCCCAGGGAACATGCATCAATGCAATTTTTTTTTTTTTTAAACGGCCATTTTTTCGGGAGCAGTGATTTTAATAATGCTTAAAGTGAAACAATAAAAGTGAAATATTCCTTAAAATTTCATATCTAGGGGGTGTGTATAGTATGCCTGTAAAGCAGCGCTTGTTTCCCGTGCTTGTAAATGTCCCTGCACAAAGTGTCATTTCTGAAGAAAAAAAAAGTCATTTAAAATCACTCGCGGCTATAACGAATTGTCGGCTCCCGGCAATACAGATAAAAGTCATTCATAAAAAAAATGCGTGGGGGTCCCCCCAAATTCAATTACCAGGCCCTTCAGGTCTGGTATGGATATTAAGGGGAACCCTGCATCAAATAAAAAAAAAAGGACGTGGGGTTCCCTCCAAATATCAATTCCAGACCCTTCAGGTCTGGTATGGATTTTAAGGGGAACTCCACCCCAAATAAAAAAAAATGGTGTGGAGTTCCCCCCAAAAATCCACCCCAGACCCTTTATCTGAGAACACAACCTGGCAGGCCGCAGGAAAAGAGGGGGGACGAGAGAGCGCCCCCTCCTGAACCATACCAGGCTACATGCCCTCAACATTGGGAGGATGCTTTGGGTGTCGATTTTGGCGGATCGGGTCGGATGTCTCCGCTGACATCTGACACACCATAGGACTGCAGGGAGTGGCCGTTCAGGTCCGCTGTCAAAACTGACAGGCGGACCTGAGCGGTCCGATCGTGTGAAAAGGGGAATAAAACATATCCCAAAAAATATATATAAAAAAAAAAAACTAATTTATTCATCAGTTTAGGCCGATATATATCCTTCTACATATTTTTGGTGGTATATTGGTGGTACATGTCCCCTGTCAGAACGGGGATCCGCCTTGTTTACAAAGGAAGATCTCCGTTCTGCCTCTGTGTACACTAATCCCGGGTCGGACCCGATGGCGAGCTCCCGCGGCACGCAGTGGGAACACGCGCGCCCGCTAGATCACATGCATGGACCGACGTACAATGATGGCGATTCGCGCTATCCAGCCATCTTGCCGCAGTACAACTGCAGCGGCTAGTCAGGAAGTAGTTAAACAAAGGGACCATATTCTCATTGATCGTCTCTTTTCAAGGAAGACAGTTAGTTCAGTTAATCTGTCACACTAAGCCCATATTGTTATTAAGTCTATGATATAGCACAGGGATCTCCAAACTATAGCCCGTGGGCCAAATCCAGCCCGCTACAATATTTTATCTGGTCCCTCTGATGTAAGAGGGAACTCCGATGTGGACCTTGTTGTCTGAGGGGCTCTCATTTAAAGAGAGACCCTGATGGGGAACTCTCATGTGAGAGGGGACTCTGATGGTGATCCTGATGCAAGGAAAGACTATGATGGGATCAAGTTTATTGATCAAAAGAATGAGTGATATGTGAGCATGTATAGGCAGGTGGGAGATTGGTGACCATATTACTGCACATTAAAGGGGTTGTAAAGGTTTGTCTTTTATTTTCTAAATTGGTTTCCTTTAAGCTAGTGCATTGTTGGTTCACTTACCTTTTCCGTAGATTTCCCTAAATGTTTTTTTTCTTTGTTTGAATTTCTCACTTCCTGTTTCTTCTCAGTAAGCTTTCCACCATCATCCGAGCGGTGAAAAGTCATTCAGAACAGCTTACTGAACAGCTTACTCAGGAGGAACAGGAAGTGAGAAAATTCAGACAAAGAAAACAAAGAACAAAAACATTTAGAAGGGAAATAGAGGGAAAAGGTAAGTAAACCAACAATGCACTAGCTTAAAGGAACCTATTTAGAAAATAGAAAACCTTTACAACCCCTTTAAGCATTATATACATTTCTTTTTCCTCTCCTTTTTATACAGGAGGGCAATGTATTGTGTATTTTCATTCATGCAAAACTTTTAAACTGTATATTTTATCAATTTGTACTATAAAATGTATACTTTTTATGACTTTTTTTGCATATTATTGTTATTGGCTGCAACAAAGTCCCATGGAATATACAGTAAAACTTTGGTTTGAGAGTAACTTGGTTTGAAAACGTTTTGCAAGACAAGCAACATTTTTAAATACATTTTGACTTGATATACAAGCGATGTCTTGATATAAGAGTAGCGTCATGTCACAACTGAGTAAAAAAAGAGAAGGGAGGTGCCTCTAAGTGTAGCAATATGGTTACATTTAATGAAGGTACAACATTTAGCAAACCCACATGGTTGATGAATAAAAAGGTCACATCTAGATATGCAGGCATCTGGGGTAAAGATGTCCACATAAACCATCCTCCTCACTGCCATCGACATCATCTCTTCCACTCTGCACTACATGAGCGATTCAAGCCTCGCTTTCAAATCACTCTACAGGGTAGTCTTTAAGATCACGATTGCAGACTGACAGCGGTGAGAGACGGTTGTGTGGAGGATGGTCTATGTGGAAAGCTTTTCTCCGGATGCCTGCATACTTAGATGTACCATGTGAGTTGCTAAATGTTGTACCTTCATTAGGCTCCTTTCACACGGGGCAGATCAGTGATGATTCGCCCGGTGAACCTCCGCTTGCTCAGCGGGGATCGCTCCGTTGATCCCCGCTGAGCCGGCGGATGACAGGGCGGTCCCTGCACACTGTGCAGGGACCGCCCTGTCTTTTCTCCGCTCTCCTCTATGGGGGGGTATCGGATGAACATGCACCGTCTGTCCGTGTTCACCCGATCCGATCCTCAGACGGATGGAAAAATAGGGTTTTCCTCCGTCTGCAGAATGGGAGGAATGCGGAAACGGGCGAGATTGGGTGTCAGCGGATGTTTATCCGCTGACATCTGCGATCTCATAGGGACCAATGTATGTCCCTTTATTATGAATGGATGAAAAAGTGGACATACAGTCCGCCCGTGTGAAAGGGCCCTTAAATGTAACCATATTGCTACACTTAGAGGCGCCTCTTTTATACTTTGTAGCTCCTGCTGGATTTTGTTGTATTACCAGTGGCGGCCCGTCCATAGGGGGCGCCGCCCCCCTCCCCCAGTCAGAAAAAAAAAAAATCAAAAGAAAAAAAGGTCCTTAGGTGCACTGTGTCCGAGCGCCGGGCACAATGCAGTGTGGGTAGCGCCATGTCTGTGCAATCACGGGATTGCAGACGAGGCGCTACATTGGCAGCAAAAAAAGTATCTGGTATCTGGTAATCTCGTGCAGGATGCTGAGCTGTATACTCCTGACACTATGAGTGGAAGCAAGTGGAATACAGGGGACGGAGTGGGTGTATTCTATAGGGGGTGTGGCTTATGAGAAATGGGAGGGGCCCCCCATCTTAAAACTTCACCAGCCGCCACTGTGTATTACCATGTAAAAATTCAGCAAGCCTGTGACTTAAAGCAGTATTTAACCCAAAAGCAAACATTTTAATATATATTACCTTACCAATACTTTTATTCATTTTCTTTTTTAGGCTCTCTTTCATCTATTGTCATCAGCAACTCTGCTGTTACAGATGTTCTAGCTCTCCAGCAGAATGTATCAGTTTACATGGATGAGACCATCTATTTACCACTGGCAGGGGTCATTATATTTAATCGGCTTTTATTTATTCATATAAAATCTTTATACCAAAAGGAAAAAATGCTTGCGGTAACTGATTATAAAATGTTAGCTGGAGTTTGGCTTCAATTTGTTATTTGTATTCAAATCTGATACATTTACCACTTCCATCCCCTACCCCCAGACTGACAATACTGCCGTTTGCTGAGTCCTTGCTCATTCCTCAAAAAGTGGTTTCTCATTAATGTAGGAGGTGTGTTATTGACCAGATAACGAGGGGAAAAAGCCAAAGAAAAGAAAATTGATGCAGCCACCACATTTAATTTCAGCTGCAATAAATTACATTTTTGGTTTCGGGTTTAATACCGCTTTAAATATAAAAATACATTATTAAAAAAAGTTTCTTTCATAGCAGTATTCAGAGACAGGTATCGAGTTTCTTTTAATTCTTTCTTTCTCAAACTTCCAAAAGAAATTGCTCAAATGTCACATTATTAACAGGTCAGGGTAGTGATCAAGACAGAATTACAATGGAACCTCGGATTACAAGCATAATCTGTTCCAGGAGAATGCTCGTAATCCAAAGTACTCGCATATCAAAGCCAGTTTCCCCATTGAAGTCAATGGAAACAAAAATAATTTGTTCCGCATTGACTTCAATGGCATGCAATACCGCATGCGGCCAGAGGTGGGGGGCACCGGAGAGCCTCGGAAACAGCCACAAAGGCCCGAAGACAGCTCGGCTGACCTCGGCAAACCTTGGAAAGACTCTGGAACTGAGTATTTCCAAGTCTTTCTGAGCATTTCCGAACGGCTCTGAACTGTGCTGTTTGGCTCCACTCGGCTTCGGCGCCCTCCCACCTCAGGCCAAACGCAGTACTGCACACCGCTTTGGCCTGAATCCTGCTCGTATTGCAAGACAACACTCGCAAACTGAGTTAGGATTTTTTTAAATACAGTGCTGGTATTGCGAAACGCTCGTTAACCATATTACTCGCAATCCGAGGTTCCACTGTATAATCATCATAATATTGTAGGGGCATATTTTTAAAGCAGTGAATCAAACATTCAGAAAAACATTCTCCACATGTGAATTTTCCTGATGCACTGGCAGGATGCTAAAAAAAACTCCTGCAAGCAGAATCTTTGGAGCTGCAGCGGCGCTTTGCAGATGGTTATAACCCTTTTACGGCCGCTAGCGGGGGTTAAAAGTGCCAGACTAGCGGCCGAAATACCACAGCAAAAACGACGGTAAAGCGCCGCTAAAAATAACGGCGCTTCACTGCCGCCGCCACCAACACCTAGGTGTGAAAGCGGTCTAAGTGTACATCAGCCTTTAGCAGACAATTATGAATGAAAGGTCTGGTTGGTGCAGATTGCATTCCATGCATGTCATACAACCAGAAGTGGTTGCTGAATAAGTACAGAAACAATATACTATAAGCACAAAACAACACAAGCGAAGAATGAACAGCGTATGTCTTAAAAAGTAATTTGCAAAAAAGGTCAAGAAAACACAAGTCAATGTGTTTTGGGTGATTTTCCACTCTTTATCAGTCTTAAAAATGTATATATTCAGAAGTTTACAATTTATGTTTTAAATGATTTTATTGTTTTACTTGTAAATGTTGAATTTGGAAGTGATTTATGCATTTTTAGCCTTGATAAATTTGTTATTGGAATTGGTTTATGTTTTTCTGACCTTTTAAATGATATATTAAGTAAGTATGTAGTCGTATGATTACCATTCATCCTTTTGCAGCCTATGAACTTATCTCATTCTCCATTTTCACTTTCTCTTTAGTTTTCTCTTAATTAGCAGACATTTATGCATCTGTATACTGTAATGATGTGCTAATACTTGTAGTGCTGCTCTAAGCAAAAAAGGAAGTCCCGCTGGTACTCAGGAATGGGGTGCTGGCGAAAAATATCACTATACCACTATCCAATAAATAGTGTATAGCACGCTACTCAGCCCTATCTAGTCTATTAGGTAGATTCAGGTAGAGAGGAGCAAAGTTACGGCGGCGTAGCTTAGCGTGTTTAGGCTACGCCGCCGTAAGTTAGCTAGGCAAGTACATGATTCTCAATGTACTTGCCTGCTAATATACGGCGGCGTAGCCTAAAGCGGGCGGGCGTAAGGGCGCCTAATTCAAATGTGTTGGAGGGGGGCGTGTTTGATGGTAATGAAGCTTGACCTCACGTTTTTTAATTTTTTTTTAACTGCGCATGCGCCGGGCGGCTACATTTCCCAGTGTGCATTGCGGTTACGTACGCCACACGGGCCTATTGATTTCGACGTGGACGTAAACAACGTAAATCCCGATTTGCGGACGACTTACGCAAACGACGTTAAAAATTCGAATCTCGCGGCGGGAACGGCGGCCATACTTTAACATTGTTATTCCACCTAATAGATGGAATAACTTTAGGCCTGTAATGCGCTACGGAAACGGCGTAAATCGACTGCGGCGGCCGGGCGTACGTTCGTGAATCGGCGTAAAAACTCATTTACATATTCTACGCCGGCCGCAATGGAAGCGCCACCTAGCGGCCATCCAAAATATTGCAATCTAAGATAGGACGGCGCAAGCCGTCGTATCTTAGATATGTTTAAGCGTATCTCTGTTTGAGCATACTCTTAAACATAGGTCGGCGTAGATTCTGAGTTAGGTCGACTTATCTACTGATAAGTCGGCCTAACTCTTACTGAATCTACCTATATGTGGTTAACATGTATAAGCTGGCCTTAGCCTTGCACCACTCCACATGTTATGTCCATCTGTATACGGCATAAATTCCAATACTACATTCCATACCATATGCCCTTATCCCTGGCTTTACCATGGTTGATGACAGGAAACATTTAGATGTCTAACAATTTTCTAAATTAAATAAAAATTAACAGCTGAAACTTACATTTGATCAACAATTAGTTTTAAATTTAAAGTAATTAATTTGATTTTCCGCTCTAGCAAAAACTTACCTTCAGTTGTGTTCTATAATTTGATATCAGAAAACATAATTTGCAATCACCTTCATGGCAAAGTACATTTTACAATCTGTACATTTCATATTGTGAAAAAAAACAAAAAACAAAAAAAAAAATAAGAAAATACTCACTTTGTGGTCATAAGTTTCAGGACCCCTCTTTAAAATGTTTCTTCTCTTCTTCGTTACAGTGTTAACTTCTGCAAAGAGGGGATTATATGGCTTATGATGGCTTACATGATATGTAGGAGTAAAAATTAAAAAATATATTTAAAATCGACAAAATAGAAAGTTTAGCACAAATGTGTTTGAGAAGCTGAGTTCTGGGAATGATCAGCTAACAACTTCAGGTGAGGACAAAAGGAATCAGTATTTATACAGTTTGACCAAGCAATGCAAATAGGGCTTTTCTATGGTAATTCTTTGTAAACAAGTTGATGGTGAAATCTACATATTTATAAACCTTATTTAAACATGGCACACTATACTCATACTACTTCCTCCGAAGTTCTTGTGTAATACTGGCTTGCTCAATAAGATAGTGGAAGTAAGGGTCAGAAAGACATTGCACAAAAGTTTCGGTAAAAAAAAAAAAATACTAAAAGCTCAGCAATTTTTACCCAAATGCATTCACAGTATTAAGATAAAAGATGCCTCAGCACTTGTGCTACCCCCTCCCGCAATCCCTAAGACCCCTTTCACACTGAAGCGTTTTTACAGCGATTTAGCATTAAAAATAGTGCTATTAAAATGCTCATAAAACGCTCTCCATGCATCTCAATGGACCCTTTCACACTGAGTCCTGCAAGCAGCATCTTTGGAGCAGATTTTGGGCGCTAAAAAAACGCTCCAAAAACACCCCTCTCCATTGAAATTAATTGAAAGCGCTGTAAAAACGCCTTACCCTTTCACACTGAGGCACTGCAAAAACGCCCTAAAACGTTAGGGTCTTAGGCCCCTTTCAGACTGGGGCGGAAGCCGCGGTGGCAGTATAACGGCGCTAAAAATAGCGGCGCTATACCGCTGGGATTGCCGCGGGAATCAGCCGCTAGGCGGTGCGGTATTAACCCCCGCTAGTGGCCGATAAAGGGTTAATACCGCCCGCAATGCGCCTCTATAGAGGCGCATTGTGGGTGGTATTGCCGCGGTTTCCCATTGTTTTCAATGGGAAGGAGCAGTGAAGGAGCGGTATACATGTCGCTCCTCTCACCGCTCCAAAGATGCTGCTGACAGGAGATTTTTTTTGTCTCCCGCCAGCGCATCGCCTCAGTGTGAAAGCCCTAGGGATTTCACATTGAGTCTGCAGTGAAGGAGTATTTCAGGCGGGATAGCAGCACTATTTTTAGCGCTGTATCGCCTGAAAAACTCCTCAATGTAAAAGGGGTCTTAGCAGCGCTTTACCAGCACATTGGGATTGCAGATAAGGCTTCGCTCGAATAACGCTCGAATAACTCTCGAAAAATGCCCCAGTGTGAAAGGGGCCTTACCTGTGGTCTTTGTCACTGCTGGGATATGGCCTGCAGTGACTGGGGTATGGCCACCAATAAAAGCATGCAGCCCTGACTGGGAGCACACATGCAGGGCTGTCTTTATATTGATTGGACCCTGGATGACAATTTTCTTTGCCTCCCGCATGCAATTTCGCCCCCCCCCCCACCTTTTTTGAAACTTACAATAAATAGCAGCTAAACTCAGTTTAGTGTAGCAGATTCAAGCAGCAATTGTGATTACTAAAGGTTACAGCAAAACAATACCACTGATTGATTAGTTCCTAGAGGTTACAGCACATCATTTCTGCTTGCTGATTAGTTGCTAGAGGTTACTGCACATCACCACCGCTCACCCATTGGTTACTGGGGCTAGGGGCAGTGTGATCAGTGGCTGTTGTGGTGGTATGGTATTAATGGCAGTGCTGGGGGAGGGAGGTGTGGCCATTGGCAGTGCTGGGGAGTTGATGGAATCAGTGGCAGTGTTGGGGGGGTGGGATCAGTGGCAGTGCTGGGGGGATGGGGGGTGGGATGAGTAAAAACAGTGCTAGTGGGGATGGGATGAGTGGCAGTGCTAGTGGGGAGATGGGATAAGTGGCAGTGCCTGGGGGGATGGAATCAGTAACAGTGCTTGGGAGGGGGGGTTGGATCAGTGATAGTGCCTGTGGGAAGATCAGTGGCTGTGCTTGGGGTGGACGTGATCAGTGGCAGTGCTGGGGAGAGATAGAGAGAGGGTCAGTGAGGGGGGTGAGAGAGAGAGAGTCAGTGAGGCGAGCGAGAGAGAGAGAGAGAGAGAGAGAGAGAGAGAGAGAGAGAGAGAGTGTCAGTGAGGGAGGTCAGAGAAAGAGAGTCAGAGAGAGGCAGAGAGGGAAAGAGACAGAGAGGGAGAGAGAGGGTCAGTGAAGAGAGAGAGAGGGTCAGTAAGACCCCTTTCACACTGAGGAGTTTTTTGGGCGCTGCTATACCGCCTGAAAAACTCCTGCCCAGCAACCTCAATGTGAAAGCTTGAGGGCTTTCACACTGAGGCGATGCGCTGGCGGGAGAGAAAAAAATCTCCTGCCAGCAGCATCTTTGGAGCGATGAGAGGAGCGGCGTGTATACCGTTCCTTCCCATTTAAAACAATGGGTAACCGCGGTAATACCGCCTGCAATGCGCCTCTGCAGAGGCGCATTGCGGGTGGTATTAACCCTTTATCGGCCGCTAGCAGGGGTTAATACCGCACCGCTAGCGGCCGAATCCCGCGGCAAATCCGACGGTATAGCGCCACTATTTTTAGCGCCGCTATACCTCCACCGCGGCTCCCGCCCCAGTGTGAAAGGGGCCTAAGGAGAAAGAGAGAGAGTCAGTGAGGAGAGAGATGGTCTCAGTGAGGTGGAGAGAAAGAGAGAGAGCGAGAGTCAGTGAGGGGGCGAGACTCGAGAGAGCCAGAGTCAGTGAGGGGGCGAGAGAGAGAGAGTCAGTGAGGAGAGATAAAGAGAGAGAGAGGGGGGGTCAGTGAGGAGAGAGAGAAGTGAGAGAGAAACCCGGCACTTTTCATAGGACATTCATGCTGGCCCTTCTGGGTGAGGTGACCTGCTCCTTCCAGCGGATTCATAGACTGTGGCCTGTCCCAGGCAGAAACCAGTCCCTGGCTGCCTGTGCCTCCCAGGGGTCCTGCCTGTCCTCGAGCCCGCTGTCAGAGTTGAAAGTTAAGAGGAAGGCGGATAGCAGTTCCTGGCTGCCTGCACCTCCCGCCCATCCTGGGGGGAACCGCCTGCCCTCCTGCAGCTGTCACAGCTGGGAGTGAAAAGGAGGGTGGATTGCAGTGCCTGACTGCCTGCACCTCCCGCCAGCCTCGATCTGTCAGAGCTGGGAGTGAAGAGGAGGGCAGAAAGCAGTCCCTGGCTGCCTGCACCTCCCGTCGGTCCCCGATCTGCCTGTCCTCTGGCCCGCTGTCAGAGCTGGGAGTGAAAAGGAGGGTGGAGGAATACATGCTCTGGGTGGCGTTGCCGTGTCAGGTATGTTGCACCTGCTACTTCTCACCTCTCTGGTGGTCTGGGAGCTCTTCTCCCTCCCAGTCTCTCTCCACCCTGCTCCTGACGCCACCGGCCCAGGGCTTCCCATGACAGGGGGAGCTGCTTTGGGCCCCTCCATAATGACTGGATCCTGGGCAGCTGCCCCTTTTGCCTCATGTTAAAGACGGTACTGCACACATGTATGGCAAAGGAGACACCTGCAAACACGAAGGCAGGGGGAGCAGTTTGGGGGTAGCTCCAATTTCCTGGAATTTTTATTTTTGCAAAAAAAATAGATTATGGGCCAGATTCACAGTGGAGAAACGACGGCGTATCTGCTGATACGCCGTCGTATCTCTGTTTCTATCTATGCGACTGATTCATAGAATCAGTTACGCATAGATATACCTAAGATCCGACAGGTGTAATTGTTTTACACTGTCGGATCTTAGGATGCAGTACCGCGGCCGCCGCTGGGGGGAGTTCGCATCGTCAACCAGCGTCGGGTATGCAAATTAGGAGTTACGGCGGATCCACAACGTTTTTTCGCGTTCGCTACGTCGCCGCTAGTATAGTTTCCCGTCGCAAAGTTAGTCGTCGTTTTTGGTGCCCTAACTTTAGTCAGCAAGTGTATTGCTGTCTAAAGTATGGCCGTCGTTCCCGCGTCGAAATTCAAAATTTAACGTTGTTTGCGTAAGCTGTCCGGGAATACGGAATTACGCTACGCGCGTCGCCGTTCGAAAAAATTACGTCACGGCGCGCAATGCACGACGGGAGTTCGGAAACGGAGCATGCGCGGTAGGTCCGGCGCGGGAGCGCGCCTAATTTAAATGGCACACGCCCACACGCACAGGCCGCCGGCGTAGGTTTTCATCGCAAGTGCTTGGAGAATCAGGCACTTGCGATGAAAAATTGCGGCGGTGTAACGTATCTACGATACGTTACGCCGCCGCTCTTCTATGTGAATCTGGCCCTATATATATATATATATATATATATATATATATATATATACATACATACACACACACACAGCTTTTTTTATCAGCAAAGAGGTGCAGGAACTTCTCCATTCTAAGTCACCCTTCCTCTCCGCCCTCTACCCACCTCTGAGCACCATTAGCACCATTTATTGGTTCCTTCCACCCATTACTCACCTCCCAGTACTGCCCCTTTTAGAGAATACAGAACCAAGTATAATTTTCTGCGACTAAATAATTTGTATGGAATTTGTTCATGATAAAAAGAAAGATGGTAAAATAGAGCCCCTGCAGTGAGCAAAAATAGAAATCACCCCAGCAACAGTAGACCCCCCAGGCAACAATGGATCCCCACACAACAATAGACTCCTCCCCTACAACAAAATACCACCCCAGCACCATGAGACCCCCAGCAGCAACAACAGATCTCTCAGCAGCCAGCATCAATAGACCCGCCAGCAGACAGCAACAAAAGACCTCTGCCTCAACAGTGGATCTCTACCAGCAACAAGTAACACCCTGCAACATAAGCCCCCCACCAACAATAGACTTACCCAGCAACAGTAGACCACCCACGCAAGAATAGATCCCCACCAGAGACAATAGGTTCCCTATCACACCCTATGAATCTTTGCCATTACATGCATTCAGTGCTGGAGGTGCTGGAACTGCATTCCCACTGAAAAAAAATTATATGTATTTATGTGTGTGGGTGTGTATATTTTTATATATACAGTTGTGCTCATAAGTTTAGATACCATGGCAGAATTTATGATTTCTTGGCCATTTTTTAGAGAATATTAATGATAACACAAACATGTTTTCTTTTACTTATGGTTAATGTTTGGCTGAAGCCATTAATTATCAATCAACTGTGTTTACTCTTTTTAAATCATAATCACAACATTAACTACCCAAATTACCCTGATCAAAAGTTTACATACCCTGGTGAATTTGACCTGATAACATGTACACAAGTTGACACAAAGGGATTTGAATGGCTATTAAAGGTAACCATTTTCACCTGTGATCTGTTTGCTTGTAATTAATTAGTGTGTGTATATAAAAGGTCAATGACTTTCTGGACTCCTGACAGACCCTTGCATATTTCATCCAGTGCTGCACTGACGTTTCTGGATTCTGAATCATGGGGAAAGCAAAAGAATTGTCAAAGAATTTGTGGGAAAAGGTAGTTGAACTGTATAAAACAGGAAAGGGATAGATACTACGGTCAGGTAGACCAACTAAAATTTCAGCCACAACTGCCAGGAAAATTGTTTGTTATCAGTTGTTTAGTAAAAAGAGATCAGGGTGACTCTACAGCCACTGAGAAGGACTGCTCCTCTACTGCCGCCAGCTGCAGTGGTTCCTGGGCTCTCTTGTTCCATGCAAAATCCTGGGACCAGGGGAGATGGGGGAACAGCTAAGGGGAGGTGATGCTCAGGCCGAAAAGCCAGTGCCAACACAAGTCCAGAGCACTAGGTTACTGATGTTCATATAGAGCGACAGACATTCAGGGCAGCGGAAGTAGAAAAGCAGAGCCAACCTACTGCCTAGCAACATGGAAGCAGCCTGGAGCTTGTTGCCACCAGCCAGTGACCGCAAAGGAGGTATCCCAGCCAAACCAGGGCTTGTTACCCAACAACCAAAACTTCAGGCTGGAGAAATGTGTTTCTTGTACTCCTGATATGCGGATATGACAGTGGCTGAGAAGAGGTATATACAGGCAGTGAGTAGTGACCACAAGACACTGCAAACAACGACAACCAGTGCTCCACAAGTGAAAACATTACGCTAAGTAAACTTTACACTCAATAAATAAAATGTAAACCATCCTCATGATAAAATTAGTGATGACAAATCAACTTAAACCAAAGAAATCCAGTGATATATCAGTCTAAAGCCTCGTACACACGATCGGATTTTCCGACGGGAATTGTGTGTTGACAGCCTGTTGGCGGAAAATCCGATCGTTTGTACGCTCCATCAGACAATTGTCATCGGATTTTCCGCGGACAAATGTTGGATAGCAGGCTTTAAAATTTTCCGTGGACAACGGTCTGTTGTCAGATTTTCTGATCGTGTGTAGAAAAGTCTGAGGCTTTGTCTGCGGAAAATCCAATCGTGTGCACGAGGCTTAAGAGTCACTGTGATAACAAAGTCCTGTATTCTTGTGTATTCCCAAACTTTTCACATCCCTCAAATGTATTCTAACAGCGGAGGGCTGGAGGAGTACGTGACTACCGTGTGGCAGGCAGGTCTGTGCTGTGGTGTGGAGGAGGATAATGCAGGTGGGAGGGAGAATGGACACATAGGGCTAGATTCAGGTAGGGGCACGCATTGTTACGGTGGCGCAGCGTATCGTATTTATGCTACGCCGCCGTAAGTTAGAGAGGCAAGTGCTGTATTCACAAAGCACTTGCCTCCTAAGTTACGGCGGCGTAGCGTAAATGGGGCCAGCGTAAGCGCGTGTAATTTAAATGAGGTTGAGGGGGCGTGTTTTATGTTAATTCTTGGTGACCCGACGTGATTGACGGTTTTCCCGAACGACGCATGCGCCGTTCGTGGAATTTCCCAGTGTGCATTGCTCCAAAGTACGCCACAAGGACGTCATTGGTTTCTACGTGAACGTAAATTACGTCCAGCCCCATTCACGGACGAGTTACGCAAACGACGTAAATTTTTCAAATTTCGACACGGGAACGATGGCCATACTAATTATAACATTTTTTATTGTTGTTTGCATATATAAAAGTACAAAAAGTAGTACACCAACTTGCATAGACTTAACATAATACATACGCAAGCATACATTCCCCCCCCCCTATCTCCGTATTATTATGATTGAGTGAAAGAGCCTCTTAAATTCCAAATTGTCTTCCCTTATGTCCACCGTCCCCCCCACCACCCCTCCAACCCTCGCCCACCCATCCACCCTCCCATCACACCTTGGACCGTTTTTTTAGGTTAATTTGCTTCATTAAATTAATCCTCCCCATAGAGGGATGTCCAATAGCGGGTTAAAGTATATATTAAATTTAAAAGACGTGATCTTCTTATATAGAACATCCTGTTATGTCTAGCCAAGGTTTCCACATCCTCACAAACTTTCTATAATTGCCCTGTCTAGTGAGTGTCACTCTCTCGCTCCAGATCATTGTGTTAATGGTTTCAACCCAAGATTTGACAGTGGGTGGAGACTGGGCCTGCCACCTCCACGCAATTAACTTCCTTGCCTGGAAGAGGCATCTCAGCACCACCTCAAGGGCACCGGCAGGCACTCTATCCTCCTCGATACTGCCTAATAGGCATGTCTTAGACTCAGCTTCCAAATTCATTTTAAAAGTTTTATTTATTATGTCCATCACCTCCTCCCAGTATCTGAATAGCTTAGGGCATTTCCACATCATGTGGATAAGACTGCCTGTCGCTCTGCACCTTGGACATTCGTCAGTACTTCTCCACCCAAGATTGAACATTCTCCTGGGGCTATAGTATACTCTATGCAAGAGGAACAATTGTGATACTTTCTGAGATGGGGAGATCGAGACCAGTACCCCTCTCCTCAAGATCGCGCTCCACTGTTCCGTGGTCATTTGCCCTAAGTCTCTCTCCCACCCTATCCTGCTCTTAATGGGGCCTGCCCTACTTATTGTTTTGGCTCCTATTCTGGAATACAATTCGGAGATCAGGCCTTTAGTTGTTTTTGAAGAGGTTATTTTCAGGAGGGTAGGGGCCGAGGACCATACAATGGGTTGTGACCCAAACTGGGCTTGGATGCCGTGCCAGATCTGGAGGTATCTGTAAAATGTTTTATTTGCTATATTGAATTCCTGTCGCAAGTCTGCAAAGGATTTCATATGTTCTCCATTATACAATTGATTTAAGCGGTTTATCCCTTGTCTCTCCCATTCCTTACATCTCTCAATGTCTTTTAATTCCCTTAAGTTTTGGTTGCACCAGAGAGGGGCAAACGTTGTTATTCCCTTATAGCCCATCAGTGTTTTTGTTGTTTGCCATACTTTAAGGATAAGTTTTATAGTTGGACATTTATGAATAAACGAACCAGCCTCGAGTGCCTCCATTATTGTCCTATGTGGTGCCCCTATTAGCATCAATGTACCGGGATTCCCGTCTCCCTCCAATCCGCAATTCGCAAGATGTTGTAGCTGCGAAGCTAAGAAGTATGTTTTCGGGTGAGGAACTGCCATTCCCCCCTCTTTAGCTGGTAACTGCATGGTCTGGAGACAAATCCTGGCTTGTCCCTTCTTCCAAATTAAATCTCTAAAGATGGATTCTATCCTTTTGAACCATTTTTGGTCTATCCAGACTGGGGAATTATGAAGGATATACAGTAGCTGAGGCAGCCACAACATCTTTATTAAATTACATCGCCCCGCTATGGATAGTGGTAGTCTACACCAGATGTCTCTTTTATGTTCCCATTTGGACAAGAGGGGAATTAAGTTATTTGAAACGAAGCTATTGATGTCCCTCGTGATCCATATCCCGAGGTATTTCATCATAGCTACTACTTTTAACTGAGGAATACCGTGGGGTATCTGGACACCAAGGGAATCAATTGGCAGTAGTGCTGACTTTTCCCAATTAATGACCAGCCCAGAACATAGCCCAAACTCACCCACAGTTTTGATCACATTTTTTAACGAGGTTTCGGTATCTCCCAGAAAAAAAAGGACGTCGTCCGCAAACAGTGCGATCTTATCCTCTATGGTTAGTCTACAGGACCCCTGTATATCTTCTGATTTTCTGATTTTAATGGCCAATGGTTCCATCGCCAGTACGAACAGAAGGGGGGAAAGGGGACAACCTTGTCGAGTTCCTCTCTCTAGTTGGAAGATTTCGGAAAATTCGTTGTTGATTTTAATTTTTGCTCTTGGCTGGTTATATAACAGCTTCACCCAACTAATAAACCTGGGGCCAAACCCGAATTTCTCTAGGACCTTCCATAGGTAGTCCCATTCCAGACTGTCAAAAGCCTTGGCGGCATCCAGGGCTAAGACAGCTCTGGAACCCACCCCCTCTGTTGGAATTTGCATATTCAGGAACAGTCTCCTGATATTAATACTGGTTGACCTATTAGGGATGAAGCCAGATTGGTCAGGATGTATGAGCGCTTGGATATACCGGTTTAGACGAGTTGCTAATACTTTAGCCAAGATCTTGGCGTCAGTACATAGGAGTGAGATGGGACGATACGATGAGGCCTCAGTTGGATCCTTCCCCTACTTATGTAAGACAATAATGGTGGCTTCTATCATAGAGGTGGGGAGTGTTCCATGAGTCAATGCCCAATTTAATGTCTTGAGGAGTTCTGGTAGCAGAATATCCCCATATCTTTTATAGATCTCTAAGGGCAACCCGTCTGGGCCAGGTGACTTTTGAGTTGACATCCCCGCCACTGCCTGTTTTAGTTCACCTAGAGTGATTGGCGCCTCCATATCAATGTTATCTTCCTCCGACAGGGTCGGGACGGACATTCCCTGGAGAAAATTTCCCGGTCTTTCGGTCCCCTCCCTCCTCTTGGAGCTATAAAGGGATACGTAGAATTCTCTAAAGGTATTTAATATCACAGTTTTATCGGTGGAAGTTTCCCCACTTGCTAACTTAACTGCTGTAACAGTGGAGGGGGGGGAATTAGTTCTAATAAGCAGAGATAATAGGCGCCCCACTCGCTCTCCCTCTCCAAACTGATTCTGTCTCTGGAATATTCGTTTTCCCTCTGTTCTTTTTAATGTAGTCATTTTATATATCTGTTGTTTTTCTAACCACTCTTTTAAACTGTGCGAGGTTGGGGCTTCAATGTATCTCTTCTCTGCCTGTAGCAACTGCTTCCTTATCTCGCTCTCTCCCTCCCTGTTCTTCCTCTTAATCCCTGCTATCTTTTGAATCAGGAGACCTCGGAGGTGAGCTTTTAGGGTGTCCCATACCACCCCCACTGATGCAGTTCCCACATTTATCTGTAAAAATTCTTTGAGAGCAGACATCACCATACTGTGTTCACTCATTAGCTCGAGCCAGTGAGGACTAATTTTCCATTCACTGGGGTACCATTTACCCCTAGCTTTTATTGTCAACTCGATCGGTGAGTGATCGGAGATTCCTCTTGGGCCATATTCTATATTTGTTACTAGTGTTGCTGCCTCGTCGTTACCCAACGCCTTGTCTATTCTGGATAAAGTGTGGTGAGTCTTCGAAAAACAGGAATATTGGCGTTCCTGCGGGTAGCGCGTACGCCAAATATCACATAATCCAACTTCATCCAGAAATAGAGCTAATCGATCCTCTCCTTTTGTTTTAGGTCTGTTTCCCGGCGAGAACCTGTCCTGGATCCTATCTAAGGCTTCATTAAAATCTCCTATAATAAGTATCGGTATCCCTGGTTTATCCAATGTAAACTCAATCAATTTGTGTAGAACTTCGAATTTAAATGGGGGGGGGGATATAAACACTGGCTATCACAAATAATTTATTTTCAATTGAGCAGAATAAAAATATAAACCTTCCCTGATCGTCTATCCTGCTCTCTCTACAGGAGAATACCAATCCTCTCCCCACCAGTATACTCACTCCCCTAGAATAGGATGAGTGGTAAGAGTGGTAAGTGGACTGGAATTTAGGACCGCTCGACTGTGCGGCTGTTTTTGCGGTTAAGTGCGTCTCCTGCAGACAGAGCAGGCC
Source organism: Rana temporaria (assembly GCF_905171775.1). Lineage (NCBI taxonomy): Eukaryota > Metazoa > Chordata > Amphibia > Anura > Ranidae > Rana > Rana temporaria. The sequence continues at coordinate 340,075,136 of NC_053490.1, forward strand.
TGCTCCTCTCGCCCCCAGCATATCTAGGATAGTCGTTCTCTTAATAGAGTCCCTCATTCCACGCACGTTCAAAGATTTTATACAGAACGTCTTATCTACCATGTCCTATGGTTGAATTTGACATTAGCCCCCCTTTTATTCTCTCTTGTCTTGTATCAAGAGGGATCCAAAAAAAATTGGTACAATCATAAAGTATATGAACCTTTGACCTTTGCCCGATTTGTGTCTGGGAACACCAAAAAAAAGAAAAAAAACAAAAACAAGGAGTCCCGGCAGTAAAAAGGAAAGAAGAAGGTCCAAAATCTGAGCAACAATCAAAATTCTATATGCTGACGGGAAACACCACGGGAAACATAAACATCTAAGAATAAGATACTGGTTATATAAGAAAAACTCCCCAAGGTGCTCTTCTTTACTTCTTTCCTTTCTTTCCCTCCTTTGTTCCCCCCTTGTCCCCCTTTCTTTTCCTTTTAAAAAAAAAGGGAAAGCCACAATAAATATTTGCCCGCTTCGCCATACCCTAAAAAAAGAAAAATAATAAAAAAAAAACAATCTAAATAGAAAAATTGCAAATGTTAATAGTGTCGTCAAGTATTTAGTGGTGGTGTGTGTCCCATCCAATCCTCCCCCGCCCTTCCCCCCTCTCCCCCCAATAGATCCCTCCCTCATATCCCTACCCATTCTACTCAGCCCTCCCACCCTTGGCCCTCCTAGGCCTCCCCTGGGGACTCTACCTGTGACCTCCATACTACTCACCATTAATGGAACTATCATACCTCCCTATATGAATCACAACCATACAACCCTCCACCCCCCCACCCCCTAGCTACCGTTCAGTGCCTCTTACTTTCTCTTCTTCCCATTTTGTGCAGTTTTAGTGCTTATTTATTGTGTAAGGGAAGGGATTCCCTGTGGTTTAACTAGCCAGTATTTGGCACATTACCGATGGCCATACTTAACATTGCGTGCGCCTACTAATAGCAGGAGTAACCTTACGCCGAAAAAGCCTTACGTAAACGTCGTAAAAAAATAGCGCTGGGCGTACGTAAATTTGTGAATCGGTGTATCTAGGTCATGTGCATATTCTACGCCGAAAACGACGGAAGCGCCACCTAGCGGCCAGCGTAAATATGCACCCTAAGATACGACGGTGTAAGACTTACGCCAGTCAGATCTTAGGCTAATGTCGGCGTACCTTGCTTTCTGAATACAGAAAAAAAGATACGGCGGCGCAGCTTTGAATTTACGCGGCGTATCTATAGATACGCCGGCGTAATTCAATGCTGAATCTGGCCCTTACTGTGTGTTCTCTGGTCAGTGGACTGATCACTTTTCTAGTAGGGAACCCACAGCCAATAACGCTGCTTAGAGGAGTACAAGGGAGAACCTGCTATTCCACCGGTCCCGCCACAGCCAATCAGCAGGTAGTGTAGCTCTTCCCCGCTCACATTTGACTAAGTGCTGGAGTGAAGCTGAATGGGGATGCCAGGAGGGAGATACAAGAAGGTATGACAACAACAATCTTCTGCAGTCTCAGGACACACAAATCTGGCTGAATGGAAAAAAACAGGATCATCAGGAGAACAGTAAGGCCCCATGCACACGAGAAGCAAATGCAAACTCATCTAAACACAAGTTTTCAAACGCAAAAACCGGCGTTTAAAACGCCCGTTTTTGCCGCGAATTTCGCGGCGTTTTACCGCGTTTGCGTTTATAAGCATTTAGTTAAGAAACATCATAAGACCCTCCCTAAGCTCAAAAAACAATATTATTTAACCATTTCAGCTATTTTGTGAGACCAGAGCAGCGGAGAGCAGCAGTGTACGTGTATTAAGCGTGTCACTTGCCACGTCACCTGGCCACGTCACCTGGCTATGTCACCTGCCACGTCACCTGGCCACGTCACCTGGCCACGTCACCTGCCACAAGTTGTGGATTGTCCACTGGCCACGCCACCTGCCACGTCAACTGGCCACGTCACCTGCCACAAGTTGTGGATTGTCCATTGGCCACGTCACCTGGCCACATCACCTGCCACATCACCTGGCCACGTCACCTGCCTCAAGTTGTGTATTGTCCACTTGCCACGTCATCTGCCATGTCACCTGGCCACCCCACCTGCCACAAGTTGTGGATTGTCCACTGGCCACGTCACCTGGCCACGTCACCTGCCGCAAGTTGTGGATTGTCCACTTGCCATGTCACCTGCCACATCACCTGGCCACGTCACCTGCCACAAGTTGTGGATTGTCCACTGGCCACGTCACCTGCCACATCACCTGGCCACGTCACCTGCCACAAGTTGTGGATTGTCCACTGGCCACGTCACCTGCCACATCACCTGGCCATGTCACCTACAAGTTGTGGATTGTCCACTTGCCACGTCACCTGCCTCAAGTTGTGTATTGTCCACTTGCCACGTCATCTGCCATGTCACCTGGCCACCCCACCTGCCACAAGTTGTGGATTGTCCACTGGCCACTTCACCTGGCCACGTCACCTGCCGCAAGTTGTGGATTGTCCACTTGCCATGTCACCTGGCCACGTCACCTGCCACATCACCTGGCCACGTCACCTGCCACAAGTTGTGGATTGTCCACTGGCCACGTCACCTGCCACGTCAACTGGCCACGTCACCTGCCACAAGTTGTGGATTGTCCACTGGCCACGTCACCTGGCCACGTCACCTGCCACGTCACCTGGCCACGTCACCTGCCACATCATCTGGCCACATCACCTGGCCACGTCACCTGCCACAAGTTGTGGATTGTCCACTGGCCACGTCACCTGCCATGTCACCTGGCCACATCACCTGCCACGTCACCTGGCCACGTCACCTGCCAAGTTGTGAATTGTCCACTGGCCATGTCACCTGCCACATCAACTGGCCACGTCACCTGCCAAGTTGTGAATTGTCCACTTGCCATGTCACCTGGCCACCCCACCTGCCACAAGTTGTGGATTGTCCACTGGCCACGTCACCTGGCCACGTCACCTGCCACGTCACCTGGCCACGTCACCTGCCACAAGTTGTGGATTGTCCACTGGCCATGTCACCTGCCACGTCACCTGGCCACGTCACCTGCCTCAAGTTGTGTATTGTCCACTTGCCATGTCACCTGGCCACCCCACCTGCCACAAGTTGTGGATTGTCCACTGGCCACGTCACCTGGCCACGTCACCTGCCGCAAGTTGTGGATTGTCCACTTGCCATGTCACCTGGCCACGTCACCTGCCACAAGTTGTGGATTGTCCACTGGCCACGTCACCTGCCACGTCAACTGGCCACGTCACCTGTCACAAGTTGTGGATTGTCCACTGGCCACGTGACCTGACCACGTCACCTGCCACATCACCTGGCCACGTCACCTATCACAAGTTGTGGGTTGTCCACTTGCCACGTCACCTGGCCATGTCACCTGCCACAAGTTGTGGATTGTCCACTGGCCACGTCACCTGCCACAAGTTGTGGATTGTCCACAATGCAATACAAGCAATTACATTTTTTATGTTTTTTTTATGGTTTTTCATCATTTGCCATCATTTTTGAGATTTCTAATGTAAAAAAATAGGTCACCTTTAAAAACGCCTATAGACGAAATCGCGGCAAAACGCCGGTACCGCGTTTTGCCGCGATTTGCGTCTAAAACGTGAAAGCTGAATGCTTCTGAACCCAAAATTTTGGGTTTGGAAAAACGGCCCTAAACCCAACTGCTTTGAAACGCCAAAAAACGTGATTGTGTGCATGGACACATAGGATAACATTAAATGTGTTCAGGGGCAGTTGAAAAAAATGCCCAAATGCCTCTGAACTCGAGTTTAGCAGCGTCTCGTGTGCATGGGGCCTAACATGTTGCTGGCCGGCTGCAGTGTCTTCCAGGTCTCTATGTGATCAGGCAGCATGCAGGTTACCGATCTCTTGTCTCCCTGGGCCTGGTTACTTTTTTTTATCTGCCCAGCCTGACTTGCACATTGTCTGATCACACTGATAAGATCTCTGGAAGATGCTGCAGCAGCATTCTATGAGACCAGGGACACATGGCTGTTAACCATTTCAGCTTATAATCAGCTATTTACCCAGAGCTCTGTGTGTGTTGCACAGATTGTTTGATGTTTTTTGTTTTGTTTTTGAAGGATTTACTGCTGAATCAGGCTAAAAGCTTAACAGACCAATTACCTGGTTACAGTCCTCCTCTAATCCTGAGCAGTTCAGTGTTTGCAAGAAAATGTGTATTTTGGAAATTGGATGTGATTATTTATTATGTCACTTGGTTGTACTTTCAAAGCAAAAAGACTGACTTGATCTTGCAGAGATGGTTTAAATAGAGTGGAGCAACCCTGCAATACTATATACCTGTACACGGAGTTCAGCTTTAAATGCAGTCTCTGACCATCTCCTGAATCAATCATGTCTGCAATCCCTAACCGTCCCCTGTACCATGTCTGCAATCTCTGACCATCTCCTGTAGTATGTCTGCAGTCTCTGACATCTCCTGTACTATAGCTGCAGTCTCTGACCATCTCCTGTACCATGTCTGCAGTCTCTGACCATCTCCTGTAATATGGCTGCAGTCTCTGACCATCTCCTGTAATATGGCTGCAGTCTCTGACCATCTCCTGTAATATGGCTGCAGTCTCTGACCATCTCCTGTAAAATGGCTGCAGTCTCTGACCATCTCCTGTAAAATGGCTGCAGTCTCTGACCATCTCCTGTAATATATATCTGCAGTTTCTGACCATCTCCTGTATTGTGTCTGCAATCCCTGCAGGAGAGGACACACACACACCCTCATCTGCCACAGCAGAAGTATATTACAGCCCCCAGTACTGGACCAGTACAGAGGGAGGATGCTTTATGGTGGGCGCTATGGCCAAGGCACATTTCACATTGAAATTCACCCTCCCCTTAAGACAATCATTCATTGGGTGCAATATACATACAGTGTGTGTGCCTAGCCTGACCTGCACATTGTCCGATCACACTGATAAGATCTCTGGAAGATACTGCAGCAGCATTCTATGAGACCAGGGACACATGGCTGTTAACCATTTCAGCTTATAACCAACATTGCCTGTTCGCCGAACAACAAACAAATTCAGGTGTTCGCGGCAAATTCGAATAGCCGCGAAACACCCTGTTAAAGTCTATGGGAGAAATCTAAAGTGCTAATTTTAAAGGCTAATATGCAAGTTATTGTCCTAAAACGTGTTTGGAGACATGGGTCCTGCTCCAGGGGACATGTATCAATGCAAAAAAAAGTTTAAAAAACTGGAGTTTTTCCGGGAGCAGTGAATTTAATAATGCTTAGAGTGAAACAATAAAAGTGAAATATTCCTTTAAGGGGGGGTGTAAAGTAAGCACGTGAAATATCGCATGTTTCCATGTTTACTTAGAACTGTCCCTGCACAAAGTGTCATTTCTGAAAGAAAAAAATACATTTAAAACCGGACTTGCGGCTATAATGAATTGTTGCGTCATTTGCCGGGCTGTGTCCGGCGGAGAGAGGAGGCGGGGGATGCTGCGCTCTGGATCCCGGAAGATCTTCTCATCGCTGGACCGGAGAGGAGATCACCCTTTGCTGGATACAGACAACGTTGGAGCATTACAGCATTACAGCGGGAGGGAGCGACGAGTCAACACCCGGAAGAAAAGAAGAGGGAAGAAGAAGGCGACGAGGAAGAAGACGACGGAGGAAGCCCGGGCTGGCCGCTGCTGCTAGTAAAAGCTATAAAGAAGAAAGCAGCGGCGGCGCAGCCCGGCAGAAGGCACCGGAGAACGGGAGAAGAACCGGGGAGAGCGGAGAGCAGAAGAAGAGAGCGGAGAAGACGGAAGAAGACCCCCGAAGTCAGAAGAAGACCCCCGGAGAGCGGAGAAGTCGGAAGAAGACCTCCGGAGCTGACTAATAAAATATTTTAAAAACCTGTGTAGTGTTTATTTTTTTTTTACACTTTTCCTCCAGGTAAATGGGTAGGGGTACGATGTACCCCATACTCATTCACCTAGGGTGGGGGGCCGGTATCTGGGGGCCCCCTTGTTAAAGGGGGCTCCCAAATTCCGATAAGCCCCCCGCCCGCAGGTTCCCCTTCAAGATCCTCAGAGCACAAGTCGCACCACAAGTCAGATCATCATGATCCGAATTGTATGTGAATTCTATTCAAATCAATGGGCTGAAAGTCAGATCAGTTAAAACGACTCTCATAGGGAACCATTGATTTTGAAGAGAGGCAGAGAAATGCTGCTAAAAGCTAGCACAGATAAACGTGCATTAATGCCAATGTAAAAAGCTACTAAAAGCAAGTTTTTAGAGCCGCTTTCTCCTGGTATTGGTAGTGGCTTTGCAGCTCATTTTTTCTAACGCCCTGTGTGCACGAGGACTAAAAAGTTGATTGAAAAAGAAGTGGGGAGGAGTTAGCAATTGACCCTTAATGCGAATAGATATTACATAAGCTTGACAGGAAATTATTGCAGTGCTGAAATTTGACTCTGGGTTATATAACTGCTGGAACCTGGAAGGTGAATATTCGTTAACATTACATGTGTTTTTCAATTGTTTACGGCTCGGTCAATATATGCTAATTGGATGCACTTTTCACTGCATTTGATTTGCATGACATGTAAAATAACATTGACTTCCATTGAAGCTGTTCACATATATGAGGTACATCCACAATGCAAACTGTGGCCCGGATTCACATACATCGGCGCATATTTATGCCGCCATAGCGTATCTTATTTACGCTACGCCGGCGCGGCGCAGCGCAGAGAGGCAAGCACTAGATTCACAAAGCCAGTGCTGCCAAATCTGCGCTGGGTTTTTTAGGTGTAAGCCGTCGTAAGTGGAAGTGGGCGTGGGCCATTCTAATGAGGCGTGACCCCATGCAAATGATGTGCCAAGCGCCAGATAGATACAATATCGAACAGTGCATGCGCCGTCCCGTGGACGCATCCCAGTGCGCATGCTCAGAATCACGTCGGAACGAATGCCTAAGATAGGGCGGATCACTGCCTACGGCGTGAACGTAACCTACGCCCAGCCATATTCACGTACAACGTAAACAACGTAAAATACAACGGCTTGTGTTCCCTGGTCCATACCTTTGCATGGGTTGTGCCTCATATATGGGGAATATCTTTACGCCGGACGTAGCCTATTTTCAGGCGTATCTAGTTTTGTGGGCACGGCGCACAGATGCAACGGCGTATATTTACACTTACGCTGCGTATCTCGAGATAAGTTGGCGTAAGTGCTTTGTGAATCCGGGCCTGTGTGTTTTCTGAGCACTGTGGTGCAGTTCAGATACGAATTCCAGGCTCATTGAGGAGTCAGGATTATGTTTAGGATTCCAGCACGGATTACTCTGATGCCGCGTACACACGGTCGTTTTTTGTGATGAAATAAAACAACGTTTTTCCTCATGAAAAAAAACTACGCTTTTCTAACGTCATCATAAAAAACGACGTTGCCCACACACCATCGTTTTCTGAAAATGCTCTAGCAAAGTGCGGTTACGTACAACACGTACGACGGCACTCTGTTCCATTCAAGCTCCCGTCTCATAACTTGCTTTTGAGCAAGCGCGGGTTTAAAACGTTTAGCCCACACACGATAATTTTTTATGACACAAAAAACGACATTTTGAAAAACGACATAAAAAATTGAAGCATGTTCGAAAAAATTTTTGGTAGTTTTTTAGAAGACAAAAAACGATGTGAAGCCCACACACGATCATTTTAAATGACGTTTTTAAAAACGTTGTTTTATTTCATCACAAAAAACGTCCGTGTGTACGCGGCATTATACTATAGGAGTTGACACCTTTATTTATGCATTGGCCAGCACTGAAAACACAGCTGTGACAAAAATTAAGAAGTAGCATCTTGAAAAAAAATCTGTATTTGCTTTTTTTTTTCTTTTATAATGCATTTTATTGAGAAAAATTGAAGCACACACGTGCATATTATCTCAGTTCAGGGTTATGGTATTTTTAAGTAACAAAATGCATAGAACAAAGATTGCAAACAATAGCGTGTAATATACAGTATTTAGAAATTGTTACAAAATAAAAGATTGTGGTATAGAGAGTGAAAGTCATTATCACTTCTTCCCCTTCCCCTTCTTTGCCGAGCAGAAGAGGCATCTTATTCATCAAACATTTCCAGCCATTACTATATATAACTTTGTCAGATGTCCAATTGAGAACTATGGCTTAAAGTGTTATTACTAAACCCACAACAGTAAAATCAGTCTGTATATGAATTAAAGCATGCACACTGTGCAACCTAAGGGGTTAATTCTCTGCATTTGGGTGTGCACCCCAAATCTCAAACACACATGACTTTCTCTGCAGCCTCAGCTGCACTGGACAGTGAATGGATGGGAAGTGCTCTGTGCTAAGTGGCTTCCTGTTCATTCACAAACTGAAGCATAGTAAACAGTTTACTATGCTGCAGCTATGAATGAGCACACTGGCCCAGATTCAAGAAGCAATTGCGCCCGTGTAACCATAAGTTACACGGCGCAATTGCTTATTTGCTCCGGTGTAACGAGTGCTCCTGATTTAGGAACCTCGTTACACGGACTGCAGCCTAAAATCTGCGCGGCATAAGGCACTTATGCCTCGCAGATTTTAGGCTGCATTCTTGTGCTTGCCGCTAGGGGGCGCTCCCATTGTGATCAGCGTGTAGTATGCAAATTGCATACTACCAACTGATTCACAAACTTGCGCGGACCCCGCGCAAGCCAGGTACGGAGTTTCCGTACGGCAACTTTAGCGCAATGCTGCCCCTTCTAATAGTAGGGGCAGCCAATGCTAAAGTATAGCCGCCACTCCCGCGACGTGAAATTTGAATTTCACGTCGTTTGCGTAAGTGCTTCGCCATTCACGTTCACTTTGAAGCAAATGACGTCCTTGCGACGTCCTTTGCTGCAATGCACGTCGGGAAAGTTTCGACGGAGCATGCGCTGTACGCTCGGCGCGGGAGCGCACCTAATTTAAATGATTCCCGCCCCCGGCGGGATCATTTAACTTGCGCGCGCTTACGCCGGGCAAATTTGCCGGTGCGCCCTCGCAATTCACGGAGCTACTGCTCCGTGAATCGAGGGCAGCGCAAAATATTTGCGGGGGCGCAGGGCAAAATCGTTGCCCTGCTCCCCCGCAAATATCGCGAAATTCTACCTGAATCTGGGCCTCTGAGTGTGTTCACTTAGAAAAGGAAGGGGCAGGTAAATGGCATATTTATTTTTATTTATTTATGGTACTTATATAGCACCATCAATTTACACAGCGCTTTACACATATACATTGTACATTCACATCAGTCCCTAACCTCATGAAACTTACATTCTAAAGTTCCTAACTCACATCCATACATACACATACTAGGGACAATTTAGACGGGATCCAATTAACCTATCAGCATGTCTTTTGGAGTGTGGGAGGAAACTGGAGAAAGCCCATGAGGTATCGCCACGATTATTGGAGCGAGAGCAATAATTCTAGCCCTAGACCTCCTCTGTAACTCAAAACATGCAACCTGTAGAATTTTTTAATCGTTGCCTATGGAGATTTTTAAGGGTAAAAGTTTGTCACCATTCCACGAGCGGGCGCAACTTTGAAGTGTGACATGTTGGGTATCAATTTACTAGGTGTAACATTTATCTTTCACAATATAAAAAAAAATTGGGCTTACTTTACCGTTATTTTTTTATTCAAAAAAGTGTTTTTTGTTTCAAAAAAAGTGCGCAAATACGGTGTGATAAAAAGTATTGCAAAGACTGCCATGTTATTCTCTAGGGTGTTAGCAAAAAAAAAACACTTTAACTTGTAAACACCAAATCTCCGAAAGAGGCTCGGCCCTTAAGTGGTTAACTGAATAGGTTTATCTCTTGTAAATATATAACTGTATCAATATAGGAACCAGACATTCCTTACAGTTCTACTCAGTCAGGTCTGGAATGTCTACATTCCATTATTCCAGCAGTTGGGAAAGTTTGGAAAGCCTTCCCTGAGATAGCACCATAAATCCTGAAAATTGGTTGAAGGTAAGCAACCTCTAATGCTGTTAGGTGCAGCATTTTGAGTTGAAGGTCTTTAAAGTACCGGACATCAGAGATGTTTAAATTCTGTTTCAGTAAAGAAAAGGGTTGGAAGGTATCGTTCAGATGCAATTGATTTAAGATTTGAGCCCCACATTAGCCCACAAAGTAGCATGTAGAAATAAAGGTTGGTCAAACAGTTTGGGCCGAGCAAAAGTTTTGCTCGGCTATCACCTGTTTGAACTTTCGGAGAAAATTCGAGATTTTCCTAGCTTGTGACGGAAAATATTGATTATATGAAGACAGGAGGCGAGTATCTTATGCATTATCTTTCCTTTAATAATGCTCACAGCAGAAAGTGTATCTTAAAACATTCAGTGTAAAAAACTTAAACAACCACCACCCCCAGCAGTCCATATAGTCACTAACCACGCCCCAACAGGGACTCCATAAAGAGGGGCTGCTGTGGTGGATCCTCCTCTTTCTTGATGCGACGCTTACAGGGTAGAACGGCATCGGAGGAGAAGCAAACTGTAGCCTTGAAGTCTAGACCGGCCGGTCGACGACGGGCGTCTTCTGTGAAGAAGAGACGAGTTTTCATCATGACCCAACAGAGGTCCGGGAACGAACGATCCCAACGGGGAAACTAAACCTGGATGTGTTTCATCCCACGGACGGATTCCGTCCTCCTTCAAACTGGATAAACTGTCTGCCGAACGCAGCTTGTCGGTCAGTAGCCTGTGAAGGAGAGAAAAAACAACCGTAATAGGGAGGGTAGGGAGGGAAGATACTCGCCTCCTGTCTTCATATAATCAATATTTTCCGTCACAAGCTAGGAAAATCTCAAATTATATATCAGACAGGAGGCTCATATCTTATGCAAGTTCAAAGCTAATGTAGCTATCACAATTTTAACACATAAAAAACATAAGATATTCATTAAGGGAGAACTGATCTGGATATGTGATCTGTAGGTCTGAAGTAAAACTGGCGGAACGTGGTCTCCGAGGACCAATCCGCTGCTCTCAATAAATCGTAGAGAGAGCCTCCTGTGACGAGCACCTTCGTGGCCATGGCACCCCTGGTGGAATGGGCCCCGAAAAGTGTGACGTCTATCCCCGCCATGTCCATGGCGGTCCTAACCCAACGTGCCAGAGAGGCGGGAGAGACTGGAAAATGGGGTTTTACATAAGACAGAAGAAGCTGGGAAGAGCCCGCGGGGCGCAGAGCAGAAGTCTGAGATTCGTACGCCTGAAGACAGCGGACGACACAAAGGAACGGATGATCCGGAAAAGAAGGGTAAAAGACCGAGGAGATGCCGGTCTTTGTCCTGCGTACAATGGAGAATTCAACTCCCTGCGGGGAAAACTGACGTCTGGAAATGTCCAGGGCTCTGACATCCGACACTCTCTTGACAGAGAGGAGACAGAGAAGGACCGTCAGCTTTATGGATAACAGTTTAAGTGAAAGGTTAGTGTTGTCCCCCCAACTGGCGAACATATCCAGCACCTTGGAAACATCCCAGGTTGCTTGGTATCTAGGCCTGGGGGGACGTTGGAATTTTGCACCTCTCAAAAGACGGCATACTAAAGGGTGTCTGCCAATGGGTAGGGAATCAACAGGTTGGTGATATGCTGAAATGGCTGAACGGTAGATATTAATGGAGCTATACGAGCTACCGGAATCGAAGGAATCGGCCAAATAATTGACCACTAGGGATACAGGGGCTTGCACGGGATCAACTTGCCGTTGATCACACCAACGAACCCAACGCCCCCAGGCTGATCGATATGCCGATCTAGTCCCGGGGGCCCAGGCCAGGGCGAGGAGGTTTCGAGCTGACTCTGAAAGGATTCTATCAGGGGTAGGGATCCCGATACTAACCACGCGAGAAGTGTGAGATTGCCCTCCAGAACTAGGGGATGGGGTTCCCCGTTCGGGTTGGTGAGGAGGTGCGAGTATTGAGGGAGGTGTCTGGGAGAGTCCACCGACATTGCCAATAACAGAGGGAACCAAGGTTGGGTCGGCCACCATGGTGTGATCAGTACCACCGTTGCTCCCAGATTGGTTATCCGAAGGAGGAGTCTGGATAGTATCTGGAAGGGGGGGAAAGCGTAGTGTGTCCCCTTCGGCCAAGGTTGGCGAAGAGCGTCTACAGCATAAGCCTCTGGATCTGGCCTCCAGCTGAAGAAGCGGGGTAACTGGCGATTGAGCCGAGAGGCAAATAGATCGAAAGATAGCGGACCCCAAAGCCTCTGCAAAAGGAGAAAGAGTGGTCGATCTAGTCTCCAATCGCTGGAATCTCGAAGATATCGAGAGTTCCAATCGGCCACGGAGTTGAGGACTCCCGGGATGTACTCCGCTATAGGCGTGATGTTGTGGGACAGACAAAAGTGCCAGAAGTCCCTGGCGATATAAGCCAACGTTTTGGATCTGGTGCCCCCCAGTCGGTTGACATACTGCACCGCCGCCACATTGTCCATGCGAAAAAGAATACAGCATGCTGGAGAATGAGGCATGAAGCTCTTGACAGGGAACAGGGCTGCCAACAGTTCCAGTGCATTGATGTGCAGAGAGGATTCTGTTTGGGACCAGGTCCCCCCTGTAGAGGCTACGCCGCACCGTGCGCCCCAGCCCAGTCGACTGGCATCTGACTCTATAACCACGTCTGGGCTGGGATTGAATATAGTCCTGCCGTTCCACTCGACGGCATGGTGTAGCCACCATTTCAGTTCCTCTGTGGTCTCCTGACATAGGGGAATCTCGTCTGAATATCCGAGGCCTTGCCTCAGATGCATAATCTTGAGCCTCTGAAGGGCCCTGTAATGCAGAGGGGCCGGGAATATGGCTTGGATAGAGGCAGCCAGTAGGCCTACCAGTCGGGCCAGGGTACGTAGTGAGAGATATTTCTTGCGAAGTGCAGAGCGAATCTCTTTGCGAATAAGCGTAAGTTTGGGTTTGGGGAGGCTGAGGGTAGATTGGACGGTGTCCACTGTGAAACCTAAGAATTCCATCTGATGGGATGGGGTTAAGACCGATTTTTCGCGGTTGATTATGAATCCCAGATTCTGTATAAGGGACATGGCCCATGACATGTGTAACAGGGCTTGGGACTTTGAGTATGCCATGATGAGAATGTCGTCCAGATAAATAATCAGACGCACCCCTCTGCTCCTTAGAGCTGCCACTACGGGTTTCATGATCTTGGTGAAACACCATGGGGCGGATGATAGGCCGAAGGGGAGGCAAGTAAATTGCCACATCTTGCCTTTCCACGGGAAACGCAGCAGATGCTGAGAGTCCGGGTGTATGGGTACCGTCAGGTAAGCGTCTTTGAGATCTACCTTCACGAGCCAGTCTCTGGGTTGGAGAAGGTCTCGTAGGAAATGAATTCCCTCCATTTTGAAGTGGCGATACTGGACGTGTTGGTTCAGGCCCCTGAGGTTGATAACCGGGCGGTAGCCCCCCCTTTTTTGCGAACCAGAAAGAGGTTGCTTATGAAACCTGGGGAAAAGGGATCCACCTCCACTATGGCCTGCTTGGTAAACAGATCTCTCACCTCCCTGTCTATGAGAAGGCAGCTTCGTTTTGCAAAGCGGATGGGAGGAGGAATTATATTGAGTAGAGGAGGAAAAAGTATGTCTATCGCGAACCCCTCTACGGAATTTAAAATCCACGCGTCTGCCGTAATCGCAGACCAGGCGTGGGTAAAATGTCTCAGACGACCCCCCACTGGGATGAGGTCGGGTGTGATGTAAAGCATACTCACCGGTATAGGGTCTGGATCGAGGGTAGCCGCGTCCCCCGCGTCCGCGCCAGGGTCTGCCTCTGGGGGGAAAGAATGGTGCCGGTTGAGCCACCGGGGCGGAGTAGTGTGGAGCCTGGTACTGATATTGGGTAGAGTTCCTACCCTGTGGCCTGTAAAAATTTGCGCGGCCGGCAGAACGGCCTCTACTTCTGCCAGCCCTGTTGAAAACCTTATTGGTTCCGGCACGTCTCAGAGAATTCTGAGCTTTGTCCAGGCTGGAAAACAGACCAACGAATTTGTTTATGTCTTTAATGACTGAATCCCCAAAAAGCATGCCCTCGGCCGATGGGCCGGGTTCGGTCTCAGCCAGGTGTGAGAGTTGGGGATCCAGGCGCATGAGAATGGACCTGCGCCGTTCTACGGAACATGCCGTGTTGGCAGTGCCCGCTAGGCATAGGGCTCTCTGTGCCCAACCCCTCAGTTGTGGTAAATCAACTGCTTGTCCCGAAGTTGCTGCCTGTTCGGATAAATTTAAGATCTTAGTCAGTGGACCGATAAGATCTAAAACTCGGTCTTGTATCGACCGGAAGGACCTCTCAATGCCTTTTTTCTGAAATTTACCTGATTTTATTAGGTACTTAGTGAGGACCGGGTCTACCTCCGGGGTAGCCACCACTTTCTTGGGCAATGAGGGTCTAGGGCATTCGGCTCTCAGCTTGTTGCGGGCCGTTCTGTCCAGGGACTTTCTGACCCAAAGCTCTACATACTGTGCCACATGCGGCAGGGGTGTCCACTCTCCGGAACGCGGGTGAGTAATCGCGTCCGGGTGGAACAATGGTTCCCCTAGAGCGTCCAATAGGACATCGTCCTGCGTGGCAGGATTGGCGACTGTGTCGGTCGTCATGACCCCAGCATCCTGATTGATGGATTCAGAATCAGAAAGGTCTGATCCCTCAGAAAAGTCCGCCGATTCCTCAGCAGAGGAATCTTCGTACGAATCTGGTTTGGTTCTTCTAGGAACTCTATACCCCTTTTGGTGAGTCTCCCTGGGGTCCAGGGGTCGAACAGATTCAGGTAGGTGCTGAGGGTGATAGCCCGTGTTAGGGGCTACCTGTTGCACATTATTTTCTTCCCCTGCCGGGGAGTCAATTACCACCAATGTGTGCTTTCTTTTGTGTGGTACTTTTCCCTTTTTTAAAGGTGGTTCGCCGCTCTGCGGCGGTGGTGGGTGTACCACAGTGGGTTGTAACGCCCAAGCGGGTGAGGCAGTGGAAGCCAGGGCCGCTTGAATGGACATTTGTATAATGTCCTGCAACTGTGTGGCGCTCAATGTATGTGAAGTAGCAGCAGGAGAGGCATCTCCATTGAGGGGATTAAATTCAGACATGTCTCCTACGATATCCTCTATAGATATGTTAATGTACAGAACAGATCTCAATGGTAATAAAGGCAGGCACTAGAGCAGGGTAATGTAAATATATAGCTGTAAGCTATCTATAGTTGGACCTGAAATGTATACCGCAGGTCAGTGCCAGTTAGCTAGTTATTCCTATAGAAATCTTAGCTAACAATCGTTTGTATAGAAAAACTTATAAAACTTATCAGACCCAGGTTCCACTATTCCTCCCCTCCGTCGGCGCTGAATGGCGACAGAGGGGAAGGGAACCTGGACTCCCCCAGCGGCCCGGGAACGAAGTCTCGCGAGACTACGGCCGCTGGGCGCTGATTGGACAAACGAACTGAGGAGAAGCCCCGCCCCCCCCGAACGCGCGCACAGCGTTGCAGAGAGTGAGGGAGACGAGCTCTCTCTCAGTATGGCGGTGACAAACACCGACGCGCTCTGGAAAAAACAGCGGAGTGGCTGAGATGTGAAAGGGGGGGAAGTGTCCCGAGCGCTTAGAGAAAAAACTGCGCGATAGGAGCGGATAGATAAGGAGAAGGTCCTGTCAAAAACAGGAAAGTAGGTAAAATAAGATGGCAAATCTACAATCTGCTATTAGATCAATCTAAGAAAAAAGTAGTCACTCATTAAACGGGAACAATAGCGAGGGTAAGCCAGGGAACAGACAGGAGTGAAAACTCAGTATATCCCTAGGCAATACCAATGAAAAATATATATACTGATGACAAAATGTAATGGAGTACTTATCTGATCCTGTGAGCAGAAAGAAAGAGGAGGATCCACCACAGCAGCCCCTCTTTATGGAGTCCCTGTTGGGGCGTGGTTAGTGACTATATGGACTGCTGGGGGTGGTGGTTGTTTAAGTTTTTTACACTGAATGTTTTAAGATACACTTTCTGCTGTGAGCATTATTAAAGGAAAGATAATGCATAAGATATGAGCCTCCTGTCTGATATATAATCCAAATTTGCAGGGCGCTTGCCAAGCACCCCATAATGCACTGTGCGCTGCATAAGTTATCAGCTGTCAATGGGCTTCCCCACTGACAGCTGAATAAGAAAAAAAAACATTGCTGGCAAAAAAAATAAATGTGGGGTCCCCCCAGTCCATACGGGTGGGCGATCGAGTGCCCCCCCCCCCAGACCATACCAGGCCACATACCCTCAACATGGGGGGTGCTTTGGGGCAGGGGGGCTCATCCTATCTGGGCTTATTTTATCTCCTATTTATTTCCATTTTTAGCCCACTCCTTAATCATCCAACCCCTTTGCTCCCATTCATTTAAACAGCATATGTTGAAGACTGTATAATAATAGTAATAATAATAATAATAATAATAATAATAATAATAAAAAAAAATTATATATCGCCTTTAAAGATAGCTTTTCAAAGTGCTTTACAAAGAAAATACAAACAATACACGGGATAAAACAATGGTAAAAAAGGGACATTTATGTAAAAGGTTTGTCTAAATAAAAAAGGTTTTTAGATTTGATTTAAATGAGTTTAGAGAAGATGGCTCTTTAATGTTCATTGGAAGTGAATTCCAGAATTTTGGAGCAGGCTCTGTCACCCATCGAGTGTAGGCAAGTAGTTGTCAATCAAAATCGGTCAGCAAATCAGGGGAGAGAGGGGGCAGGGCCAGGTTGGGGCTTCGTGTCTGAATGGATACGGGGAGCTCTGACTCAGCTTGGGTGACCCCTGTAGCAAGCTGCTGGCTGGGGGGACACTCAAAGAAGGGAGGGACTAGGAGCAGCAAAGAGGGACCTGAGAAGAGGAGGATCCAGGCTGCTCTCTGCAAAACCAACTGCACAGAGGTGGTAAGTATAACATGTTTGTTATAAAAAAAAAAAAGCCTTTACAATCACTTGAAGCTCAAGGACAGTGCCATCTATAGATAGGGTATCAGGACTGGTCTTACATTTTTAATCTAGAATGGCAATAAACATGATTTCAGTTTTGTCACAGTTAAAGAGAAGGAAATTGTGGGCTACCCATGTTTTTATATTACTGTTATGCCCCTCACTACACGTGACTGATGTGTATTCGGGCACACTGATAACTCTTCTCATACTAATGCATTCCAGTAGGCGCATAATCCTTATGAACTTTTATTAGCACAAGACAGAGTAAAACTGTAATACAAACAGATTACAATTAATAAACAATAATACAATTAGAGCCTCCCTATCTATCTATCTAGAGAGACAAAGTTGCACGTACCGTAGATGCATCGATATGGCTGACAAGAGATAGAACTCAGCAGACATGTGCTTGCTTCGAAGAAAAAATGGAAAAGAAGGCTCTGGAGGTGCTGCAAAGCCTCATGGGATAGAAATACGGAAGCTAGCATGGACCAAACTAATGAACTATTCTAGCTGACTATATTAAAGTAGAACTGGTGCAATTAAACAGAATGTCCACTAGATGGCAGCATTGATTTAATTCAAACTAAAGTCAAAACTATGAAGACGATGAGCCTTATGAATGAAGGCATGACAATTACAAATACAGTTAGATAGGAGAGGAGAGAAGCAGCCACAGTAGAATCCAGTTTAGTGTGGATGTGTATCTGAGTGTTATCAGCATTGAAGAGACCATTTCCAACCACCCCTTACAAACCGTCATATCATAATGCTACACAGGATCAGAATTTCCGACAACAAATGTTCGATGGGAGCTTGTTGTCGGAAATTCCGACCGTGTGTAGGCTCCATCGGACATTTGCTGTCGGATTTTCCGACAACAAAAATTTGAGAGCTGGTTCTGAAATTTTCCGTCAACAAGTTTTGCTGTCGGAAATTCCGATTGTGTGTACACAATTCCGATGCACAAAATTCCATGCATGCTCGGAATCAAGCAGAAGCGCCGCACTGCCTATTGAACTTTTCTCGGCTCGTTGTACGTCTTGTACGTCACCGCGTTCTTGGCGTTCGGAATTTCCAACAACATTTATTTGCCCGTGTGTATGCAAGACAAGTTTGAGCCTACATGCACGGTTTTGTTGTCGGAATGTCCGATCGTCTGTACACGGCATAAGAGTCTCCATGGCTGTTTACCAAGTCCTCCTTGAAACAAATCTGATCTACTCTCATTAACTATTCGACAATTGTTGGTGGTTTGTTTGTCCTTCAATGCTTCTATATCAGTTCTTTGGCCTAATTCAACAGATGTGTTATCAGTAGATTCATATATTTCGTTAAACAAGCTGTATCAGGATTCAGGAAAATTGTTCATAGAAGGGGCTCCAGGGACAACACAAACAATAAAGGTGACAGTGGGAAAACCTGGCATGTCTCTTAACGGATCAAATAGCATGTGTGTGATATAATAAACACATATTATACCTGCTATGCTTTGTGCCAGAAACATAGTTTTAGTTAAAGTGGAAATTCACCCTCAAGGGGACGTTCTGATTTATGCCCTCTTCCCCCCATCTCTTCTATTTTTGCCACTTTTTGTGGGGGGAGGGCAGGAACCTGATTTTTACAGGTACCCACTCCCACTTGTGGGTGGATCACTGTGGGGATCCACAGGAAGTTCTTCTCCCCTCAAACCCCCCTCCCCCCTCCCAAATCCATACCAGGCCCTTTAGGTCTGGTATGGATTGTAAGGACAAGTCTCCTGCGCTCTGATATTTTATAGGGAGTACTATGAAGTGGTGCGGTTCAATTAAAAGTTATCATCTAGAGTCTTGCAGCCCTCCTCAGAATCGTGGGTATTCATGAAACTAAAAAAGAGAAGAAAGAGAGCGGAGGGCGCACCGACCTCGTGTGATACTGATAAAATATATTTATTCCAATAGTAAAATCAATGGTTATACTCACAAAATTGGAGTTAAAATCAGGCTTTAAAAATAAGTACAGCAGATGTCCAGCATCGTCCGTGGAACACGAATAATCGTTTGAACCAATCAGTAGATGTAAAAGCTGACGCGTTTCGGGGGCGTACCCCTTTCCTCAGAGCTAACGTGGTCTGCAGTGCTCCCTCGCCGTGGTGATTATGGGAATATGTATACACACACACACACACACATGCACATAACCACACGCCCACACAAGTGGGCAGGCAGACCTATGCTGATAGGTCAATGTCAAGGTGTAGAGGTGGGGTCCCTGAAAAAACGCCCCCCTCTTACCTGGGAGGAGTACACCTTGACATTGACCTATCAGCATAGGTCTGCCTGCCCACTTGTGTGGGCGTGTGGTTATGTGCATGTGTGTGTGTGTGTGTGTGTGTATATATATTCCCATAATCACCACGGCGAGGGAGCACTGCAGACCACGTTAGCTCTGAGGAAAGGGGTACGCCCCCGAAACGCGTCAGCTTTTACATCTACTGATTGGTTCAAACGATTATTCGTGTTCCACTGACGATGCTGGACATCTGCTGTACTTATTTTTAAAGCCTGATTTTAACTCCAATTTTGTGAGTATAACCATTGATTTTACTATTGGAATAAATATATTTTATCAGTATCACACGAGGTCGGTGCGCCCTCCGCTCTCTTTCTTCTCTTTTATGGATTGTAAGGGAAACCCCACACCGTTTTTTTTTTTTTTTTTAAACAGAATGAGATTCCCCCCAAAATCTATACAAGACCCATATCTGAGCATGCAGCCCAGTAGGCCAGGGAAGGTAGGGACAGGCGAGTGCCTCCCCCCTGCTGAATTATACCAAGCCACATGCCCTAAACATTGGGGGATAGATGCTTTGGGGCAGGGAGGCTCTGTCCTCATCCCAAAGTACCTTGTTCCCATGTTGCTGGGGACAAGGGCCTCTTCCCCATAACCCTGGGCTTTGGGTGTGGGGGCCTGTGGGCAGGGGGCTTATCAGAATCTGGGCCCCCAAATCCCAGCTTCCTCCCTATGTGAATGTGTCAAAGGAAATAAAAACACACACACACAGTTATTAAAAAAAAAAAAAAAAAAACAATGTCCTCTGATGTAGATCCATTATCAATCACAACGTCGCCACCACTGCCGGACCCGAAAAAAAAAAAAACACTCCGCCCACAACAAATGCTAACTGCCATCTGCTTGCTTCACCGTCTGACAGTTATTAAATAGGTAAGGGGCAGGGCCACCTGGCAATGTCACATGGTGGCAGTGCCCCATGTGACTTCACCGACCCAGCATGTACCGATCGGTGACATCGCAGAGGGGAGTGTCACCAGGTGATGTCACCAGGCGGCTCTGCCCCTTACCTATTCAAGAACTGTCAGACAGTAGAGAAGGCACACGGCTGTAATGCTTCTTTGCAGGCAGAGAGCTTTGTTTTCTTTTTTGGGTCCGTCGGTGGTGGCGGCGCCGTGACTGATGATGGATCAGGGGACATTTTTTTATAAAAAAATGTTAATGAAGGGATTGTCAAAAACCGTGTGTGTGTGTGTTTTATTTTTTACACTTTTTTTTGTGTACCCCATACTCATTCACAAACTGGGTCTGGGGGCCCCCTTGTTAAAGGGTGCTTCAGGATTCTGATAAGCCCCCTGTCCACAGACCCCCACAACTACAGTCCAGGGTTGCCAGGGACAGAGTCCCCCCACTTCAAAACACCCCCCATGTTGAGGGCATGTGAACTGGTATGGTTCAGGAGGGGAGGGCACTCACTCGTCTCCCTCCTTTCCTGACCTGCCGGGCTGCATGCTCGGATAAGGGTCTGGTATGGATTTTGGAGGAGACCCCACACCATTTTTTAAAAATATTTTGGCATAAGGTTCCCCTTAAAATCCATACCAGACCTAAAGGGCCTGGTATGTATTTGGGCGGGGTGCACCGTTTTTTTTTCACATATTTTAATTGCGGGCAATGGTATTGCATTGTCGGCAATTTAAATGTTCTTTAACCACTTAAGGACCTTGCCTGTTTTTAAGAATCAGTGTTTACACTTCACCCTGGTTCACATTGATGCTACTTTGAAATTGCTCTACTTCACTTGAAGTAGCGAGATTTCAAAGTAGCAAGGTCAGCATGATTTCAGGTGCTACTTGATGGACATCTGTGTGGCTTCATACACAGATGTCTATAGAAGTCGCACCAGAAATCGGCAATGGTAGTACAGGAACTACTTTTTTAAATCGGTGCGGTGCCACATAATTGGTGTCGTATCGATTAGAACAGTGCCATTGCTGCCAATAGTCATGCGATTTGATCTCTCAGATCACATGACAGATCGCACCAATGTAAGCCTAGGCTTTAGAACACCTGCAAGTAAATGATGAAGGTGGAATCTTTATAACAGCTGTGGAGAATTGCAGGTAATAAATTCAGCTGGTGGATAGGCAGTATTGTATTTGTACTCAGAGTCTCAGGTAATTGTGCTAAAGAAAGATCTGAGGGGAAAACAGGAAAAGTGACCTGAGGTGTGCTGGGGTCACGTGGTCAGTATGCCTAAAAAGGGGCATACCCAAGTAGAAGTAGAAGAGAAGAAATAGCAAGAAAAAAGGGGATGGGTGGGTGGGACACGAGAAAACCGTCACCCAGAAGGAGGAAGGAGGACGGGTTTAAATACATCCTGACTCCTCCTACAAATACAGGCTGACCTGCAGTCAGCCTTCCACTTGTACTCAGAGTCTCAGGTAATCGTGCTAGGGAAAGATCTGAGGGGAAAACAGGGAAAGTGACCTGAGGTGTGCCGGGGTCACGTGGTCAGTATGCCTAAAAGGGGGCAAAAATAATACAGTAGGATGAGCTAGCTAAGAGATTGAAATGAAAGGAACCGTATGTAACCTCGGGCCGCCAAAGCAAGAACGCCTGTGACAAACACATGGATCCGGGATACGAGCAGAAATGAAAGCTGCCTCCCAACAATCTGACTCCTCAACGTGCATACAGACCCCTCTATGAAAAGCAGCAGAGACTGCACCTGTACTTGAGAGCACAGCCGGAGTGAACATCAAAGTGCCTTCCAAGTTAGGCAGCAGGGAATGGCTACGAGTCAAGCCCTGTGCTAGCAAAGAAGGGAGTACCAGGGAAAAGATGTCTGGGTACATCCGCAAAAGTCACCATGAGCCTGTGACTGGGCACCAGCTTGTAGGCCCGCTTGAGCTGAAAAGAGGCAAAAAAGATAATGAACGCAAGTAGATACTGAATGTTTGTGACAAAAGAACCCAGGATACCGAGACGGAAAAGTCTTGAAGATATCCCAGGCTGAGTCATGAGCTTCCTAGGCTGAAATTAAAATGACTTGTAGAACAAGCTTCATCTGTAACAAAAGAGAAGGCTGTATTGGGAGATTTCAAGGCGGGCATGCTACCATGAACAGAACCCCTAACCGGAGAAGGACGGATGACAGCAAAATCTCCGAAATCTGCTGCCCATGACATGACTCCTGAGAACAAAAACAACATCGTTATACACAAAAAATAACCAACTAACCCCAACTTACCTTAGGAAAAGGAAAATCTCTACCTACCCTAACCGCTGCTTACGCAGGTGTCTGTGATTAACCAACGCAGTAACGTTGTGCAGGAAAGAATATGTAGCACAAGACTGAAAACGTGTCAGTCTGGAGAAACTAGCGAGGCTGAGCAACCCGAGGTAAATCAGGCCAATTAAAAACGTAACACTCAAGCCTATGAACCTGAAAACGTGTCAGGCAAGTGATGTAAGTAGTAAGATAACATGACGTATGAAAACATAATGAAAGCTGTAGGAGAAACGTAAAGTTGCATGAGAGACGTAAAGTTGCATGAGAAACATAAACACCAGAGCACATGAATAGCATGAAAAATGAAAAACATGAGAAACACGAATAGCATGAGAAGCGAAAAAACATGAGAAACATGAATAGCATGAGAACCGAAAAAACATGAGAAATGAAAAACATGAGAAACACGAATAGCATGAGAAGCGAAAAAACATGAGAAACGAAAAACATGAGAAACACGAATAGCATGAAAAACGTAAAAAATTGCATGGGAAAATAAAATTGCATGAGAAACGTGAACAGCCGAGAACATGATTAGCATGAGAAACGTAATTCACTTGAGAACACTTGAGAAGCGTAATCGTATGAGAAGCGTAATTGTATGAGAACATGAAAAAAAGTATCACAACTGAAACCTGCAAGAGAAACGTAAATACCAGAAAACATGAATAGCATGAGAAACGTAACGTTAAACGTAAAGTAGAAATGTAAAATTGCATGAGAAACGAAAAAACATGAGACATAATTGCATGAAACAATGTAAAAATTGCATGAGAACATAACTAGCCTGAGAAACGCAACACATGAAAGTGCAACGCACAAGAACATAACTAGCATGAGAAGCGTAATACGCACAAGAACATGACTAGCATGGGAAACGTTATCGCATGGGAACATGACCAGCATGAGAAACGTGATCGCATGGGAACCGTATGAGAACGTAACTAGCTCGAGAAACGTGCACATGAGAAACGTAATCGCATGAGAAACGTAATCGTATGACAACATAAAACCATGAGAAATGTAATCGCATGAGAAACGTAATCACATGAGAACATAATACCATGAGAAAAGTAATCGCATGAGAACATAATACCATGAGAAACGTAATCGCATGAGAAAAAAACATGTGAAACAAAATCGCATGAGAAACGTAATCGCATGAGAACATAATACCATGAGAAACGTAATCGCATGAGAAATGTAAACGCATGGGAAACGTAATCGCATGAGAACGTAATCGCATGAGAAACGTAATCGCATGAGAAAAAAACCATGAGAAACATAATCACCCCTGTTCTTCCCCCCCTGCTCTCCACCCCTGTTCTTCCTCCCCCAGTGCTCTCCACCCCTGTCCCCCCCCCAGTGCTCTCCACCCTTGTTCTCCCCCAGTGCTCTCCACCCCTGTTCTCCCCCCAGTTCTCTCCACCCCTGTTCTCCCCCCAGTGCTCTCCACCCCTGTTCTCCCCCCAGTGCTCTCCACCCCTGTCCCCCCTAGTGCTCTTCACCCCTGTTCTCTCCCCCCAGTGCTCTCCATTCCTGTTTCCCCCCCAATTGGTCTCCACCCCTGTTCTCCCCCCAGTGCTCTCAAGCTCCACCCATCGCTCTCCAGCCCCCCAGTGTTCTCCACCCCTGTTGTTTTTGGCTCCCCCTCCAGTGCTCTCAAGCTCCACCCCTGTACTCTCCACTCCCCCCTGCATTTTGCTCCCACCCACTTGCTCTCCAACCCGGCCAGTGCTCTCTCCGCTCCCCCCTGCATTTTGCCCCCACCCATGTGCTTTCCAACCCTGCCAGTGCTCTCTGCCCCCCATAGTGCGCTTCAGCCCCCTGTACTTTCCACCCCTGTTTTTTCTGGCCCCCACTGGTGCTCTCAAGCTCCCCCCATTGCTCCCCACTCCCCAGTGTTCTCCATTCCCCCGACTCTTTGTACCCCCTAGTGCTCTCCACCCCTGTTCTTTCTGCCCCCCCCCAGTGCTCTCAAGATCCCCCAGTGCTCTTTACCCCCCACACTCTTAGCCCCCTTGGTGCTCTCCAGCCCCCCCCCTCTCAGCGTCCCGTGCTCTCCACCCCTGTTCTTTTTGGCTCCCCCCCAGTGCTCCCAAGCCCCCCACCAGCACTCTCCACTCCCCACCCCTCTGATCTCCACCCCCCCTGCTTTTTGCCCCCACCCATGTGCTCTCCAACCCCGCCATTGCTCTCTGCACTCCCTTCTCTCCAGCTCCCACCCAGTGCTCTTACTTCCCCAGGACCAGAGGACAGGCTGATTGGGGGCAGAAAATGAGGACGGCTGAAGGTGCAGGTGGCCAGGGACCACTCCATCTCGCAGCAAACAGATCCTCTGGAAGGAGCACTGTCCCCATCCAAAACAAGAACAGACCCTGCCTGCTGATGGCGATCATGGATATCCTGCTGGCATGCAAGGTACCGTACCGAGCATCAACAGCACACCTTAACACAGACAGGGCCTGCAGACTAGGACATGGGGCATAGGAGGGGCTGCAATGATGGACACAGTGAGGCTGCATTCGTGGGCACAGTAAGACTGCATTCATGGGCACAGTAAAGCTGCATTTGACCAATGGATCTGGCTATAGTAACCCCAAGGACCAGACAACACCAGTCTTGGAGTGAACTAGAATAAGAACTGCTTTATTTGAGAAACACTGAATTTAAACAAAAACCCATCAGATAAGGGCTACTCCCATTATCTCACACAATGGTCACTTTAGACCAGGATATGCAATTAGCGGACCTCCAGCTGTTGCAGAACTACAAGTCCCATGAGGCATAGCAAGACTCTGACAGCCACAAGCATGACACCCAGAAGCATGATGGGAACTGGAGTTTTGCAACAGCTGGAGGTCCGCTAATTGCATTATCATGACAATGAACAGCCCAGACAGTATGGTTCCCCCATAGTACTTCTGTATAGGAAGCCAAAAGCAATTAGTGACTAGCTCTGTATGGATAACTTAAGAACACATTAAAAAAAAAACATTGTGTTCTCCGGGCAGGGCCCGGTGCTACCACTAGGCAAACTAGGCAGCCGCCTAGAGCGCACTGCTGCCTAGGGCGCAGCCACGGCCATGAAGGTGGGCTGCAAGTAGCTGGTCTTGCCTAGGGAGCAAATCGTTTAGCACCGGACCAGTCTCCAGGCAATGGTTCTCCTGCAGCCCAAAGTCCATGACACAGGCTATAGATCTCAATAACACTAGTCTGCTCACGGTTGCTATGAGAGATGAACTGCTAGGGAGGGAGCCAGAACATTGGCTTCCTCATTACCGGAGGACTTGCCTCCTTACCAGGTACCACGCTTAACGACTGGTTGCTTCTAGCTTGTTTCTTCACTTGGATACCCATAGCAATTACACTCTTCTCCCTTCTCTTGCTGAGTTAACCTTTTGTAATAGTGTTACCCAATACCCCATAGTGCAATTACAGAGCCAGGTTCTGTGGAATACGCCAAAAACATTTACCCTTTTGAATAACTTCAGACCATGCACATACGATACAATTTACTGTTGAAATCAGTGTTAATTTTTGCATCAAATTTCTATTTAGTTTTAGTCCTAAACTTTTGATTAAAATGCCATTTTAGTTTCAGTTGTATTTTAGTAATTTGAATTGCTTTAGTCAACTATAACCTAACGGGTTTAGTTAAATTGCAATGCATTATATAAACATTTCTTTAGAATTACCAAACTTATTATATACTTCTGGAGTAAAAATGTAATAACATGTAGTGGATATGGTGAAGTAAATGGGAGCGAGTGAATACACAGGGCACATAACTAGTCTGGGGAGGCTGTTATTTTACACAGTGCTAAGCACTGCTACCTTCCTGGGTGGGTGAGGAGACACTGACCGAGTGGTTTGCAAGGCATTGTTTCAGAATTCCCAGGCAGCAGCCAGGCAGGCTCCCACTCCAGGCTCTGCCCCCTCGTCCCCAAGGCACCTTGTCCCCATGTTGATGGGGACAAGGGCCGGGTTGTGGGGGTCTGCAGGTGGTGGGGCTTATCAGAAGCTCTTCAACAAGGTGACCCACAGATCCCACCCCCTCATGTGAATGTACCCCTACCCATTCACCAAAAAAAGTGAAAAAAGACACTATACAAGTTTTTGACAATTCCTTTATTAAAACATTTAAAAAAATGTCCCCCGATGTAGATCCAATGTCATGATACCCGCCACCACTACCAGACCCGAAGAACGAAATAAAATGAAAAAAATCTGCTCTGGCATTTCTTAAATAACCAAGGAGTGGAGTGACCCTATGACATCATCTGCTGACCCCTACCCCCTTGTGATGACCCAGCATGCCTTGGTCAATTAAGTCACAAGAAGGCGTCCCTTACTGCAGTCTTGAGTCCTCCTCCTGCTGCTGATTGGCTGAGTGGTGGCTGCAGAATGGAGGGGGGGTGAGCAGGCTCACACAGACACATTGCCACCTACTGCTGCACTTTGTCTCTCTGTGCAGTAGTGTCAGGATGTGTAAAATAAAGTGTAAGCACAGCAGTGCCGGCGGGGCAGGGAGTTAGAAGACAGCCCACAACACAGCCGCCTCTCCTCCAGGTCCCTTACTGCCCACAGTGGCGAGTGGGAGGGAGACAGTCGGCACTAGTTGGCCCCTTGCTACACTAATGCACACAGGGTTATACAGGTGTGCCCAGGCAAAACTGGCACATGCCTATGGAAGCAGGTTATTTTTAAAAATGGACAGAATTTTAATGTACACTTAAACCTGTAATGCAAATTAAATAAAAAAAGTAAATAACGTTGAACTAACCCTTTAAGGAGTCAGTGTAATTTCCCTTTTTCAGCTGAATACTTGGCATATTTGAATTGGAACTGGAATGTTAAGCGGGTTTGTTTTTAACTATTCTTTATGTTCAGAGTCTTACCTTTATGGTGCTGTTGTCATATATTTGTAGTTTACCTATAAAGCATTCATGTTCCTTATTTCTATGCAGGTATTAAAGTTTTTCCGTGGTTCATTGCAGCTGTAGTAGCCCCTAATTAATAAAGTGTAAAAGTGCACAAGTAATACCAAGAAAAAAGTTAAAAGTGATGATTTGTTTTTTTTAAAACTTCCTTTACAAACATCTCTATATTTACCTGCTCTGTGCGTTTGAATTGCACAGAGTATCCCTGAACTTTCTCTTCTCGGGTCCCCTGCCGGCACTCCTGGCTCCTCCTCTCTGTCCAGTGCCCCCACAGGAAGCAACTTCTCATGGGGGTACTTGTGCGTGCTCACTCCCCAAGGTCCTGGCCCCGTCCCCTGATAAAATGATAAGTACAAAAAAAAAAAAAAAAAACAGCATACTGCAGATTTCAGCAGTATGCTGGATCTAATGGCAGAAAGTTGATTTTTGGGTGAACCTCCGCTTTAAGGTAAAAAATGTTTAGGCTTTAGAACTACTTGGGCATTGCCATCTTGAATTTGACATGAGTAGCTCCAAGGATGAAAATACTGTGACAATTAGGTATTTAGCACTTTTTGGGTTTAACAATTTATAGGTTTACCTTTGAGAAGGGACACAGGCGTATACACCAAGTAGTGTGTCAGTTAACTAAAAGGCTGTATGACTATTTTTTCATTTTGAAATTGAGCCTGAAAAGTAGGAAAACACAGTTACACATCCTATTTTTCAACTGCAAAGGAAATTCCTCATGTGGACTTAAAAAAAAGGCATATTAAAGTTCATTTTTACCAAGAGAGATTTACAAGAGCTGCCATTGCTAATCCTGATCTGAATATGATAATTGCTCATTATGCTTATCAATTGGCTTCAATACTTTCAGAGTTACTGATTCCTTACTAATAAGTCCTTATCTGTATACCAATTTAGGTTTAATGGCTCAAAGTATTGAAGTTCAAATATTGACAACCACATAACATACATTACATAATATATTACATAATATTTTTAGTTAATATGGAAAGTTTAAAACATGTATCAATATACATAATTTTATTTTTACATAATATGAAAAGTTTAAAATGTAAAAAAAAAAAAAAAAAAGTGAAAAGATTCTGAATTGTTGGTATAGTTGTACCCAAAACAAATATACAACGCTCTTCAAGCTCATTACAATTGTAAGTCAACTGCTCTGTCCAAAAATGGACCATGTACAGCAGTACTATAAATAAATTCTATACAAAGAGGGATGAAAAGGGCATCACCGAAGTGTTCCACACGTTTCACAAACAAAAGTTGCTTAATCAGAAACAGTACATATAAGAATCTTTTTTACAATTTATAAAACAAAGAACAGTAAGTGTATACAACAGAATATAACAATATAAATACAAATACACATCACATTTCTTCTTTGCCACTTAATTTTCTTACCCAATATGCATGTGGCTATCCAGTTGTAACCATCAGCCCAAGAATCCCTCTACACGTCATTCTCAGCCACAAGGTATGTGACAGTGTCAGTGTCAGAATCAGTGAGTATAAACAACAAATATAGACATATGTGATACTGCCATGAACATCCAGAATGGAAGAAATTATTTTGGGGATTTTTTTCTGTGGAGGGTAGGGCTGCTGTTAGAAATCACTGGGGGCCCCATACAGCCTACCTGACAGGGCCCCCTTCCCCTGGCCGAAAGTGACTAAGGACATCGATTTATCAGTTCCTTTCTCTGTAGCCTCAGCTGCACAGATGAATGAATAGGAAGCACTTCAAGGCTTCCTGCTCATTCACAAACTGAAGCATAGTAAACACAGTTTACACGATTGGTACCGATTGCTCACTGTGTTCATTCAGGAATG
Source organism: Rana temporaria (assembly GCF_905171775.1). NCBI lineage: Eukaryota > Metazoa > Chordata > Amphibia > Anura > Ranidae > Rana > Rana temporaria. Next base: position 340,104,536 of record NC_053490.1, read on the forward strand.
GAAGGGGCCAGTAAATTTAATTTACTCGCCCATTTCCCCACTCTCCATCCTGAAACATCCCCTTGTGTGCCCACAGAAGCTACCGGAAAAAGAGGAGGGAAGCCAGAAGTTCTGTGAAGGAAAAGGGCACACAGGGGTGCCCGGATGGAAGATGGAAGGAACATGGAACATGTGCTAGAACCAATTACCATGCAGTGCAGCCATAAGGCATACAGAAGAGAATAAGCTGGCAGTGCTGCAAGGGGAGGCAGGAGAGAATTGGTGTCTGCAATAAGAGAGTACAGCTGAACCTCCTGCAGGTGCCTGGGTCCCACTTTTGAACTGATGGGGTCTGGGCCCAGTGCAGATTTGCTGGCTTTACTGCCTTATCAGCTGCCCTGGTGGTGGGTCATGGTAATGACAAGAAATGTACAGCCAAGGTTAAAAAATATATATACATTTTTAGTATGTTAGGCCAGTTTTCTTTTGATGATAATAACAAAAATCAGGAGATATCCATCAACATTTACCACCAAAGGAAGGCCCATTTTATCCTAAAAGTAATTTACTTGGATACATTAAGTAGTTGCGATATGTATAGATTTACTAACACATGTCGAAGTTGAAAAACTGCATTCATGCATTAAGCTTTGTTTAACCTTGTCCTGAAGAGGTTATAGATGAAGAAGGACGGTGGAAACATACAGCAGACATAGAAAAACTATTTGTAACACAATATACTGTAACAGAGAAGAAGGTGATATATATATATATATATATATATATATATATATATATATATATATACACACACACACACGATATATACGATATATAGATTTGTTTTGTTTTCTTGAAAGCAATATTGGGAAATGAAAGTTTCTTGCTTAGAACACACGTTTGCTCTGAATGCAGGGTTCCCGAAAAAGCTACATAACTGTTGATGTAGAAGTTATGAAATGTCTAATAGTGCATACAAAAAACAAAGGATGGCAGCACCCAATAAGTAAAATAGAGATAAGCCCCTTAATGGCAGTGATAAAGAACATAAACAAGTTTATTCAATAAAGATCATAAAGGAACTAGATCCAAAGACCAGAGCTGGAACAATGGATAAAAAGAATGAATGTGAAATAAATTAGAAGGAGCTGACGGCATCCATCGATGAAGCTGTGCAGCATGGGAAGTGCCAATAACCCTGCTGTACAGAGAGATCCTGATCCAGACAGCAGACCCGCTCACTGGGGTGGTCTGGGCTAGCGGGCTGGCCCCAAAGCCCCCATATTGAGGGCATGTGGCCTTGTATGGGTCGGGGGCGCTATAATAATAATGAAAATAATCATAATGGTAACAACATTAACTATAGTATTGACATGCTTTAATTAAAAACATGTCAATTTACAGACAAATATTGAGAAGTATTATTGGTACAAAAATAAAAAAATTTAAATCAAGGAAAAGCATATATAATCACATAGACATGATCGACATAGCAGATCCAAAATAGCATCATACATCCAAAATACACTTCAATATATAGTATGAAAATAATCCATGATTATGACGAACTTGTCTTAGTGCCCAGATTGTAGACACTATGCGTTTCGTAGCCTTATAGCTACTCTTTAGGAGTAGGATGCAATGGTAAAACTAAAATGAAATGAATAAAAAAGGGGTATATTAACATATGATGTCCTCAAAAGGGACACAACTATGCAATAGGAACTGCAAATTAAAAACTTACAATTCTGCTCATGGACTATGCCCAACTCCAAGATGGAGAAGCAAGGGGCCCAGGCAGAGTGTCTCCCCCGGGGTTGAGACAGGAGGTTCCTCACCCCCCCATTTAACATCTCAATCCTCCCCTTTTCAGAAAATGGAGGGAGAAGGGGGTAAGGAACCTCCCATCTCAACCCCGGGTGAGACACTCTGTCCGGGCCCCTCGTTTCTCCATCTTCGAGTTGGGCATAGTCCATGAGCAGAATTGTAAGTTTTTAAATTGTGGTTCCTAATGCATAGTTGTGTCCCTTTGAGGACATCATATGTTAATAGACCCCTTTTTTATTCATTTCATTTTAGTTTTACCATTGCATCCTACTCCTGAAGAGTACCTATAAGGCTACGAAACGCATAGAGTCTACAATCTGGGTGCTAAGACAAGTTCGTCATAATCATGGATTTTAATAATATCTTATTTTCATACTATATATTGAGGTGTATTTTGGATGTATGATGCTATTTTGGATCTGCTATGTCGATCATGTCTATGTGATTAAATATGCTTTTCCTTGATTATAATTTTTTATTTTTGTACCAATAATGCTTCTCAATATTTGTCTGTAAATTGACATGTTTTTAATTAAAGCATGTCAATACTAGAGTTAATGTTGTTACCATTATGATTATTATTATGATTATTATTATTATTAATATTATTATGAGTATTAGCATTATTAGCAGTGATATATTATTGTTATAATCACTGCTGGTACCTCTTGATTGTATCACAATCAAATGACATACATGAATTCAATGGATGTATGCAATGACTTTGTAGTGTTCTGCAAAGTCAATGTTCATATTAATCTTTATCATATTATTTATAACAGTTCATTTTTTATTATCAAATTCACAGACATCCTTCCTCCGTAATTAAAGGGTCCCCTTGGTGAGGTGAGCAGCCATTTATACTATTGGTGGAGGTTTATCGCACCTACGGAGTCACTTGCATGTCAGTTTATATATATATATATATATATATATATATATCAGCACTGAAGATCTCACGGACGGTGTATTATTTGATATATGGACTGTTTCTATTAAGCGCTGCACTGTCTGTTTTATATTCATCTAAGGCGGGGATCTCAAACTCAAATTACCTGAGGGCCACAAGACAAGTTTTCATGCAAACTTTCAAACTTCAAAAACAGTACTGGTGACAGCGAACGCATTATTAACCCCAAGCTCTGTGTCAGTGGACGCATTATTAACCCCTAGTATTGGTGTCAGCAAACAAATTATTAACCCTGACCACTGCACTGCAAATGGACCACTACACACTGAACACTATACCGCACACTGACCATTACACTGTACACTGACCACTACACTACACACTGACTACTACACTGCATACTGACCACTAAACTACACAATGACCACTACACTGCACACGGACCACTACACTGCACACGGACCACTACACACTGACCACTACACTACACACTGACCACTACACTGCCGACAGACCACTAAACTGCACACTGACCACTCACCATCAGGGCACAGCACATGAGCGTACAGCACATGAGGGTACAGCACATCAAGGCACAGAGCCCAGCAAATCAGGGCACAGCACATCAGGGCACAGCACATCAGGGCACAGCACATCAGGGTACAGGGCACAGCATATCAGGGTACAGGGCACAGCATATCAGGGTACAGGGCACATTGCACATCAGGGTACAGGGCACATGGCACATCAGGGTACATGGGGCACATCAGGGTACATGGGCCACATCAGGGCACATCAGGGTACATGGGGCACAATCAGGGCACAATCAGGGAACATGGGGCACACCAGGGAACATGGGGCACATGAGAGCACATCGGGGCACAGCACATCAGGACAGGGCACATCAGGGTACAGGGCACCTTGATGTACAGAGCCCAGCACATCAGGGTACATTGGGCACATCAGGGTACATGGGGCACATGGGACACAATCAGAGCACATGAGGGCACAATCAGAGCACATGAGGGCACACGAGGGCACATCAGGGCAAATGAGAGCACATGAGGGCACATGAAAGCACATCAGGGCACAGGTCAGCGTTTACTGTTGTTTTCTTCAAATTCAGAGTAGCGCAGGAAGCGTCTGTCATATGTTCACTTTTCTCTCATGTCACGCTGCTACTCCCCGGCAGCCCCTCCTCTCTTCTCATCCATGCCAGATGATGTCACAAGCAAATGGGGATGGACGAGAAGAGAGAAGGGGCCGCCGGGAGTAGCAGCGTGACATGAGAGAAAAGTGAACATATGACAGACGCTTCCTGCGCTACTGTGCATGCATCTCGATCTAGACTTCCGCGGCACCCCCACCCTGCGGGCCCCATTTATAACCGGTCCGCAAATGGCCCCCGGGCCGGTACTTTGAGACCCCTGATCTAAGGGATTTGATCTTTCACCCTGGTGTTCAGCTGCTCTCTTTAGGGACATTATTTATCCATTTCGCTGATTTGCCATCTCTCACATAATGTAATATTAGGGGTGGAGCATAATGTAATATTGGCGGTAGAGCATAATGTAATATTAGTGGTGTCATTTAATGTAATATTAGGGGTGGAGCATAATGTAATATTTGTGGTGGAGCATAATGTAATATTAGTGGTGAAGCATAATGTAATATTTGTAGTGCAGCATAATGTAATATTTGTGGAGGAGCATAATGTAATATTAGGGGTGGAGCATAATGTAATATTTGTGGTGGAGCATAATGCAATATTTGTGGTGGAGCATAATATAATATTAGGGGTGGAGCATAATGTAATATTAGTGGTGGAGCATAATGTAATATTAGTAATGTAGCATAATGTAATATTAGGGGTGGAGCACAATGTAATTCTTGTGCGTGTCTTTACATTTTTAATTGGGGGGTGTGTCAGATATAGGACCCGCCGAGGTGCCAAATTTTCTAGGCACGCCCATGACAAAATTTGTGAGGAGCAACCCTGCCTAAACTCCAGGGGACTACATATACAACCAAGAATAACAAAGCGCAGCGCACATCGTATTAGTCAGAAGGTCATTAAACAAAATCTATGTGTATGTACATTATGATTATGAGATTGCTTGAAGCTGCCATGGTACTTCAACTGCCGAGACATGAAGAAGTCTTTAAATTTATCTCTGATATCGGCACTAGTGGTGGAGCCCCTGCGCACTTTACAAATCGTGCACGATTGCTTCCTCGAATTTATTCTCATCACTCTGCCCTACAATATTGTGGAGAACAAATGTGGCTTTGACCACGAATATGGCAATCTCCATTTATAAATGTTTTGGCGTATGCAGCAAACTCTACTTATTTGCCAAAACTGCATCCCACCACCTTTCTGGCCCTGGTTAAACGGTAATTGAATAGCTGCTTGTCCACGCTTGGGTTTTGATTCGAGAATGACCTCATCAGGTGTTCTCCCAGGGCAAACACCTCATCTCCTACAAACACATATGAGAGAGGAGGCCCATTTGATCTGAGTAATGGTGAATTTTCAGGGAGGTCCAGCTCATTGTCGAGCAACATCTGCCCAAATGAGGAGTGTGTAAAGATACTTGAGTCTGAATTGCTCCTATAAGAGCCAATGTCGACAGATGTGAAGCAGTAGTTACCATCCGCTACTGCCATAAGAACAAAAGAAAAACATTTCTTATAATTGACATATCTACTACCCTGGCATTAAGATTCTGATGTGCTTGCCATCGATTGCTCCGACACAGTTCGGAAAATTGCAACAATTCCAAAACACTTGGGCAATGTTGGCCTATTTTTTTTTCGTAGGCTTTCTCATGACTAAATCCTTGAGCACCTCCCATAATACTATACATGTGTCATGTATAATGGTACTGGCTGTGGACTTGCCCACTGTGATTTCGTAATGTAGGCTAGCAAACAAATGTCCAGTTGCAAGGTAGCTGAAAAAAATGATGTTAATTTTTTTGTCAAATATATTTGATTTTGTGCTACCATTTCTATTGAGCCACTTTTGCAAATAGACTTTGTTATTTAGAAAATACAAAAAAAACTTGCCATGTGTGTTGGGTTTTTTTTTATTTGTTTTTTTACAGAGTGGAAAGGGATAACACCTCAATTTTTTTAATGATGACTGTGTCCCCAATAAGATTTACCTTACTGTATCTATTGTCATTTTTACTATTATCATTGAAAATCTAAGTGAACAATAATTGGATGTTCTCAATAGAAAATCTAGTGAAATTATTCTGATGGGACACTGGTTCTGGTGATCTTGTATTCACAAAAGAATTATCTGTATTTCCTCACGCTTTGTGTGGATAGGAAGTTGAGGTAACTCTCCACGATGGTAGACAGATGTTGAAAAATAAAGTGAAAGTGGTTCTAACCCTCCCTACTCTATCGTTTTCCCTAACAATTTACATTTCTTAGAGTATAGTAAAGTGAGTCTAGCATTGTTTGTCAGCTGATCACAGTGGTAACCAGGAAGTGCAGGTAAATGGCTTTCCTTGGTTTGCGCTGTCAGAGGGGGGTCTGCGCTGATAATCAGCGCATTGTCTATCAGATCAGCCATTATCAGAGATGCTCACCACATCTGCCAATCACTGCTCATCAGATGCCAGTCAGTGCCCATGAAAATGCCAATTAGTGCCCATCAGTAACACCTGTCATTGCCCATCACATTTGCCAATCAGTGCTCATCAGTAATGACTGTCAGTGACTCCTCATCAGTGCTGTCTATCAGTGCCGCCTATTAGTACCCATCAGTGCCGCCTATCAGTGCTCATCAGTCCTGCATAATATTGCCTTGTCATCAGTGCCACCTCAGTGCCACCTCAGTGCCCATCAGGGCTTGCACGCCCTATGGTGGCTCTCCTGGGTGAAGCCGTGTATATATACACACAGGATTGCGCCCAGGAGAGCCATTCTGCCACAGTATATCTGCGTGAGCCGGTCGGGAACCAGTTAAAGTGGGTAAGCTAGTAGAAGTCTTTCCTTACTAGCATGGAAGGTTGTGTTCTGATGCTCTAGGTGGCTGAAGACTAAATCCAGTAATTCATCAAAGCTGTCAAAAAAAAGTGGGCATTAATTACATTCCATTTTGTACAACTACTATGCAAATTAGGGACAAATGAAAACATTTAATGTGAAAATGGTTTAATGAAGCTTAACGTGTAATAAAGTGCCTAAACCTCAATCAATCTTGCATAGCCTAAGTTTTTAACTTTCCAAACTAGGGTTGTCCCGATACCGATACTAGTATCGGTATCGGGACCGATTCCGAGTTTTTTCGGCGGTACTCAGACGCCGATACCCCGCCCCGATACATAAATAGAATACTTGCCGCCGACCGCCGCCGAACGCCGCCCGCCGCCACGAAACGCCGTAATCCGCCGCCATTCGCCTCATCCCCGCTGCCGCCGACTCTGTAATACGGGCGGGAACATTACAGCTTTGAATAGCTGTAATGATTCGCACCACGCATAGACACTCCCCCTCGCTCGGGTGAACTGTCCAATCCCGAGCGAGGGGGAGTGTCTATACGCAAGGGCGGCGCCAATCATAACAGAGATTCAAAGTTGTAATGTTCCCGCCCGTATTACAGAGTCGGTGGCAGCGGGGATGCAGGTAAGCGTGACATGGCTGGATGGGGGGAGACGCTGGATGGGGGGAGACGCTGGCTGGATGGGGGGATGCTGGCTGGATGGGGGGACGCTGGCTGGATGGGGGGTGACGCTGGCTGCATGGGGGGACGCTGGCTGGATGGGGGGGACGCTGGCTGGATGGGGGGGGACGCTGGCTGGATGGGGGGACGCTGGCTGGATGGGGGGACGCTGGCTGGATGGGGGGTGACGCTGGCTGCATGGGGGGTGACGCTGGCTGCATGGGGGGTGACGCTGGCTGCATGGGGGGTGATGCTGGCTGCATGGGGGGTGACGCTGGCTGCATGGGGGGGTGACAATGGCTGCATGGAGGGTGACAATGGCTGGGGGAATACATTGCTGGATGGGGGGTGACAATGGCTGCATGGGGGGTGACGCTGGCTGGATGGGGGGTGACGCTGGCTGGATGGGGGGTGACGCTGGCTGCATGGGGGGTGACGCTGGCTGCATGGGGGGTGACGCTGGCTGCATGGGGGGTGACGCTGGCTGCATGGGGGGTGACAATGGCTGGGGGAATACATTGCTGGATGGGGGGGTGACGCTGGCTGGATGGGGGGTGACAATGGCTGCATGGGGGGTGACAATGGCTGGGGGAATACATTGCTGGATGGGGGGTGACAATGGCTGGATGGGGGGATACATTGCTGGATGGGGGGTGACGCTGGCTGGATGGGGGGTGACGCTGGCTGGATGGGGGGTGACGCTGGCTGGATGGGGGGGAGACGATGGCTGGATGGGGGGGGAGACGATGGCTGGATGGGGGGGAGACGATGGCTGGATGGGGGGGAGACGATGGCTGGATGGGGGGGAGACGATGGCTGGATGGGGGGGAGACGATGGCTGGATGGGGGGGAGACGATGGCTGGATGGGGGGGAGACGATGGCTGGATGGGGGGGAGACGATGGCTGGATGGGGGGGAGACGATGGCTGGATGGGGGGGGAGACATGGCTGGATGGGGGGATACATGGCTGCATCTGTGGAGGGACATCGCTGCATTTGGGGACACATTTTAAAAAAAGTATCGGTATTCGGTATCGGCGACTACTTGAAAAAAAGTATCGGTACTCGTACTCGGTCCTAAAAAAGTGGTATCGGGACAACCCTATTCCAAACCTATCCTAGAAGTTTCATGCATTTCGGCCTTGCACAAGGCAAACTAGGGACATTAAGCTTGTTTTTTGGAAGATTAATGTAGCTTAACATACAAAAAAAGAGCTCAGATATTAACCAATTTCCCTCAACTTCACACAATAGAAGACCTATCTATGCCAACATATTCTGAAAAATTCAGCTCATTTGGTAAATCACACAAAAAGTTATTCACATTAAAATATTTGAAACTATAAAAACAAGCTTAATGTAACTCACTTGCTTTGTGGGAAACAAAAAAACATTAAACATCTTTAATAGGTTTGGGGAAGCTGAAAGCTGTTTTGCAAAGTTTAAAGGCCATTGCTAAACATCACTAGCTAGGGAGGAGGTGGAATCCTTATGGGAATTGCTCCAAAGGGTTAAAGCTAAGGGGAAAAAAATACTGGGAGTATGCTATAGGGCCCCTGACCTGAAGGAGGGGTAGGCGGAACTCCTATCACAACTTGGATTAGCAGCAAGGATGGGAAGTGTTTAATTATTCAGACATAGACTGGGTAGAGAGAACCACACATTCATATAAGGCTCGCCAGTTCCTAAATGTCTTGCAGGACAATTTCATGGGTCAGATGGTAGATGCACCAACTAAAAATAAAGCGTTACTAGATCTACTGATTACCAACAATACAGACCTGATCACGGATGTGGAAATACAGGGCAATTTAGGAAACACAGGTCAATTAGCTTCAGTATAAATCACACAAATAAGAAACATAAGAGAAATACACTTTAAAAGCATATTAAATAAGGGCATTATCCAGTGCATCCCATTGGGTAAAAAATTTAAAAGAACGAACAAAAAGTCCTAGATGGCTTAACACCAATGTAAAAATGCATATAAAAGCAAAAAAGAGAAGGCCTTCAAAAAATACAAGGTTGAGGGATCATCATCAGCATTCAAACGTTATAAAGAATGCAACAAGAAATGTAAGGGTGTAATTAGGGCGACTAAGGTAGAACATGAAAGACACAGGAGGAGAGCAACAAAAATCCCAAGAAATTCTTTAAGTATGTAAACAGTAAAAAAGGGAGGACAGACCATATTGGCCCCATAAAGAATAAGGAAGGATATCTGGTTACAAAGGATGGGGAGATGGCAAAGGTATTGAATTTATTCTTCTCCTCGGTCTTCACAAGGGAATCGGGGGGCTTCAGTAACCAAAACTGCAGTGATTATCCTTGTGACACATCACAGGAAGCACCCTCATGGCTAACAGAGGACAGAATTAACATTAATAAATCACTGGGACCGGATGGCTTGCACCTGAGGGTACTTTGGAAGCTCAGTCAAGTAATTGCCGGACCATTGTTCCTAATTTTTACTAACAGTCTACTGACTGGAATGGTACCAGCTGATTGGAGAAAAGCCAATGTAGCACCGATATTTAAAAAGGGCCCAAAATACATCCCTGCAAATTACAGACCAGTTAGCCTAACATCAATAGTATGCAAGCTCTTGGAGGGGATGATAAGGGACTATATACAAGATTTTAGTAATAAAAACTGTATTATTATCAGTAATCAGCATGGATTCATGAAGAATCGTTCTATTAACCTTCAATGAGGAGGCCATCTAGATAACGGAAGAGCCGTAGACGTGGTGTAACTGGATTTTGCAAAATCATTTGACACAGTTCCCCATAAACGTTCACTGTACAAAATAATTTTTCAACCTTACCTACTATGTAACTATGAGAGCCAAATGCATTTATGCTAGTGCATTGAGACACCTTTCACACTAAGGCAGTTTTTAGGCATTTTAGCCCTTGAGATATCTTCTAAAAAGTGCATGAAAACTGCCTTACATTCTGGGCAATGAGTGCTTTTCCCCTTGGGCAGTGCGCTGGGGGGACGTTAGAAAAATTCTTGCAAGCAGCATCTTTGGGGCGATGTATTTAGAGCTCCCAAAATGCCCTTGCCCACTGAATGGGCAGCGCTTCCACATTGCCTTAAAAGTGCTTTAAAAGCATAGCAAAACTGTCTTTTTATCTTTTTTAAGGTAAAAAACGCCCTGCTAGCAACCAAAAAGCGCCACTAAAACAGCTCTAGAGCGCCGCTTTAGCCAAACAGGCTCTGCAGTGTGAAAGGGGTCTAACACTAGTTGAGTTACCCTGTACCCATCAATAAATGCAGGAAAAAAAGGCTTTCAAATGTAATTTCTCTCAAGCTGTGTTGCTGGATATCATACTGAATTTTTTGAATGCATGGTTTCAAAAAATACATTTAACTCTATGAAATAGTACATTTTAAAAATGCAGCACATTTGAAAACATATTGTAACACATTGCTGCCACGTGTCATGGTGTGAATAAGCCCTAAGCATAGTGAAGGCCAATTGTCAGTATTATGCAACTGCAGCATAATGTGTATTACAACATCAAAAGAGGAAATAAAATTAAACGTCTTTTTAGTATTCACTTCCTTATAGAATGGCATAAAATATTATTCTGAGACCTCTCTGCTTCTCTTTTATATATTTTTCATTCTCTTTGCAAAACATTCTGAATATATACACTGCATACTTATAAAGCATTTTAAAGTATCGAATGTTAATTTATTACGGTAAATACTGCTGCCTTTCATTGGAATGTGCAAAATATATGAAGCAACACTAAAAGAGTTGGACTCAATATTGTGAAAACACAAAAATAAATCAATATAATGACATCAAACTTATTAAGTGAAAAAACATGTACAGTATAAAGTAATCACACCAAATATGTAAATAAGTGTCTATAAGAGCCCATTCACTAGGGCTAAAAAGGAGAAATATACAGTATGTGAAACCAGAAAGTCCAAAGGAAACATGTCATCCACAATTCACTTGCTCCACCAGTGTCCCCCAATCACAATTTGTAGTGCTTACACCACCAGGTGACACCAAGTATTAAAAAACACTTCAAAAATCGCGCTCATGGCACTCTAAAGTTGATATAAGCAAGGATATGAAATGGTTGTATGTAATAACATGGTCCATTTATTATAAGAAAACTCCAAATGTATCTAAAAACAGTGTATAGGAAAAGTTAAAAATATTGGCTCCACAACTTCTATCCTAAAGCTCAAGAGATTAAGCTCTCACAGTTCCAGAGAACAGTCCCTCTAGTAAAAGGTGGCTGTTACAATACCTTAGAAGGCAGATGGTGAAGTAGCTGTGACGAGGAGAGGGCGATGGGATCCTCAGGTGGAACCTAAGTCCTGGCGTTCCACACAGCTGTTATATTCCCGTTCCGTCCGTCGGGGGATGGCGTCATGCGTCACCGCCGGGTCTGGATTGAGGCGTGCAGCCGCTCGTTCTGTCTGTCGGGGATGGCGTGATGCGTCACCGCTTGGTCTAGAGGGAGACGTATGACTGCTTGATTCGATCCGTCGGAGGTGGCGTCGCACGTCTGAAACTCTGATCTCCTGCCGAATCAGAGCACAAGCCGGGACTGACAGTGTGACTGTACACCGTCAGAGTGCATACTAAGTTGTTACTGCCCCCTGGTGGAGAACCTTAGGTCCCGAGCTCAGGCGAAAAATAGTGAAGTCAAAAATAGGAGTAAAAGAGTAAATCTTATTGCAAATGGATGAAACAAATATTAAAAATTATGTATGTAGGTAGCCTTGACGCGTTTCGCGCTTCAGAGCGCTTTTTCAAAGTCAAGTGAGAGTGGCTCCTGGGGAAGTTTAAATAAGCTAAAAAGGAGGGAAAATTATATCATGGGGGGAGGGGACAGGGAAAGGAAGGCGGGAAAAGGGAAAATGGGCTAGTTCCATGAAACCGAGAGTTCCTTAACCTCTTGAATACCGGAATCTAACTTATACACATACATATGCACACAATAGATATCATATAACAACAAGATCTATATATATATATATATATATATATATATATATATATATATATATATATATATATAGTCAAAGCCCTATGTCCGATACGGATATGAACAAGATAGATAGACTTACCACATGAAATAGACCTGAAGTGTGCCCTGATCTGATGGACGGTATGCCAAGATAAGGGGGCATACCCATGATTAGAGATGAATATTTTGTGGAGAGAAATGAATTTGAGAAATGCCCTAAAAAGGGGATGGGAGGGTGGGTATCGCTCACAGGAAACCAACAATGACCACAGGTGAGTGGGCTGGTTAAATACCCCCGGGCTCCTCCCATAAATTCAGGCCAGCATACTGGCCTTATTACTTATGGTCAAAGCCCTATGTCCGATACGGATATGAACAAGATAGATAGACTTAACATAAGACTTACCACATGAAATAGACCTGAAGTGTGCCCTGATCTGATGGACGGTATGCCAAGATAAGGGGGCAAAAACATTCAGGTAGGGGGTGTAGTTTTATTGGTTTTAGCTTTATTCATTGAGCAAGTTTGGTGAACGCTTGTGCCATTTCCACCTGAGGATTGAGGGATGTGCTTGGTGAAGCAGGCAGACTTCCACCCGTCAAGTCTCTTAATTGTCATGATCTGGGATGCCACACCAGGATGTGGCCGAGGCCGCTCCAATACGATAAGAGCGACTGGAGCACCGACTGGGGTTGAGGTGTAGGTAGCGTGGAAGAGTGAGTGAGCAAGTGTGAAGGTGACAGGACCCAAAGTGACCTAACCGCCCCCCCCCCGTTGATCCAGAGGAAGGCGAAAACCCCAGCCGAGCCTAGGCCAATTGCTACAGCAGGGGAGAAAATTCCTTCCTGATCCCCCGAGAGGCGATCGGGTGAACCCTGGATCAACTTCCTATGGTTGGTTGTGCCCCGATGAATTCTGATGTGTTTGACGAACTGGCAGGCACTCAAGGGTTTGATCGGGAAAGGTATTAGGGGACAAGAGTTTGACTGTTCAGGTAGGAGTGACAGAAGGTGAATGAGTGTGGTTACTGCACACCGGACATTGTTTGCTTTAGAGTTGGATGTCTACCTCAGTGCCTGATCGCTGGGTTTTGGATAGTGCCAGGTGGAGAATGAAGTGGTCGTGGTAGCGAGCCAAGTGAGGTCTATGTAGAACTTGGCCGGTGGGGTAGCTGTGCGTGAACTCGCTAGGCCGCAAGAACCCATGGTAGGCCGAGTAGATGAGCTATGAGTAAGCACTGATTGTAGTGCGAAACGTCAGCTGTATGCCCCTGTCTTTTCTGTGATGTGTGGTGTTTAAATACTTTTATCAGTAAAGGCAACCAATAAGGTTTTTCCAGAGTGAGGCTGTCCAAACATTTCTTTCTACAATTGCTTCGTGCATTTCCGGCACCTGGGTTTCTCTGAGAGGATATGGATTCATCCACATACCCAATTGGAGCGGTGACTATCTTCTCTCTAGGCCGAGTAGATGGTTGCTTGAATGACCAGGCTGGGGAGAAAGCCAAATGGGGAACTAGCCAAGATAGTGGACATTAACTGGTGCTGTGGGGATAGTTGTATGGGCCTGCGTAGGAAGGACATAACTTAGACTTGCCTTTACTAATAATGTTGGCCATGGCCTGGTTGTCGGTGGTGAAGGCCACGTTTCGTCCTGTCCAGATATGACCCCAGAGCTGAGCGGCTGCCACGATCGGGAATTGTTTGAACACGGAGGAAGTCCGGGTAAACCATGGAATTAAGAGTGTCTCTGGAGGCCATGGTCCTGCAAACCAATAGTGGCCAAAAATTGCAGCGAAGCCTGTGGAAGCTGCGGCATCCTTCACTACCTGCGGTGATGGGGGGCGATATTGATGGTATAACGTTGATACTGTTTCACGTAGTAAGGAACTCCTCCCATATTGAAAGTCCGCTACTGCCGCGGTGTCTAAGTTAAGGATCTGATCGGAGTCCTGTATCTGGGAGAGGAAGACCAGGAGGCATGATACAAAAGATCGACCCTGGGGAATGATCCGAACTGCAAATTGAGCATCCCCGGGAGAGATTGAAGCTGCTTCTTAGTACACCCCTTGTGCGGGTGAAGTCTTGGAGCACTGACCTGATGTGGGTCAACTTGAAGGAACAATAGACGTAGTGAATGCAAGTTTGCGTGTGAGCGCGACAGAAAATAGGTGAGCAGCCGAGTTGCTACTGGAGATGAGTGACCGATTTAAGCCACAATTGCAATTAAGCAGCTTTATTAGAAAGGTGAAAACAAAGTTTAGCGGAAATTTGGAGTATGTAGGAAGGACCGTGCGCAACACTGTAAATACAGATGGAGTGAGATAAAATGAGGCCAACAAACACCTGGGGCACGCTGGGACGAATCGGTGCATCGGATGCGACTTGAATTCAAATCAGATTGAAGGGTAGGTGAATCAAATGACTGAAATGTTTGCCATAACAGTGGCGCTAACCGGTGTGCTGCAATTTGCGACTGATAACGGACCTGACTGTGGAGTGTGAGATGCATGAGCCAGAATGACTAGCACGAGTTGACATGAATCAGTGTATCGCAGACGCGACTGGATTCGAAGTGGAGTGAAGGGAAAACAAAACGTGACAAATTAAATTACTGTCAGCCTAGGTTCACATTGGAGCGATCTGTAATGCGATTTGAGAGATCAAATCGCTCGCATGACAAGTCGCAGCCTATTGGAGGCAATGGCACTGTTCCAATCATTTTGCGGCACCGCATCGATTTGCAAAAGTAGTTCCTGCATTACTTATGCTGTTATCCGGTGCGACTTCAATAGTCAGCTGAGCATGAAGCCGCACAGATGTGTCTGACGTAGCACCTGAAATCCCACTGACCTTGCTACTTCAAGTGAAGTAGTGCGATTTCAAAGTAGCATCAATGTGAACGAGGGCTCAGTGAATGAGATGGGGAAAAAAAATAAAATAAATAGCAGGGATGAACCGGCGAGTCGCTGATGTGACTAAATTCCACCGGAGGGTAATGTAAGTAAAATAACTGGAATGATAGACAGTGTATTCCTAAGTGACATGGGCCTACTACGTGGCATGTGCTCATGAATTGCACAATAAGATCGTGGCTCAAATAAGGCTGCATACGGAGACTTGACAAATGACTCGCAAGTTCCACAGTGGGGTTTTGATGGCACGGGTTATCTGGCAAAACAGTGCATAAAACAAAGAATTTGTACAAATCCTACCTGCGACAGTTTGAAAAAAAAAAAAAGACTTCATCTACGTAAAGCATGGTGGGTGTGCAAGACATCTGAAGAGCATGGTGTTGCCCCGTGGATGACGCACAAAAAAATGACTTTGGTTGGTAAACAAAGAGATTAAACGTGTGCAAACGATTTGTAAGTTCCACTGTAGGAACTAAAACACACGGCATGGGGGACAACAACGAATGGCAACGGTAGAAAGTATGCAATGTGTGTAACCCGAATCAGTTCGTAAATATATTAAATGAATCCCATACGAATCAGAAGAATTAAATTGATCTGATATGAATTGGTTGTAGAGTGTATGTCACCCCTTACTCTGAAACTGAACACCAACCAACCACCCCTCCCCCCAGGCTAACCCAATGCAGAGAAGGCATCAGGTGGGCCTAATTATCAACTCAATCAGCCACAGAAACCTGTACAAACAATACATGCTTGTCTCTAAATGGAAGAGACGGCAAACCCATGGACAGTGAATCTTTATATCCAGTGAAATCTACAGCGAGTGATATCGGAGAAAGACCGGCCGCGACTCAGAGGTTTGGAATTATAAATTAAACGTGTTTGGCAGACCACAACTCAGAAGCAAGGATGCGGGACAGGTAGCATAACAAATTGCAAGATCGCACATGATGCGAAAGATTCGGAAAGTACCTGCGACAGTGAGCGGGAACCGCCGACGAAGAGCACAAACGAAGAAGCCGAAATGCACCTGCGATCAAAATGCCAGGACTCACAAACGTGAGGTGAGCTGGGAAGAGTCAGCCCAGTGATGTGTGGTATCGCTCACAGGAAACCAACAATGACCACAGGTGAGTGGGCTGGTTAAATACCCCCGGGCTCCTCCCATAAATTCAGGCCAGCATACTGGCCTTATTACATATATATAGTGCCATTAAGTCGTATAAGTAAATACAAATTATTATTATAAATATATATACGAGTATGAAAAATAATGAATAGAAAAAATAAATAAATAAAAATAAAAATAAATAAAAATAAAAGTAAATATTGAAATAATAATCAAACTCAAAAAACTGGAAACTAAGTGAGCGATAGGAGACATATAAAAACATATAAAACAACACGGGAACCTGGTGGCTTTAGTAGGGATACAAAAATTCATAATAAACAAGGTTCATCATAAGCTGTATACTCTCTTAAATGTAACGAGAGATCCACATCTCAGGGCCATTTGTGATGGTAGAGGAGACTAGATAAGGGTACTAGTCTCGATCTCCTCATTTAACCCTTTAGGTGACAGGGAGTTGAACATGAAAATCCAAAAGACTTCCCTCTTACACAAGAGGGAAAATCTTTCATTGGATGTGAGGGTGCCCTTGGGAATATGTTCGATCACGAACACTTCTAACTTCTTGATGTCTTTGTTATGTAAGTTGTTGAAGTGTCGTGGCACGCTATGTTCGGTGCAGCCCTTCTTAATAAGACGGCGGTGGTCGCCAATTCTAGCACGTAGCCCTTATAGTGCGTCCTACATAGATAAGCCCACAGGGACAACGTAACACATACACCACAAACTCAGTTGAGCATGTGATGAATTGGTTGATGGTGAAAGTTTTGCCAGAACCTGTTGTAATTTTGTCCGTGCCATGAGTTATGAACGGGCAAGTTAGTCAAGCTCTTTTTTTAACAGTGAAAAATCCCCTTCCTATCGTTAAAATAGGTTCTAATGTCTAGAGGGGACCCGGAGGGTTTGATTTGTATCTTGCTGGGGGCCAGTACATTTTTGATAGTTTTGGCCCTACGGAAGGTGACCTGTGGGGTGACTGGAAGTGCAGGAGCCAGTCTTTGGTCAAGATGTAGGATCTTAAAATGTTTCTTAATGATATTGGTCACTGATTGGTATCTGTTATTAAAGGTCGAAATAAATCTGATGGTATTATTCTGCTGTTCTTTAGGTTTTCTTTCTAAATTGGGTTCTAAAAATAGAGAAAAAGCTTCATTAATAAGATCTTTGGGATAACCTTTTTCTTCAAACTTTTTTTGCATTAGTGTGCTCTGTTCCACATAATCATTACTGTTGGTACAATTTCTTCTCAGTCTGTTAAACTGTCCTTTCGGAATGTTATTCTTCCAGACTGGGTGATGGCAGCTATCGTAGTGGAGATAGGAATTGCCATTTGTAGGTAGGAAATGCGTCGTCAAGGCTACCTACATACATAATTTTTTATATTTGTTTCATCCATTTGCAATAAGATTTACTCTTTTACTCCTATTTTTGACTTCACAATTTTTTCGCCTGAGCTCGGGACCTAAGGTTCTCCACCAGGGGGCAGTAACAACTTTGTATGCACTCTGACGGTGTACAGTCACACTGTCAGTCCCGGCTTGTGCTCTGATTCGGCAGGAGATCGGAGTTTCAGACGTGCGACGCCACCTCCGACGGATCGAATCAAGCAGTCATACGTCTCCCTCTAAACAGAGCGGTGACGCATCACGCCATCCCCGACAGACGTAACGAGCGGCTGCACACCTCAATCCAGACCCGACGGTGACGCATGATGCCACCCCCCGACGGACAGAATGAGCAGCAGCGCGCCTCTCTAGGGATCCAGCTGAGCTGCGGCCCCGATCGGGTCATTCTTTGGACGATCTAGATGCCCCCCTCCTTTAGGGAATCTAACAGCTGTGTGGAACGCCAGGACTTAGGTTCCACCTGAGGATCCCATCGCCCTCTCCTCGTCATGACTACTTCACCATCTGCCTTCTAAGGTATTGTAACAGCCACCTTTTACTAGAGGGACTGTTCTCTGGAACTGTGAGAGCTTAATCTCTTGAGCTTTAGGATAGAAGTTGTGGAGCCAATATTTTTAACTTTTCCTATAGACTGTTTTTAGATACATTTGGAGTTTTCTTATAATAAATAGACCATGTTATTACATACAACCATTTCATATCCTTGCTTCTATGAACTTTAAAGTGCCATGAGCGCGATTTTTGAAGTGTTTTGTTGTGTTGGTACTTCCGGGTGCCTTTATTTTCGCAGCTCTGGCTCATCTTTCCTACACCTTATTGATGAACTATAAAAAACGATGTATTATTAAAAGATATTAACAAAACATTAACAGCGCTAAAATGAGCCTATAAATGGCTTATGAGTACAATACTCATGTACTGCAATGGTAAATTTGAGAAAAAGATTTGTAGGACTGTATATATATCACATTAAATTTGCCTATTGGATATATAACATGTATTCCCACTCTTTGTGAGTCAATTAATGGTAGTCCATGCAATTCCTCAGATGTACAGTTCTTTGTTGGGAGTGATCTCACAGTACAGCTGTTTGTCTGCTCAAATGCTGATAGGGACTCTCTGTGATTTCCCCCTAAGGTTTTGTACTCACCAGAATGTAGTACTTTAAAATCATTGGATACATCCACTTGTAGTGATCACGCATCGGTTCTCCTCCTCTGGTGTGTGGTAATGATCCGTGTGCTCTTCAATCAGTGTAGCTTGGCAGTCATGCAGGGAGGCAAGAGAAACTTTGCATAGTGTAAAATCCTTTTATTTAAACAGTAAAACCCCTGCTACCCGCTCATGCTTACACAAAGTAAAGATAAAAAGCACTTGTCATAAAGGCTGCTGCCTCTGCTCACTCAGGAATATGGCTCCAAATTGCTCAGGCTCAAATTTCCCTTCGTAAGTCCCGGGTAGAAGCTAAGCTGCCTTGCAAGCTGAATCGTCGTGTAGTCACGCCCTGACGCGTTTCGTGATAGGTCCACGTCTTCAGAGGGCGTGGCTACACGTCTTGGTCTATTTAATTTATAGTGGGGACTCTGCTTTGGGTACCTCCCCTCTGTGGACCCTATTGGACACCATTTGACAGGGCTGTAGGGAACCTCCCCATCAGCTGTGCACCGTTCATCTGGGTTCACTTGCCGTGACGTATACCGCTCACCCCTGATTGGTGCGCGGCAGTCACGTGGTCCGAGGGATCGGGATACAGAGTTCCCACCCCTCTGCTATGCTGACTGGACGCACATCAGCAGCCTTAGTAGAAGTCCTCCCACTATGCTGACCGTGCGTTCCAGTCACTAAAACCAGCCCTCGTTTTGACCATCGCTTGTGTTAGCTGATGTGTCTTATCGGCTGATGGATACTCGCACTCCAACCATTCTTATGCGATTGTGGAGCCGTGTATCCTTCCTTGTTAACCCCTCTGGCTCAGTTATTCCTCTCGGATTGTCGCTGGTCCTAGTAAGGGAAGTAAGGGGATCATTTAGAATAACTTTTAAACAAATTTGCATTTCTTATTGTTTAAACTAATTATTTGAAAGAATTTTTTTTAAAAAAACTTTTTAAAAAACATATGTTATATAAAAAAACTCTTATTATAATGATTAAGATTTTATAACAATTTTATGCAAACTATAAATAAATATATACATATCTCGGTGACAATATATATGTGCGGCTGTCACCCTATTACTGTGTGAGCAGACACTTCTGACAGCCGGAAAACATTGAAACCATTATGCATATAGAATAGCATTATATGTAGAAAAAGGCAGCATCCATCATTTGTGTAGCTAAAGTGCAATCTCTGATATTTATCCACAACAATTGTACATAGCTAATTTTACAGAAGGCAATGATAAGAATCCTCTCACTGTAATCATTATTATCATCTGATAGATGGATCTGAGTCATTCCAATACTATTCTATAAATAAATATAAATATAACACCTAGACTGTAATACACATTGCATTCCAAATATTTAAAAAAATATTACAATGTTAAATTATTACAATGTTAAAAAATATATTAAAAATAAAAAATATTAAAAATGTTATGTTAAAAAGAGGACCTGACATTTTGTAATAATAAGGGAAGATTGCCTTAATCTTATTCTGATATCAGTCTTTCTAGTGGTTGCTAATAAAACAATTGAGGTCCACATCTATATTCAAGCCATTCGGACTGAGAGTGTTGGTCATATACAGTCATTGTGTTTCGCGTTTTGAGATTTCTCGGACCATGTTGGCACCCCGCCAGTTGGGGCCAACCCGGTCAATCCCCCAAAACTTCAGTCCTATGGGGTTCTTATCATGTTTCTTCAAAAAATGTAGCGAAACACTATGCTCCTCATATCCAATAGTAATATTGTATATGTGTTCAGACACCCTTTTGGACAATTTTCTTTTTGTTCGTCCTATGTACATTAGGCCACAAGGGCACCGCTCCCATCACAAATAGAGGGCCACCGACTTCCCAGAGAGAAGTAAGAATTGCACCTGCTCCCAATAACCAAAGAGGCAGAGGCAATCAACAGATTACAAGGGGATCTAATAAAGGATATACGAGGGGTGGATATGGACCCCCACAATACGGACAGGGTACATCTAATCAAGGATATGATGACCACTATGAAATCAGCACACATAATAGATATGATCCTCTACAGGATACTAGGGAGAATACCTATTATGCACCATCACCTAGACCAGTCCCTTTTTTAGGGAGAGGCATGAGGGGCAACTCTCGAGGACGAGGGAGGGGCAATCGACCATGGAGAGGACGAGGACAACCATCCCACAACCCAAATTTTACGAGAGAGTGGTGGAACCCACCACAACGGGAGAATCATCACAGCCCGGCCAGGAACAACAGAACTGCAACAGGAGAGGATGTCGAGCAGGGCAACGTATCCAACAAAAAAAGGCCAAGACAGGGCGATTAAGTGGAATATACAACTTATCGACAGCAACCTTGACACAGAAGGAATCCAATATACTAAATGCGGGGTTAAAATGTACCACCACAAAATCAATAAATAAGTTTAATGTATACATTGACATACAGAAATACATTAGAAAGATAAACATTAAAAGATATTTCCTATCAAATAGTTTTGGTGTGAAAAGCAACAAGTACTCTGAGATGGTTGGGATAGACAGTGGTCTTAAGAACAAGTCACTCTTTAACCCACCACAAACGAATAACCATACCATACCATAACCAGTAGAGGTTTTTAAACAGCTAGTTTTAAAAGATCTTGAAATTTTACCAGCTAAGAAAAGCCTAAACCCCAGATATATAGAGGAAGGCATCAAAGCTCTTGAACAACGCAAGGACATCATCGTCCGACCGGCTGACAAAGGGGGAGGAGTGGTTGTGAGGAACAAAACATATTATCACACACAATTAAAAGAAATGCTGGATGACCAAAATACGTACCAACTTCTAAAGAAGGGCCCAATGAAACAATACAGAGTTGACTTGCACAATCTGATAGATTATGGGTATTACATGAAGGTGATAACAAAGAAAGAAAAGTTATATTTATGCCCAAGTTTCAACAGGACTCCAACGATATATACTGTCCCCAAAATACACAAACACCCAACACTACCACCAGCGAGACCTATCGTAAATGGTATAGAGTCCGTCACAGCTAGGATTGGACAGTATCTAGATCACTTCATGCAAGGTAGTGTTATTACTACCAAGGCATTTTTAAAGGATACCACCAATTTCATACAGAAGATAAAAGAAGTGAGATTTCCTAAAGATTCAGAAGTGTTCCTAGTAACAGCGGATGTTGCTGCTCTTTATACCAACATTCAACATGATGATGCCCTCCTAGCCCTTAATTGGGCTATGAGTAAAAGAGAAGATTTACCTTTTGTCCAAAAGAAATTCCTTAAAATGGCACTAGATTACTGCCTTACCCATAATTATTTCTGGTATGGGGGGCAGTTCTACACTCAGAAGATAGGTGTGGCTATGGGTGCAAAGTTTGCACCCAGCCTAGCCAACCTATTCATGATTGAATGGGAAGACAGATGGATATATAACAATAGGAAGCAAGAGTTGATTTTTTACCAGAGATATATAGATGATCTCTTCATCATATGGCAAGGAACGGAGGAATCACTCATTGCATACTCAGAGTGGCTCAATGGTAATAAGAATAATATCAAACTGGAATTTTCTTGGAGTAAACAGGAAATTCATTACCTAGACGTTACGGTCATTAAAGGAGTAGATCACCTAACAACTAAAGCCTACTTCAAAGCAACAGATAGAAACAGCTTCATCCCAATTCAGAGTGGACACCATCCACGCTGGCTTCGAAATATACCTAAAGGCCAGTTCATGCGAATCAGGCGAAACTGCACGGAAGATGATGATTACAGAATACAATCTTCACTGATTCAACAGCGTTTTGTGGAAAAGGGGTATAAAGAAGAATTGCTAGATAAGATAAGACACCAGGTGGGAGAGAGCTCACAGGTAGCCCTTCTACAACCCAAAGAACGCCCACGTGAACAAACACATGAATGGGGCTTTATATCAAACTATCATGACCAGTACCGTGAAGTGGAAATGATTTTCAAAAAGCATTGGAACATACTAGCTATGGATAAAACATTAAAACCAATGTTACCTGAATCTCCTGTGTTTATCTACAGAAAAACAGCAACTTTTGGGGACCAAGTAGTTCATAAAGTTTTAGACCCCCCAAAAAAACTCCAGATGTTTTGGAACAAACCAGGTTTTACAGCCTGTAGAAAGTGTAAATCTTGCCGCCAGGTATCCACTCATTTGAGGGGCATAAGTAGCTTTACATCCACGGCCAATGGCAAAACTTTTGAAATTAAAGAGTCAATAACTTGTGCTACAACACATGTGGTCTACGCTTTAGAATGCCCTTGTGGCCTAATGTACATAGGACGAACAAAAAGAAAATTGTCCAAAAGGGTGTCTGAACACATATACAATATTACTATTGGATATGAGGAGCATAGTGTTTCGCTACATTTTTTGAAGAAACATGATAAGAACCCCATAGGACTGAAGTTTTGGGGGATTGACCGGGTTGGCCCCAACTGGCGGGGTGCCAACATGGTCCGAGAAATCTCAAAACGCGAAACACAATGGCTGTATATGACCAACACTCTCAGTCCGAATGGCTTGAATATAGATGTGGACCTCAATTGTTTTATTAGCAACCACTAGAAAGACTGATATCAGAATAAGATTAAGGCAATCTTCCCTTATTATTACAAAATTTCAGGTCCTCTTTTTAACATAACATTTTTAATATTTTTTATTTTTAATATATTTTTTAACATTGTAATAATTTAACATTGTAATATTTTTTTAAATATTTGGAATGCAATGTGTATTACAGTCTAGGTGTTATATTTATATTTATTTATAGAATAGTATTGGAATGACTCAGATCCATCTATCAGATGATAATAATGATTACAGTGAGAGGATTCTTATCATTGCCTTCTGTAAAATTAGCTATGTACAATTGTTGTGGATAAATATCAGAGATTGCACTTTAGCTACACAAATGATGGATGCTGCCTTTTTCTACATATAATGCTATTCTATATGCATAATGGTTTCAATGTTTTCCGGCTGTCAGAAGTGTCTGCTCACACAGTAATAGGGTGACAGCCGCACATATATATTGTCACCGAGATATGTATATATTTATTTATAGTTTGCATAACATTGTTATAAAATCTTAATCATTATAATAAGAGTTTTTTTATATAACATATGTTTTTTAAAAAGTTTTTTTAAAAAAAATTCTTTCAAATAATTAGTTTAAACAATAAGAAATGCAAATTTGTTTAAAAGTTATTCTAAATGATCCCCTTACTTCCCTTACTAGGACCAGCGACAATCCGAGAGGAATAACTGAGCCAGAGGGGTTAACAAGGAAGGATACACGGCTCCACAATCGCATAAGAATGGTTGGAGTGCGAGTATCCATCAGCCGATAAGACACATCAGCTAACACAAGCGATGGTCAAAACGAGGGCTGGTTTTAGTGACTGGAACGCACGGTCAGCATAGTGGGAGGACTTCTACTAAGGCTGCTGACGTGCGTCCAGTCAGCATAGCAGAGGGGTGGGAACTCTGTATCCCGATCCCTCGGACCACGTGACTGCCGCGCACCAATCAGGGGTGAGCGGTATACGTCACGGCAAGTGAACCCAGATGAACGGTGCACAGCTGATGGGGAGGTTCCCTACAGCCCTGTCAAATGGTGTCCAATAGGGTCCACAGAGGGGAGGTACCCAAAGCAGAGTCCCCACTATAAATTAAATAGACCAAGACGTGTAGCCACGCCCTCTGAAGACGTGGACCTATCCCGAAACGCGTCAGGGCGTGACTACACGATGATTCAGCTTGCAAGGCAGCTTAGCTTCTACCCGGGACTTACGAAGGGAAATTTGAGCCTGAGCAATTTGGAGCCATATTCCTGAGTGAGCAGAGGCAGCAGCCTTTATGACAAGCGCTTTTTATCTTTACTTTGTGTAAGCATGAGCGGGTAGCAGGGGTTTTACTGTTTAAATAAAAGGATTTTACACTATGCAAAGTTTCTCTTGCCTCCCTGCATGACTGCCAAGCTACACTGATTGAAGAGCACACGGATCATTACCACACACCAGAGGAGGAGAACCGATGCGTGATCACTACAAGTGGATGTATCCAATGATTTTAAAGTACTACATTCTGGTGAGTACAAAACCTTAGGGGGAAATCACAGAGAGTCCCTATCAGCATTTGAGCAGACAAACAGCTGTACTGTGAGATCACTCCCAACAAAGAACTGTACATCTGAGGAATTGCATGGACTACCATTAATTGACTCACAAAGAGTGGGAATACATGTTATATATCCAATAGGCAAATTTAATGTGATATATATACAGTCCTACAAATCTTTTTCTCAAATTTACCATTGCAGTACATAAGTATTGTACTCATAAGCCATTTATAGGCTCATTTTAGCGCTGTTAATGTTTTGTTAATATCTTTTAATAATACATCGTTTTTTATGTTACTATTTTATTATAATAGCTGCTTTTCTACTGCACAAAATAATCATTCATTTAACTATCTTTCCATTGAGCGCTAGGATCAGAATAATCCGTAGGTTTTTTCTGATACAATTTCTTTCATTATTGATGAACTAACCAAGTAATTATTTTCATTAAGAACTTTGCTATCCCTGTTTCAGCGCCTGTGTATTTGTTGAGTTACCAAGTATTAAAGCCTCTTACCGGATCCTGCGGACCATCATATAGTATGGTCAAATGCATGTGTTACATTTCCTTATAAAGTGAAACTCCAAATCACAAAACGTAATACAGTCAGGGTCGGTTCATCAGCAGGATGAAAAATACAAACAAAAAGCATATTTGCCCATGATGTAACCCATAAAAAAACATTTATTAAAAAAAATAAGTTTGATTTGATTCCTTTGGACTTTCTTGTTTCACATATATTTTTCCTTTTTAGCCCTAGTAAATGGGCTCTTATGGACACTTATTTACATATTTGGTGTGATTCCTTTATACACGTTTTTTTCATCTAAAAAGTTCTATGTCATTACATTGATTTATTTTTGTGTTTTCACAATATTGAGTTTAATTGTTTTAGCACTGCTTCATATATTTATCACAATTGCATTTAGTGTCACAGATTGCTTAAGCGGCTGTTCATTTGCAATTTATATGTTTTAGCATGGATGTCCTATATGATTTTTTTTTTTGGAATGTGCCTTGTCACCTGAAAAAATTAAAATATATTTTTCCTGTTTGTGTGCGCTTATATATACAGTATGGCCCGGATTCACAAAGCACTTACGCCAACGTATCTCGAGATACGCTGCGTACGTGTAACTATACGCCGTCGTATCTGTGCGCCGTGCCCACAATCTGAGATACGCATAAAAATAGGCTTCCTACGACCGACGTAACTTGCCTACGCCGTTGTATCGTGGGCGCATATTTACGCTGGGCGCATTTTCCACTCCCATTGATTTTCTATGACCATATGCAAATGAGGGAGATACGCCGATTCACGAACGTAGTTGCGCCCGGCGCATAATATATGCAGTTTGCGTAAGTCGTACGTCCGGCATAAAGTTATTCCCCATATAGGAGGCGCAACTCATGCAAAGGTATGGACCAGGGAACAGAGCCGTCGTATTTTACGTTGTTTACGTAGTACGTGAATATATGGCTAGGCGTAGGTTATGTTCAGGTCGTAGGCAGTGATTCGACGTATCTTCGGCTGATGTTTCGACGTGATTCTGAGCATGCGCACTGGGATGCGGCCATGGGACGGCGTATGCACCGTTCGTTTTAAGTACTTCTATGGCGCTTGGCCCATCATTTGCATGGGGTCACGCCTCATTAGCATGGCTCACGCCCACTTCCACCTACACTGGCTTACGCCGAGGAAACCCAGCGTAGATTTGAGAGGGAGTGGGAGCAAGTGCTTTGTGAATACTGTGCTTGCCTCTCTGCGCTGCGTCGGCGTAGCGTATATTCGATACGCTATGCCGGCATAAATATGCGCCGATGTATGTGAATCCGGGGCTATGTGTGTGTGTGTTTATATATGTGTATGAAAAAGATTGAGAAACACTGGCATAGAGGAACCAATCTCTCCATTTTCCTCCTGCAGCCACTGAATGCCTGTGGGAGGGAGAGGAGGAGAAGCAAGGGTGGGGGGGGTTGGGGGGCTTTTGGAGAGATCAGTTCCTTATGTGCATTCCACCCCCACAGCTCCTCCTATGAGGCTTCTTTTTGCTTCCCCCTGTGTGCTCTCCAGTCTCCCTGTGCTTTTTCCTGCCCCCCTGTCCATTCATTCTGTGCAGCTGAGGCTCAAAGGTGAAACATCAGAAGTCCGTTTAGCCTCCTGATATCTCACCAAAGCCACCAATTGGGATCCTAAAAAATTGTAACAAAATAGTTAAAAAAAAAATTATATTGTAAAAATGAAATGAATAAAACAAATGGTAGAAAAATGTAATAATAAAAAAAAGACGACTGACACCAGTGGCAGAGCTAGCACACAAACTTTGCACTTGCAACCAGGCTGTGGTGTTCTGCTACTGGGCTCGGAGGGAAGGGCCCCATCCGGGAGTCAGGGGGGACCTTCATTGTTTCATCAGGGCATGGGCGTCCGCTCCATAGGGCAAGGGGGGGGCAATTGACCACCCCTGGAAAATCGAGAAGGTGTCGAAGATTCTCGCGGCCACGGGTTGTCTGAGCGGTCCCGGGCCGGATGTCACACAGGCACAGCGAGCAGAGTGAAGCTGCCTCCCCTCCAGTGTTTATGTGTACACAGGGGGAGGGAACCTGCTGTGTCTGTGCCGCGCTGATGGCTGATCTGAGGTACTGGATGGGATGGGGGAAGGGGGGTCCATCTGTACTGAAGGGGGGATTTGTGATGAATGGGGGGGTCCATCTGTGCTGAAGGGGGGTTTGTACTGAAAGGGGGGTATGTGCTGAAGGGGGATCTATCTGTGCTGAAGGGGGGGTCTGTGCTTAAAGGGGGTCCATTTGTGCTGAAGGGGGGTCTGTGCTGAATGGAGGGGTCTGTGTGGAATGGAGGGGTCCATCTGTTCTGAAGGGGGGGTGCATCTGTGTTGAAGGGGTCTGCACATTCTCTAGGCTATATTTATATGGGCATGGAGTGAACCTGAATTATCTCAAGCTATTTCACACTGCCAGCTGGCCGCGTTATCGGTAAAGCGGCGCTAAAAAGTGGTGCTTTACCATCGTTTTAGCTGCGCTATATGGCCACTAGCGGGGTGCTTTTAACCCCCGCTAGCATTTGAAGAAAGGGTTAAATGTGACTATTTATCGCTACCACCGAAGCACCCCCCCCCCTAAAAAAAAAATCAGCGGATGCCCATGCATCAGGGCACTGAAGATTCTAGTTATTGTGGAAAAGAGATGCCCCAAGGGGATAATGTGGATGAGAACTGAACCCAGGATGACAACAAAAAGTAAATAGGTGCTAAAATGTATCAATAGTAGTAGAAAAAGTATGCTAAATTAAAAACAATCATAACAATAGAAAAGCAGGATCGTACAGCAATACAACTGCTTGGTTGTTGCACTATACAAAAATGTTTACAGACAGGTGTTAAAACACAGAAAATTGCAGCGGCAACAGAAAAAACCCTACATGTTTCGAAAAAGATATAACAGGGAAATCCAATCTGAATTTTGAAAGTCAGACTAATCATCACATACTCCAATGATCACAACCAAGTATTACGAATATGCAAGAAATACTGGCATCTGTTAACATCGGATCCTGTGATAGGACCCTTGATACCCCCGGCTCAGCTAGTCATCTAAAGACGAGCAACCTCTGTCGGTGACTGGCTGGTCCACAGTGAGTTTAAGGGTTCGGATAGAGGTGATCCCTGTAAAGCAGTAGGAACTTTTCCTTGTGGTTCTTGTTCCTACTGCAAATACATGGATACTAGAAGGGACATTTACCGTATCTGAATATCTGTCTGTCTGTGTATATATATATATATACATACACACACACACACACACACACACACACATATATATATATATATATATATATACACACACATACATATACACACACACACACACACACACACATTAATTTGTTCTTATAGAAATATATCAGCAAGCTTGTACTCAACCCCTGAAGAAGGATATACATACAGTGCCTTGCGAAAGTATTCAGCCCCCTTGAGCTTTGCGACCTTTTGCCACATTTCAGGCTTCAAACATAAAGATATAAAACTGTAATTTTTTTTGAAGAATCAACAAGTGGGACACAATCATGAAGTGGAACAAAATGTATTGGATATTTCAAACTTTAACAAATAAAAAACTGAAAAATTGGGCGTGCAAAATTATTCAGCCCCTTTAAGTTAATACTTTGTAGCCCCACCTTTTGCTGCGATTACAGCTGTAAGTCGCTTGGGGTATGTCTCTATCAGTTTTGCACATCGAGAGACTGACATTTTTGCCCATTCCCCCTTACAAAACCGCTCGAGCTCAGTGAGGTTGGATGGAGAGCGTTTGTGAACAGCAGTTTTCAGTTCTTTCCACAGATTCTCGATTGGATTCAGGTCTGGACTTTGACCTGGCCATTCTAACACCTGGATATGTTTATTTGTGAACCATTCCATTGTAGATTTTGCTTTATGTTTTGGATCACTGTCTTGTTGGAAGACAAATCTCCGTCCCAGTCTCAGGTCTTTTGCAGACTCCATCAGGTTTTCTTCCAGAATGGTCCTGTATTTGGCTCCATCCATCTTCCCATAAATTTTAACCATCGTCCCTGTCCCTGCTGAAGAAAAGCAGGCCCAAACCATGATGCTGCCACCACCATGTTTCACAGTGGGGATGGTGTGTTCAGGGTGATGAGCTGTGTTGCTTTTACACCAAACATAACGTTTTGCATTGTTGCCAAAAAGTTCGATTTTGGTTTCATCTGACCAGAGCACCTTCTTCCACATGTTTGGTGTGTCTCCCAGGTGGCTTGTGGCAAACTTTAAACAACACTTTTTATGGATATCTTTAAGAAATGGCTTTCTTCTTGCCACTCTTCCATAAAGGCCAGATTTGTGCAGTATAAGACGGTTGTTGTCCTATGGACAGAGTCTCCCACCTTAGCTGTAAATCTCTGCAGTTCATCCAGAGTGATCATGGGCCTCTTGGCTGCATCTCTGATCAGTCTTCTCCTTGTATGAGCTGAAAGTTTAGAGGGACGGCCAGGTTTTCTTAGATTTGCAGTGGTCTGATACTCCTTCCATTTCAATATTATCGCTTGCACAGTGCTCCTTGGGATGTTTAAAGCTTGGGAAATCTTTTTGTATCCAAATCCAGCTTTAAACTATCCTGCCTGGTGTGTTCCTTGTTCTTCATGATGCTCTCTGCGCTTTAAACGGACCTCTGAGACTATCACAGTGCAGGTGCATTTATACGGAGACTTGATTACACACAGGTGGATTCTATTTATCATCATTAGTCATTTAGGTCAACATTGGATCATTCAGAGATCCTCACTGAACTTCTGGAGAGAGTTTGCTGCACTGAAAGTAAAGGGGCTGAATAATTTTGCACGCCCAATTTTTTAGTTTTTTATTTGTTAAAAAAGTTTGAAATATCCAATAAATTTCGTTCCACTTCATGATTGTGTCCCACTTGTTGTTGATTCTTCAAAAAAAAAATCCAGTTTTATATCTTTATGTTTGAAGTCTGAAATGTGGCAAAAGGTTGCAAAGTTCAAGGGGGCCGAATACTTTCGCAAGGCACTGTATATACAATAGGAATTGATTTCCCTGTTATATCCTTTCTGAAACTTGTAGGGTTTTTTCTGTTGCCTCTGCAATTTTCTGTGTTTTGACATCTGTCTGTAAACATTTTTATATAGTGCAAAAACCAAGCAGCTGTATTTCTGTATGATCATGCTTTTCTATTGTTATGATTGTTTTTAATTTAGGATACTTTTTCTACTAATAAAATTGACACTTTTTAGCACCTATTTACTGTTTGTTGTCATCCTGGGTTGAGTTCTCATCCACATTATCCCCTTGGGGCATCTCTTTTCCACAATATTCATTTGGGATGTAAGTTGGAACTACCAGGATGAGTTCATAAAATAGATTCATCTTTAAACTTTTTCCCCTGAAGGTTCTAGTTACGCCACTGAGTCAACCCCTCCCCCTCTGCACTGGGACAGGGGGCTCCTGTGTGCATATAACTTCAGGGGTGTCCGTTTACTTTAAAAAAGAAAGATTGTAGCTGTGTTAGCCCAACCTACGTGATAATTTGAAAACCATACAGTGGGTACGGAAAGTATTTAGACCCCCTTAAATTGTTCACTCTTTGTTATATTGCAGCCATTTGCTAAAATCTTTTAACTTCATTTTTTCCTCATTAATGTACACACAGCACCCCATATTGACAGAAACACACAGAATTGTTGACATAAAAAAAAAAAAAAGAAAAAAACTGAAATATCACATGGTCCTAAGTATTTAGACCCTTTGCTGTGACACTCATATATGTAACTCAGGCGCTGTCCATTTCTTCTGATCATCCTTGAGATGGTTCTACACCTTCATTTGAGTCCAGCTGTGTACACCCTTGTCTTTCAGAAGCATGATTGCCCTTTAAAATGCACCCTATTTAGTGATAATGGCAAACAGGAAAAAAACAAGAGATAAAAACAGACAGACAATAGTTGTACTAGAATAGCTATAGCACAGGATTTGCAGGTAGGATTGCCAATGACCCAGCAACAGCTAGGTCAGTAAACAAGAGGCAATACACGAGGCAACCAGGAAACAAGTGGCATGAGTCCAGTGAAAGTAAGAGAGAGATTATGATTATGAAACAAATCAGGTCATTGCAAGGGGTTATCAGGAATAAGGAACAAGTTAACACACTGAAGGCAATTCAGCTCAAGTTTGCTTTCCTCACAAGAAACTTAACACAGTGTTTAGAAACAAGAATATGTTGAGTGCCAGCAAGTCAACTTGCCAGACAATTGTACACTGTACAATTGTCAATGTGAGGTTAGAGAAAGACGCAACATCATTGCCAACTTAAAAAAAAAAATCAGCAATAGTAGCCTATATAGTATTTCTCTTAATACATGCTTGATAGATAAATTATTATACAGGATTTATAAAACACCAACAGTTTACGCAGCACTTTACAACATAAGGGCATAGAGTTGTAGCACTGGCTTAGTATTGCCTCTGTAATATATGCAGAGTATTGCTCTCTGAAATGTTGCATTGCATTTTCTAGCTAACAAAGTTTGGGTAAGGCCTAAACCTTTGCACCAAGCCTCCCCCAAAGCCTTGGTTAGGCTGCCCAAGCTACTCTCAGAGTCCGGGCCCAGATCGTGGGAGATAGATGCACACCACACCAAAAACCATCAGTCCAGACAACAATGTTAACAGGCACAGACCAAAAGAGGGATTTAAGCCCAAACAGCCAAGCAAGCTGAACCAAAACAGCCAAGCAAGTTCCCTGACAAGGTGGTGGGTCCTTCTCCTATAGTGCCAATTCAGGTGGAAGGTGTATACACAAAAGCCCTTCTAGACTCTGGCACCCAAGTTACTATAATTTACCATGATTTCTATGATAAAGACCTGAAACACCTGCCCTTGCAGAAGTTAGAAAGTCTAGAGATCTGGGGTATAGGCACTAAGAAGCTCCCCTATGACGGATATCTTCCAGTCAAGCTTGAATTTGGCCCATCTGTTGTAGGGCACACAGAGACTTCTGTCACATTGGCCATTGTGTGTCCCCAACCCCTGGGGGCTAATCTGAGTTCCATTATTGTGGGGACAAACACTGACTTGGTTCGAAGGCTCACGTAAAAAATTTTTTTAAGGGGAATTCCAGTGGACTCTCTTACATCAGTGTATTCACTTGCTAAAAAGCAGGAGAGAGAAGGAAGGGTGGGGGGAAACTTCAATCACAGACATTGGATGGTGAGCTCACTCACCCAAGGATGGAGGCCCAGGCATTGACATCTTTCTTCCATGATGTACCTGCCAGTTCCTGAACTTTAGCCTTCCAGCCCACACATCTCTTTCCTGAGGCACAGAGCACCAGGGATTGGAGTGTGGGTGGGCAGACAGAGGGGTAGGGATGGGAGCATGAGGAGCACATCAGGTCATCTCTCCTCTCCTGTTCATGTATGGGACTGGGTCCTGTACACCATCCTCTGCACTCAGCAGTTGTGGTACTTGGTTATTGGGGAGCCAGAGTCCATTATGAATATTGTGTCCGGGTTTCAGGCAGTCTGAAACCCAGACACATGCTTAACCAGTTAAGGACCCCTTCACGCCGATATACGTGAGTCGTGAGGGCACCGCCGGTAGCGCGCTTGCGACCTGGTCCTGTTCTCTGTGATCGCGCCCACGGGACCTGCAGACCCGATCGCCGCAGGTGTCCCGCGATCGGGTCACAGAACGGAAAGTGGTGAGTGTAAACAAACCTTCCCCTTTCTTTCTAGTGTGGCTGTCACTGATCGTCTGCTCCCTGTGTTGGGGAACGACGATCAGTGACGTCACATGCACAGCCACGCCGCCCCTCCACAGTAAAAACACTTCCTTAGGTCACACATAACCCCTACAGCACCCCCTCCTGGTTATCCCCTTCACTGCCAGTGTCATTTTCACAGTAATCCGTGCATTTTTATAGCACTTTTCGCTGTGAAATGGTCCCAAAAAAAATCACTGATCGCCGCCATTACTAGTAAAAAAAATTGTTTAATAAAAATGCCATAAAACTATCCCCTATTTTGTAAACGCTATAACTTTTGCGCAAACAAATCAAACGCTTATTGCGATTTTTTTTTTTTTTTTTTTACCAAAAATATATAGAAGAATACGTATCGGCCTAAACTGAGGGAAAAAAAAATTATATATTTTTTGGGGATATTTATTATAGCAAAAAGTTAAAAATATTGCATTTTTTTTTAAATTGTTGATCAAATACCACCAAAAGAAAGCTCTATTTGTGAGAAAAAAAGAACGGCAATTTTGTTTGGGAGCCACGTCGCACGACCGCGGAATTGTCAGTTTAAGCGACGCAGTTCCGAATCGCAAAAAGGGGCCAGGTCCTTTACCTGCATAATGGTCCGGGTCTTAAGTGGTTAAAATTCACTCGGTATAGGTAGGGGTTTACAGCCTTTTTAATTCCATTGCACAGAGCAGGCAAGTATAAACCGGCATTTTCAATCACTTTAGACACAGAAAACCAGGCAAAATCAAGAGAAATATCTTTCAGGATTGAGTGGGGGTTTGTTACTTGGGGGACAAATGAATCGTTTTGCTAAATGACCTAAAGGCGCCTGGGGGAAAAAGGCATGAATGTGCCAGACATAGGTGTGCGCAGCCTATTGCATTAGGGTGTGCACCCCAAAGCTCAAACATATTTGCATGTGTATATACAGTATACTGATGGTGTCAGCGGAGAGGTGGACGGTGTCAGTAGGGCAGAGATTGATGTCAGTAGGGCAGTGGACAGTGTTAGTAGTTTTTTATTTTTATTATATATTTATTTTATTTTATTTCTGTGCATTACTGCATGTTTAACACAGTATATCCCAGTGTGTTACTGCACGTTTAATGCAACATATTTCAGTGCATTAGTGCACGTTTAATTATGTATACAGGGGGGAACCAATGCGCAAAACCAACCTAACCATAGGCAACTAAGTAATGTTAAAATATCGACACAATTAAATTATGCTAAATTAAGAAAGCAGCAGCCACTACCAAAACAGTGCTCACGCACCAAATGACATATGTAAAAGGGGGGTGTGTAATGGCACTTGCCAGTGGAAAGAATTTTAAATTAAAATAGATGTCAAATAACGCACAGCAACGTATGGATATTGACCAAAGGATCCAATATATGTGTTCCACTCCTATTTTCCTCAAAAGCCCTTCATAGCATCCACAACTAAGATGTGAAGGGTGGGAATAGTGAGATTGATAAAATGAAATGAAGACTAAAAATAATGATTTAAAGTCAATAAATAATGTGGAAAATAATAAATCCAGTGCTATCACCAAATCGGCAAAACAGTGATGTCGTGAATAATAATGATCATGTGTAGTCCAAAAAACACACAAGGTGAAACCTCTCAATAGTGTTGATAAAGAAGAAACAAAAAAATTTACATTTTTGCTAAAAATAAATAAATGTTCAAGCATAAAAAAAATCTATATATAAAAATATATATATATATATATATATATATATATAAATAAAGTTCAAGATATTCAGTGTTCCAAGTAAATTCCAGCGCTTGATAGAATAATCAAAAGGTGCAGAAAAACTGTAGTATATAATACAGTTGATAAGGTGCTTGATTCCAAAAATTCCCAAAGGTGCAAATAGTGTTTTAAAATTATATATAATTAGTGCTGCAATCCACCGCACGATACTCCAGTGTAGTTGTGCAGACCCAAAGTGAAGGTAACACTAGCCTCTCACCTCACAACAGGTTAAACCAGCCTGTTAGATGTAATTAGAACTCAGCAGCACACACTCTGGATCCAGGGAGGCTAAGGTCACTCCAAACGTCCGGCAAAAGGTTCATCCAGACCACTTTCCTCTACTGCCTCTTCCAGCAATGTCTCCTCTCTACTAGCAGACCACTCTCCTCTACTGCCTCTCCTCTCTACTAGCAGTAGAGAGGAGACATTGCTGGAAGAGGCAGTAGAGGAAAGTGGTCTGGATGAACCTTTTGCCGGACGTTTGGAGTGACCTTAGCCTCCCTGGATCCAGAGTGTGTGCTGCTGAGTTCTAATTACATCTAACAGGCTGGTTTAACCTGTTGTGAGGTGAGAGGCTAGTGTTACCTTCACTTTGGGTCTGCACAACTACACTGGAGTATCGTGCGGTGGATTGCAGCACTAATTATATATAATTTTAAAACACTATTTGCACCTTTGGGAATTTTTGGAATCAAGCACCTTATCAACTGTATTATATACTACAGTTTTTCTGCACCTTTTGATTATTCTATCAAGCGCTGGAATTTACTTGGAACACTGAATATCTTGAACTTTATTTATATATATATATATTTTTTTATATATAGATTTTTTTATGCTTGAACATTTATTTATTTTTAGCAAAAATGTAAATTTTTTTGTTTCTTCTTTATCAACACTATTGAGAGGTTTCACCTTGTGTGTTTTTTGGACTACACATGATCATTATTATTCACGACATCACTGTTTTGCCGATTTGGTGATAGCACTGGATTTATTATTTTCCACATTATTTATTGACTTTAAATCATTATTTTTAGTCTTCATTTCATTTTATCAATCTCACTATTCCCACCCTTCACATCTTAGTTGTGGATGCTATGAAGGGCTTTTGAGGAAAATAGGAGTGGAACACATATATTGGATCCTTTGGTCAATATCCATACGTTGCTGTGCGTTATTTGACATCTATTTTAATTTAAAATTCTTTCCACTGGCAAGCGCCATTACACACCCCCCTTTTACATAGTGCATGTTTAATGTTGTATATTTCGGTGTGTTATGTGCCATTTAATGCTGTATTTTTCTGTTACTGCATATTTAACGCAGTATATTTTGATGCAATCTGCACCACACAGGGTGATTAGGGTGTGCCCAGGCACACCTGGCACACCCTGTGCGCACGCCTATGGTGCCAGATATGGGGTGAAGTTATATACACTTTGTGAGAGTACCACAGGCAGGGCTGGTGCATGGATTTTTGACACCCTAGGTCAGGGATATGCAATTAGCGGACCTCCAGCTGTTGCCAAACTACAAGTCCCATGAGGCATAGCGAGACTCTGACAGCATCAAGCATGTTAGAAGTACTTGTGGGACATAAATACTGTATAATAGGGATGGGCGTCTCCACATAACTTAGAAATATACATTCAAAAAGGTAATAAGGAAAGTGAGAGTCATTGAAGTGAATAGAGAGAGTTATAGAGAATAACCTTCTGGCAAAGTCCAGTACAACCATTTTTCATTAAAGATATGCATGCTGTCAGACAATGTATGGTGGATCCTCTCAGATACTGTAGTCTAACCATTTCCATTCTGGATTCGACCTGAGGCCACTGTAGGTTTTATGATCTCCAGTTGAAAGCTATCATCCATTGAATGGGACTGATTAGAGTGAATATATCTGTTGCAGGGAAGGGGAACATCTAGAACCATGGCATATAAGAGGCAAGGTTGTGGTGAGAGGGAGATTTTGTTTTTAAGGGAGTTTGAGTCTACTGACTACTGCACGCCAAATTGGCTCCAAGTGTCTACAGCTCCAAAAAATGTGAAGGTAGTTGCCTTCTTCGGGGTAACCTCTGAAACAGTTTGGGGAAGCTGTGGGGTAAAAGGAGTGATCCTTAGCCGGAGTCATGTACCATCTGGTGAGAAGTTTCAGTGGGGATTCTCTAAATGAAGCTGCACAGTTGCTTTTACGAAGATTTTCTATCATATTGGACCAAGATTCAATGGAAAATGAGCAATCTATGTCAGCTTCCCAGGGCAACATAGGGCCAGACTTTTCAGGTTGGTGTAGGTTTTTGAGGTAGCTGTATAATTGGGAGATGAATCCTTTATCTCTTGTGGTGGATATGCAAATGTTCAAATAATGTACATGGGGCGTTGATGGATCGGGAGTAATGTGCTGCATAGAAATCATGGATTAGAGTGTATTAACCTCCCTAGCGGTATGATTATTTCAGATTTTATGTGCTAAAAGCGGTACCATTATTTGCAAGGAAATTTGGCGTTTTACATTGTAGGCCTGTAATTTTTAGGAATAACTCACTTAAATCTGACCAAACAAGAGTCTAGTAGGCATCCTGGGTATGACATTTTTTAAAAAACAAAATTATAAATTATAATATAATAAAAAATTATAACAAATAATAATATAATTATAATAAAAATTATTCAATAATGTAATCAACTCAAAATCACTGAAATTTGCTCAGTTGCAGAATTGTCGCTGTCATTACTTTTTTTTTTTTTATGACACATTTTCCCACAAATCGCTATCGCACAATTCTGCAAGTGATTATAATTTATTATCGCTGTTTTCTAGCTGCTCTAAAACCATTTTTGACATAAAGGGACACTTTTGGTTGCTATGGACAATCTACAGTTTGCAGGCAGAAAGAACAGTTTTTATTATATAAAAGAACATGTAGGGCACTGGGCAGACCACTAGGGACAAGGGGGGTGAGTATTTTTTACATACAGTACTGTAATCTATAAGATTACAGTATACTGTTTGTAAGGTGTTTGTTTACCTTTTTGAATTTGGCACCGTTCTCCGCCCCTGTGCGTCATAACGTCGCAGGGAACGGAGATCGGCGGCACACAGAGGCACTGTGTAAATCGAGCCAGCACCCGCTCGCTCACACAGCGCGGTGGCATCGCTGGATCCAGGGACAAGGTAAGTAAACACTGCCTGTGGAGTTAGCGAGGCGAGCCCGAGTCTGACTCGGGGTTACCGATTGCAGCACGAAAATGTAACCCCGAGTCAGACTCGGGAATACCGCCAGCGGGGTTAAGAGAGTTCTGAGGGGGGAAAGTTAAACTTAGACTGTAGTGAGGTAAAAGGGAGGAATTTCGTATTAAGTATAAGTGATTTCAATGTGGTGAGATTATTGTTAATCCAGATATGAAAGAGTACCGCCTAGAAATGCAGGGGGGAATCTGGGGTCACCAAGGTATGAGGCCAACAGGGGGGGAGGGGGGTTCTGAGGAGAGTTTGAAATGTATCTTTGATTCTGTTCCACAGTTGTATAAAATGAGCTACTATTGTGTTTCGTTTGGGTAGAGTGTGATGTGACTTTGTGTTGGACCATAAGATGCCTTTGAGGTTAAGAGGTAAAATAGAGGTGGACTCGAAATGTAACTAGGATATATTGGTATCCAAGGAAAACCATTGAGCCAACTGTACTAGTCTGGCCACTAGGAAATAGAGCCAGAGGTGTGGAAGTCCCAGTCCACCACTATGTTGTGTTCTATGCATGAGGGAATAGCTACATCTGTTTTTTTGGTGGTTCCATATGAATCTATTGATTTTGCGCTGGAGGGCTTCCAATCTTGTTTTGGGGACATTGATAGGCAATTCCCTGAAATAATAAAGTAATTTGGGGAGGATGGACATCTTAAATGCACAAATCCTACCGAGATAGGAGATATGATAAGACGACCATACTTTTATTAGTGAGCTAATATGAGAAAAAAGGGGGAGGTAATTAATTGTATATAACAGGTTATGGGAGGCTGTAATATATACTCCAAGATATTTAAGTGATTGTGGGGACCATAAGAAATTAAAGTATTTTTTCAATAATAATAATAATAATAATAATAATAATAATAATAGATCAGGGGGACAGTTGATGGGCAAAATAGAGCATTTGTTTGTGTTGATGTATAGACCGGAGAGTTTGTGGAATGAATGAGAGGAGGTTAGGTATTGAAATGAGCGGGTCTGTTAAAAATAAGAGGGCGTCATCTGCATAAGACCAAGTTTGAAATGATATGAGTCTTTGCGGTAGCCTTTAATGTTGATATTGCTTCTGATGGCATGTGCTAGGGGCTAAATGGCTAAACCGACGAGAAGGGGGGAAAGCGGGTAGCCCTGTCTGGTACCTCTGCTCAAGGGAAAGAAGTGTCTGAATTAATACCTGGGATTCTAATTCTGGTTTGAGGAAGATAAAGGGCATTAAAGCGGTGTATACATTTCTCAGAGATGCCGAACTTGGGTAGAAGGTGATTCAGATAAGACCAGTTAACACTGTCAAAGGCCTTGTGTATGTCAATTAAGCATAAGCTGTGGGAGTGAAGGTTAGCATCTTGGACAATATCTGCCAAACAATTTAAGGTCATTATTAAGTACCGAGATGGTACGGGAATTTTGTGGTAGGCTACTATGGTCCTTTTGAGGTTTGGGTATTAGGGACAAGTTAGCCAGCAGCATGTCCTCTGGAAAATGTCTATCCAGCAGGATATGGTTGAACATCTTGGTAAAGCTAGGGGTCAGTAGGGGAGCAGTAAGCCGTCAGGGCCAGGTGCTGTTGAAGTTTTAAGGGATTTTTATTATATTTATGATCTCTGCGTCAGTGCAGGGCTCATTTAAAGAAGAAGTTTGTTGTTCATTGAGTTTTTGGGAGATTTGGGAGATGTAGGGCGTTCAACCAATCCAAAATGAAGGGTTGGGGATGTATTTGAGGGCCAGAGAGAAGGTTTTTGTAGAAGGAGGTAAATATTTGGAGGACATCTTGAGGATGAGTCGCCAAGTTCCCCTTTTGATCAGGTAGTTTGCAGACAAGAGGGGGCTTAGTGTCATGGTTCAACTTCCTAGCAAACATTGCTGAGGAAGAGTTACCATGTAGCAGGAATTTGGCTTTGGAGAATCTCAGTGATTTTTCAGTGTCTTCTGATAGTATTGTGTTTAAACTTTGGCGTTTGATTTGAATAAGTTTAGTTATTTCTGGGGAGGTAGTGTTGTTCACATATAGTTCACAGAGTTCCCTAGAAAGGGACATCATTTCTGTACGTTTAGCTTTGTTTTTGGCTGCTGTTATGTTAATCAAATGCCCTCTCAGGACTGCCTTATGGGCAGCCCAAATAGAGGTAGAAAGTGCCTCCTCTGAGGCGTTGTTTTGGAAATATTCTTCAATGCAGGTGCTAATTTGCCATCCTCTCCACTCCTCCCAAGACCTCCTGCTCTCAAGCTCTCTTGTCTCCTCCCATGCTCATCGCCAGGACTTCTCTACAGGCCCTGCCATCCTCTATAAATGTCAACATCAACTTGTCTGG
Source organism: Rana temporaria (assembly GCF_905171775.1). Lineage (NCBI taxonomy): Eukaryota > Metazoa > Chordata > Amphibia > Anura > Ranidae > Rana > Rana temporaria. The sequence goes on from NC_053490.1 coordinate 340,145,339, forward strand.
CTATCTCCTACTCTGGTTTATTTTATGTGAGCCTATTAAGTCTGCCATCAGCTCATCCACTACCATTTTAACCTTTTGTACCACTTGCCCAACCCTATTTGATTATAAGCTCTTATGAGCAGGGCTCTTTACCCTCTTGCATTATCCTTATTGAAAAAAGACTTTAGACTGTAAAGTGCTGTGCAAATGGTTTGCACTATATAAACCCTGAATAATAATAATAATTACATCATGCATGCAAATCAAAATTTGATTTATAAATAACTGGATAAAATAGTCAAAGAGGCTACACCTGTAAATAATAGCTTGAGGGGAAATCAGGTATGTTACCCCTAAACAGTCCAACAATGATAACCGTCAACTCAATTAGATAACACTAATGCCGCATACACACAACCAGGCTTTTGCCCGGCCAAATCACATCCGAATTCAGACGGAATTCCATCTGAAAAATATAGAACATGTTCTATATCTAAAGTCCGATGGAATTCATCGGAATTTCCAATGAAAAAACTCAGATGGGGCTACACATGATCGGAAAATCCGATAAAAAGTCCATTGGACTTTTTCCGTCAGAAATTCTGATCGTGTGTATGGGGCATAAGAGGTGTGTTCCTCTGAATTAACAGCAGCATATAGAAAAGGGAGGGGGAAAATTCCCAAAGAATTCATCAACGAGAAACAACCGGAATTGATCAAAGTTAGTTGAATGTTTATTTAACAATTCCACATAGACACTAGAGAAGCAAACAGTTATATGTAAATAACCTCCACCACATTCAGTTTAAAACTTGACAGCGTTGTCAGAAGACACAGGTAGCCACCACAAACACATGTTATGGGCCACTAATTCCACATGGTTATATACTGAATCTGTGGTTAAAGGGTCACTAAAGGGAATTATTTTTTTTAGCTAAATAGCTTCCTTTACCTTACTGCAGTGCTGGTTTCATGTCCTCATTGTTCGTTCTTGCTCTGATGTTGCTGTAATCCTTCTCCGTTCTGAACAGTCTGTTTCCTGATGAAAAATGTCATGGGAGCTTTCTCTCTGTGGTCACTAATCAAGGAGGTGTGATTACTGTGTGTCTAAAACCCCTCAACACCAATCTGTTTCGTTTTTCAAACCATCACTGCCCTGTATTGGCTATTTGTCTCTGTTCATCACAGAAGCAGGAAACAGCATGCAAAAACGAAACTGAAACTGTAGGTACATTATATGATTGATTTTTGTCTATTTTTAATCATTTTTAAAAGGAAACAGTTAACTATTATGTCTCTATACCCTGTAAGTCATTTCAGCAAAAAAAATGTTTTCCTTTACAACTCCTTTAATTGGATCACAGAGCCAAGAAAGCTGGCGCCTAGAATTCCATATGGTACTCCACATGAGAGAACAACAACTTCACACATAACTTCAGTAATGAACTAGATAGCGGTCAATGTGAGATATATTCCCCAGAGTGCAGGGGAGAAACCCAGATGATGGGCTGGAAATGGGAATGGACAAAGCAAATGCAGAGATAGTACACAGCAGGTAGAGCAGCCGATTATTGGCAGAGGACAGTCTAAGCCCACGTTGGGTATTCCGATAGGGCTAGGGGAACGGCTACCAGGTGCATGTAGAGGATATGAGTATGTGAATGTTTAAAGTTCAATACCCAGCCTGGTGTATAAATGTTTATACAGCTCACCACTCTCCTGATAGTTAGTTCAAGGCTGTCCTGCAATCCAGTTGCTGTACGGGATTGGTTCCGCTTACTGCTCCACGTGTGTAGCTGGCGACTTGCGCTGTAACGGCAGACATCCAGGGATCACTTCTGCATTCCATGCATACTTCCGGGGGAGTCTAGTGGAGAGTGTTTATGGCCAGCAGACCGTGCCCTCAGAGCATAAGGCGTGATGGCGTCAATTGACGCGTTTCACTCGTGACACGAGTTTCCTCAGAGCATACGTGTGGTAAACATTCTTACAGTGAGATTGGAGACATGACTAATTGGTGCCTCCGCAAAATTATAGACATATAGCTACTTTCGGTTATCCAGCCAACCGCACACAAACAACGGTAAAGTAGCCTATTTCAGCAGTGCAAAGGGAATACATGCATATATACAATATATAAATATATATTTTCTATATATGTAATTAGGAAATAAAGAATAAAAAAGTAAAAAGTCTCCTCCATTATTAATACATATGGCCATCACTTAAAGGGCGATCTCACTGATATAAGAATGAAATGAGAAAAGGAGAAATAGAGTACCATGAAAAAGAAAAGTTTACCAAAAAGTACTGTATTTATCGGCGTATAACACGCACCCTAACTTTAAGAGGGAAGCTTCAGGAAAAAAATGTGCAAATGAGCTTTTTCCGACGATCCATGAACATACGCGCGGTCGTCGCATTCTCTTACGTCGTCTCTAGTCGGCTTTTTCCGGCGTATAGTTAAAGCTGCTATTTTGTGGCGTATAGATAGACTTGCCATGTTAAAGTATGGCCGTCGTTCGCGCGTCGAAATTTTTTTTTTTGCGCAAGTCGTCCGTGAATAGGGATGGACGCAAGTCACGTCGAAGTTCAAAGAATGATGTCGTTGCGATGTCATTTCGCGCAAAGCACAGCGGGAAATTTCGAAACGGAGCATGCGCAGTTCAATCGGCGCGGGGACGCGCTTCATTTAAATGAATCACGCCCCCTACCCGCCGATTTGAATTACGCGCCGAGAGATACACTACGCCGCCGTAACTTACGGCGCAAAATCTTCCTGGATTCGACTTAAAGCCAGGTAAGATACGGCGGCGTAGCGTATCTCCGATATGCTGCGCCTTTCTAAATCTATGTGAATCTGCCCCATTGTCTCTAATTACCGCTACTCCAGTCATATTGTCCCTGATTACCACCACACTAGTGCAGTGTTGTCTCTGCCTGCCACCTGTACTAACCCTGGCCTGTTTATTGACCACTTTTTGCCTACTGCCTGGACCGATTTATTGCCTTTTTACTGATCATTTCTCGGTCTACGGCCTGAACTGAGCAATCTGCACATCCTGCTGACTACGCTCCTACAAGACACTAGGCCAGTAGGCATGGCATTCCTGGGGCAGCCATGTACCAGTAGACTAGGTTTGTTGAACCTAAGGGACTTGGACTGCTATAGGTACCACTACACTAAGCTATATTCCCTGAGCACTCTTACAGAGGTGACCATTATAGTGCATTGGTTTTGACACAATTGGTTGATCTGTGTGATACACAAGATGTTATGTCCAGTACATAATCAGCCCAGACAGTGAAAAAAATCTCACACATGTGGTGTCGCCATACTCGGGAGAAGTAGCTGAATGTGTTTTGGGGTGTAATTCTAAGTAGGCCCATGCTACACTTGAGAAATATCTCACTAAATTGACAGCTTAGTGTAAAAATATGCATTTTAATTTCTAAACAACGGAAATAACCGTCTTTAAAATAATTACCTATTAAAAAATACCTTGGGGCGTTTACTCTCCAAAATGTGGTCATTTGTGGGTCTTTCTTCTGTCCTGGTGTTCCAGGGTCTCCAAAAATTGTATAGGTAGTCAGAAAATTAAATACAAAATTAATGTCCTAACGACTAAAGGTGCTTCCTTGGATTTTGTGCCCCTCTATATGGCTAGGCTGTGAAAAAGTCTCACATGTGATATACTCCCATACTAAGGAGGAGTAGCAGAATGTGTTTTGGGGTATAATTCCAAGTATGCCAATGATGTGTGTTAGAAATATCTTATTATTAACTTTGTGTAAAAAAAATATACATTTTCATTTTCTTTCCTGCATTTTCCAAAAACGTGGGGCGAAAAATTACATTTTCAAAAGACTCACTATGCCCTTCAGAAAATACTGTTGTGTATTTACTTTGCAAAATTGGGTAATTTTGTAGGTTTTTCCACTGCCCTACTTCTCCAGGACCTCCAAAAATGTGATAGGTAGTCATGAAATTAGATGCGTTATTTATGTGGAATTAAGAACCTGCCTGTTGGATCCTGTGGAAACTCTGGCACATAGAAAAGTTACCATAATACTGAGTATTATGCTAGGAAAGCAATTGTTTTTCTTTGGAAAGCTTCTTCTCCCCACCCTTAGGTGGAAATTGCTTGTTAATTCATTCCCATTACATAAAGCTATCATCAGCAGCTGAAGATGTCCGACAAAATTTGGTCTCTGCGGTTGGAGAATTCTGAGGCCGCGTACACACGATCGGTCCATCCGATGAGAACGGTCCGAAGGACCGTTGTCATCGGTTAACCGATGAAGCTGACTGATGATCTGATGTGCCTACACACCAACAGTTTTAAAAACGGTCGTGTCAGAACGCGGTGACGTAAAACACGACGTGCTGAAAAAAAACGAAGTTCAATGCTTCCAAGCATCAGTTGACTTGATTCTGAGCATGCGCGGGTTTTTAACCGATGCTTTTGCATACTAACCATCGGTTTTGACCTATCGGTTACATTTTAAAGCAAGTTCTACATTTTTTTACTGACGGTTAACTGACCGATGGGGCCCACACACGATCGGTTTGGACCGATGAAAAGGTCCTTTAGTCCGTTTTCATCGGTTTTGACTGATCGTGTGTACGCGGCCTGACACGGCGGCCCTGCCTTAGGGGAGGTATATCTTAAGAGGTGGTGACCCCTATGGGCACTCCTATCTTTATCAATTAAGAAAATGGAAAGTAAATGAACAGAAGTGAAATCCAAACCAATATTTGGTGTGACAACCCTTTTCCTTCGAAACAGCATCAATTCTTCTAGGTACACTTGCACAGTTTTTGAAGGAACTCAGCAGGTAGGTTGTTCCAAACATTTTGGAAGACTAATCACAAATCTTCTGTGGATGTAGGCTCCCTCAAATCATTCAACCTCTTCATGCAATCCCAGACACACTCAATATTGAGATCAGGGCTATGTGGGGGCCAAAACATCACTTCCTGAACTCCTTGTTCTTCTTTACACTGATGAGGGACAACCTATGAACAGTTTATACTGTGACCCTGGATAGACCTGTGCCATAATCAAGTGGGGGGGCTTGTTTCCCCCTTGCTTTCTGGACAGTCTGTATTGTGGGGATTTGTTTCCATAGACCCCACTTCTCCATTGCATTTGAGTGGTGAAGATTTCATTCCAAGAGGGTGGTTCCCTCATCTATGTGAAGAAGCCATATCTTGGTGAAACATGTAGAGCTGAAGTCACTGCATCAGTGCTCAAGTCACACAGTTATTCTGTGATGGTTTTAGGATTTATACCTTGATGGTGTTGATTCTAAGATTTTTTAAACATAATAAAATTGTTATTTTATTATATATGAAAATGCTATTTGCTGTGTATTGGTTTTGGCACCTTGAAAATCCCTGTTTCTTGTTTTCTTCCAAGGTATTACTTGTAATATATATATATATATATATATATATATATATATATATATATATATATATATATATATATATATGTTTTTTTAACCACTTCCATACTGGGCACTTAAACACCCTCCTGACCAGACCAATTTTCAGCTTTCAGGGCTCTCACATTTTGAATGACAATTACTCAGTCATGCAACACTGTACCCAAATGATTTTTTTGTCCTTTTTTTCCCACAAATAGAGATTTCTTTTGGTGGTATTTGATCACCTCTGGGTTTTTTATTTTTTGCGCTATTAATGAAAAAAGACCGAAAATTTTGAAAAAAAAAGTTTTTTTCTTAGTTTCTGTGATAAAATTTTGCAAATTATTAATTTTTCTTCATAAATTTTGGCCACGATTTATACTGCTACATGTCTTTGATAAAAATAACCCAAATTTTTTGGAAATTATTTGGTCTGTGTGAAAGTTTTAGAGTCTACAAGCTATAGTGCAAATCATAATAAATTATCACATATGATCACACCTGATGTACTGAAGGCCTATCTCATTTCTTGAGACCCTAACAAGCCAGGAAAGTACAAATGCCCCCCAAATAACCCCTTTTTGGAAAGTAGACATTCCAAGGTATTTAGTAAGAGGCATGGTGAGTTATTTGAAGTTGTAATTTTTTCCCAAAACACTTTGCAAAATTCAGATTTTTATTTTTTATTTAAAAAATTTCTCAAAAGCGTCATTGTAATAGCTTATTTCTATCACATGGCATGTGCATGCCACAAATGACACCCCAAAATACATTTTAGGAGCATAAATTGCACATCTAACTAGTTGACAACCTATTAGGCCTCGTACACACGACAGAGATTCTCGGCAGAATTCGCCGAGAAACTCGGTCAAAACCCGGATTCTGCCGAGAATCTCTGTCGTCTGTACAGTTTTGGCTCGATGGAGCCGCCGAGGAGCTCGACGAGAAAATAGAGAACATGTTCTCTATTTTCTCGTTGGCCGCGTTGTTCTATAGGAGAAGGCGGCCCGCCGAGCTCCTCGGCGGCTTCATCCCAAAACGAGACGAGTTCCTCTGTCGTGTGTACGGGGCCTTACACTTTTGAAGGCCCTGGAACACCAGGACAATGGAATTACCCACAAAGTGACCCCATTTTGGAAAGCTAACACCCCAACGTATAATCTATGAGGCATAATGAGTCTTTTGAACGGTTCATTTTTTTCCCGAAGTTTTTGGAATATGTGGAAAAAATGAAATCGCATTTTTTTTTACACAAAGTTGTCCATTGATAAGATATTTCCAACACATAGCATGTACATAGCAAAAATGACACCCCAAAATACATTCTGCTACTCCTCCCGAGTAAAACGATACCCCATGTGTGAGACTTTTTCACTGCCTGGCCACATACAGAGATCCAACATGCAGGGAGCGCCATCAGGGGTTTTAGGAGCATAAATTGCACATCTAACTAGTTGACTACCTATTACACTTTTGAAGGCCCTGGAACACCTGAACAATGGAATTACCCACAAAGTGACCCCATTTTGGAAAGCTAACACCCCAACGTATAATCTATGAGGCATAATGAGTCTTTTGAACAGTTAATTTTTTTCCAGAAGTTTTTGGAATATGTGGAAAAAAAATGAAAACACATTTTTTTTACACAAAGCTGTCCATTGATAAAATATTTCCAACACAAAGCATGTACATGGCAAAAATGACACCCCAAAATACATTCTGCTACTCCTCCTGAGTAAAACGATACCCCATGTGTGAGACTTCTACACAGCCTGACCACATAGAGGGGCCCAACATGCAAGGAACACCGTCAGGTGTTCCAGAGACACATAGTATGCACATACCAAGAATTACACCCCAAAATACATTATGCTGAGCAAAGCGTAAACAAAAGATTACCTGTGGTAATAGTAGCGCAGTTCTACACAGCAGGATAGCACTGGTCCAGGCAGCAGGCAGGGACTTGGTCAGCAACGTCCAGGCAGGGATACTGTCCCGTCAGGGTTAGTGCAGGTGGTCAGTTCATGCAACAGGCAGAGGCATGATGGCATAGGTCCTACAGGCAGCAGGCAGAAGTAGGGCCTCGTTCAGGACAGAATGGGGACAGGGGTAGAGGCTTCTCCAACCCAAATCTCTTTGAAGCCTCCGGGCAACCAGACCCTAATCTAGGATGAGAAAACAAAAAAAATGTTTTCTTCATCCAGAAAAACTTTTCTGGAGCCCCTCACATATGTGAGACCCCTGTGTTGAATCCCACTAGTCCAGTAGCAGGGTACAAGATCAGTCTAAGGCCCCATACTCACGAGCAAACATGTCTGCTGAAACTGGCCCGCAGGCCAGTTTCAGCAGACATGTTTGGTCGTGTGTGGGCGCGAGCGGGCCGAATTCCAGCAAACATTTGCCCGCCGGGCCTTTTCCCAGCAGACAAATATTCCTGGACTTGTTTTAAAACAGTCCGCTGGAATTCTGCCCGCTCGGACATGTACGGTCGTCAGTACAGACCTACCGTACATGTCCAGGCGCCCGCCGTCCCTCGCATGCGTCGAATGACTTCGACGCATGCGTGGAAGCATTTTAAAGGCGGGCCGCCCACGTCGCCGCGTCATTGTCGCGGCGACACCGCGTCATCGACGCGGCGACACCGCGGACACGCCCCGCGTATTGTTTACGCGCGGACTTCTGTACGATGGTGTGTACAACCATCGTACAGAAGCCCTCTGGCAGACATGTATGGTGAAAACGGTCCGACGGACCGCTTTCACCATACATGTTTGGTCGTGAGTACCCGGCCTAAGAGGCAGGCAAAAGGCATGGTCAAACAGTCCAAGGTCAGTTCCATATCAGGCAGAGGCAGTACAGAATCGTTAGGCAGAAGAATGGTCGAAAAACAGTCCAGGGTCAATTCCAGATCAGGCAGAGGCATTACAGAATCGTTGGGCATAAGAATGGTCGAAAAACAGTCCAGGGTCAATTCCAGATCAGGCAGAGGTATTACAAAATCGTTAGGCAGAAGCGTGGTCCAATAACAAGCCGGGGGCAGTTACAAAGCAGGCAGTGGCATAAGGGGTGTGAAGGTGTGTGAAGGCAGGAACAGAGGATTATGTTTACCATACTAAACTAATAATTTAGTTTAGTATGGTAACGTTTAAAACAGCCAGTTACACAGAGGCCTGGTTGCGAAGGACACTCGGCACAATAATAAACTGTCTCTCGTCTGACTCCTTCACTGGCACACACTTTACATTTTTTTTTACCTATTCCGCCTGATGCTGTGGGAGGGACCTTATCCGGGAAGTGCCGTTCGGAGAGCCGACTTTGAACATCTGATCGGATGTTTTGGGGTAGGTTGGTCGGGAATATCAGGGAAGTGGTAATTTCCTCCAGATAGCCAAGGAAGGGTAGGGGGTTTGGGGTGGATTTGCGGTAAATAATATGGGAGTTGTAGACGGCCAAATGAAAAAAATAAATAGCTACTTTCTTGTACCAATGGTACGTGCGTCTTGTGGCCAGATATGGTTCCATCATTTGATCATTTAAGTCGACTCCCCCATGAACGAATTGTAGTCCCGGATGCAGGTGGGCTTTTGGATGGTGGTGCCACGCCTTCTGCGGGTTTCTACAAAAGAATCGTTGTGGATGGAGGACAACATATATACATCTCTTCTGTCCCTCCACTTCACTGCCAGAACCTCCTTGTTGCGCAGACTCGCCGATTCCCCTTTCTTCAGCTTTGTATTCACAAGGCTTTGAGGAAAGCCTTTCCGGTTCTTTCTGGCGGTGCCACATGCTGGCGTCTTCTTCCGGTGCAGGTTGTGGAACAGAGGAAGAGACGTATAGAAGTTGTCCACGTACAGGTGGTATCCTTTATCCAGGAGGGGGGTGATGAGTTGCCAGACAACTTTTGCACTTGATCCCAAGTAGTCTGGGCAATCGGGGGGATTCAGCTGGGTGTCCTTCCCTTCGTAGACCAAGAAGGAATACAAGTACCCTGTGGCTCGTTCACATAGCTTGTACATCTTCACCCCATAGCGGGCTCTTTTGCTTGGGATAAACTGTTTTATTTTCAGTCGGCCACAAAATTTTACTAGGGACTCGTCTACACAAATGTGTTGTTCCGGGGTATATATTTGGGGAAATAATTCTGAAAAATAATTTAATAAGGGGCGAATTTTGAAAAGCCTGTCAAAATTGGGGTCATTTCGGGGAAGGCAGTGTATTATCATTGAAGTGGAGGAACCTCATGATTATAAAATATCGGGATCTGGGCATTGTTGGAGAAAATTGGCATGTGGTAAATGGGGCGTTTTGACCAAAAGGAATGTTTTTCATTTTTTGGGTTGAGTCCCATGCAGAAGGTGAGGCCTAAAAAAATCCTGAACTCCTCCACTGTTAGGTCTCTCCACTGGAAGGGACGGGCATAAGATGATGTGGGGTTGTTGGTGATAAATTGTTGGGCATAAAGGTTGCACTGGGCCACAATGCTAGATAGCAGTTCCTCAGTGAAAAATAAATCGAAAAAATTTATTGGTGAAAAATTGTCCGTGTCCACCTGGACTCCTGGCTGGGCAGTGAAAGGGGGAATGTTGGCTTCTCCGGAATTTGGAGGAAGCCACAAGGGGTACTGAAGGGCATAGGGAAGGCTTGCATGGGTCCTTGGCCTTTGTTGCCGAGGTACTGCAGTGCTGATGGATGGCACTTCTGTATTTGTGGATGGCACTTCGGTGCTGGTGGATGGCACGTCGGGACTGGTGGATGGCATGACGGGGCTGGTGGATGGCATGACGGGGCTGGTGGATGGCATGACGGGGCTGGTGGATGCCACTGCCTCCTCACCAGAGCGCCTTCTTTTGGCGGGCTGCCTATCTTCCCCCTCTGAGCCGGTCGCTGTTTCACTGGTGTAGACTGGCTCATAGTTGACATCCGAATCAGACTCCGAATAGGAATCGGAAGAAGAGAGCTCCCTGTTGCTCTCGTCAGGCGCGGAAATAATTTGATATGCCTGCTCAAGGGAAAAGAGACGTTTCGACATGGTTGCTAGCGACTTCACAGTCGTGTGGCACAGATGTGCACTGAGGCGGCACAGATGGGCAGAGATGGGTACTGAGGTGGCAGAAATGGGTACTGAGGTGGCAGAGATGGGTACTGAGGTGGCGGAACAGATGTACACCGATGAGGCAGCACAGATGTGTACAGATTGCACAGATGTGCACTGATGAGGCGGCACAGGTGGCACTAATGAGGCGGCACAGGTGGCACTAATGAGGCAGCACAGGTGGCACTAATGAGGCGGCACAGGTGGCACTAATGAGGCGGCACAGATGTGCGTTGAGGCGGCACAGATGGGCACTGATGAGGCGTTACAGATGGGCACTAATGAGGTGGCACAGGTGGGCACTGATATGCACTGAGGCGGCAGATGGGCACTGATCACAGGTGGCGGAACAGATGTACACCGATGAGGCAGCACAGATGTGTACAGATTGCACAGATGTGCACTGATGAGGCGGCACAGGTGGCACTGATGAGGCGGCACAGGTGGCACTGATGAGGCGGCACAGGTGGCACTGATGAGGCGGCACAGGTGGCACTGATGAGGCGGCACAGGTGGCACTAATAAGGCGGCACAGGTGGCACTAATGAGGCGGCACAGATGGGCACTGATGAGGCGTTACAGATGGGCACTGATGAGGCGTTACAGATGGGCACTAATGAGGTGGCACAGGTGGGCACTGATATGCACTGAGGCGGTAGATGGGCACTGATCACTGGTGGGCACTGATCGGTAGGTGGGCACTGATCACTGGGCACAGGAGGGCACAAGTGGGAACTGGTGGGCACAAGTGGGAACTGGTGGGCACAAGTGGGAACTGGTGGCACAGGAATCACTGGGCACTGGATTGGGCGCTGGGAACTTTGTAACAACTTTGTATCACTCACTGTATCTCTCTCTCGTCACAAACGCACTGTCTGTGTGAGGAGAGAGAGCCGGCAATGAGAGATGATCTCATATGTTTACATTTGAGATCATCTCCCATTGGCCACACAGATCACGCTGTAAATAGCCGCTGTGATTGGCTATTTAGCGCGATCTGTGATTGGCTGTGTCCAGGGGACACGGCCAGTACAGAAGTTCCCCGTTGCGCGCTCGGGAGCGCGCGCGGGGAACGAGGAAAGAGCAGGACGCATATATGCGTCCTGTTAGAGATTCGAAGCCACCCTGCGGCCGCACATATTCGTACGGCCGTCGGGAACTGGTTAAATATATATTGTAACATGTGCACCCTTTTGTTCGCTTCCTGTCTATTCTTTAAAATGGATTCTACATTCTATCTGGTGTCAGACATCCCCCCCCCCCCCCCCTGTGGTTTTAGACTATTTTCAAACTCGTTTTGAAAGACAAACCATTGATCGGATCAGTCAAATTAAATGTTTTTTATTACATGCGCAAGTAAAATACAGTCAGTAAATGGATGCACCTCATAGTATACTTTAGATGGAAATTTTTTTAAAAATGTACACCCCATACAGAAATATACAAATTAGTTCACTTTTACTAATAGAATTGATTTTATGCCAAAAACAATGGCTGCATGTGACACTATTCCCTTAAACAGAGTGTAACAAGGTAATTTCAGAGAGTAATTACTGTATTTATTGGCGTATAACACTCACTTTTTTACCCTGAAAATAGAGAGTAAACTGTGCCTGCGTGTTATACGCAGGGGGCTGTGGAAAGTTTTTTTCCTGAAACTTTCCTCTCAAGGTTAGGGTGCGTGTTATACGCCTATGCGTGATATACACCAATAAATTCTGTAGCTACATGATAGTTCACCAAAAGCTTCTCTTTAAAGGGGTTGTAAAGGTTTGTTTTTTATTTTCTAAATAGGTTTCCTTAAGCTAGTGCATTGTTGGTTCACTTACCTTTTCCTTCAATTTCCCTTCTAAATGTTTTTTTTCTTTGTCTGAATTTCTCACTTCCTGTTCCTCCTCAGTAAGGTGTTCAGTAAGCTATTCTAAATGACTTTCCACCACTCGGATGATGGTGGAAAGCTTACTGAGGAGAAACAGGAAGTGTGAAATTCAAACAAAGAAAAAAAAACATTTAGAAGGGAAATCGAAGGAAAGGGTAAGTGAATCAACAATGCACTAGCTTAAAGGAACCTATTTAGAAAATAAAAGACGAACCTTTACAACCCCTTTAAGCCTTTTCAAGGTAGAATTTAACTGACATAAATTTGTAATAAAAAAAAGAACTAGTAATTACTGAAATAGGAGGCTCTATGATGAACGAATTAGAATCCATCCTTTTTCATCAACACATCATACAATCTAGAAAGGAGTGAATCAATGATATAAAAGGATTGTTTCCTCATCAATCACAGCATACAATGTCATACTGCTGCTTCTGGAGCAATAAATATATTTAATGTATAAAAATAAAGTATATTAATGTATTCATTCTTGGGAAGAGGTAATTAAATGGTGATAAAACTGGCGATAGTACTTCTTTGTATAAATATATAAAAGTATTGCAAACTTTGTTCACTTTAAATGCCAAAGCTCCATATTTACATAATCTGACCCATGCAAGTCAAGGGTAGTACCAGTAGTTTAAAATACATTGCGCCACTTGTAAAATATCTTTCAATGCAAATGCCATACCTGTAGACATTTTCTATCACCCATGATGCCTGGCTGAAATACTCCAATGTTTACATGCTCATGTCTTAGCTTATTGTAAGTACATGGGCTACAACAAATTGCCACCTGGCCTTCTTCTTTGAGGACAACTAAAGAGATTATCACTTTAGTTGTCCTTAAAGTACAAGGCTCAGCGGCTGTTTTGATGTAGCTCATGTCCAGAAAATAAGCCAGAATGTTGGAAAGTTAACATAAGGGGTATTTTGGGCAAGCTTCATTTTCCAACCTATGTGACTATTAAATACAAATATGCATGCTCCTGATAATTAAAGTTAGCTTTTCTACCCCAGCATTTCAATTCACGTTTTCAATAATACAGTGAAAAAGAATGTGTTTTATGTTTTACATAATTCAACACCTCACAGGCATATTATTATTATTATTATTATTTACCTAACTATTTTACACCAAGGTTCATACAGCCATCTGCTATAGACCATATGTGCTAAACATTTGCATTTAGATATATGTTTAATAAAATGTGTATAAGTGCTTGGATTCAACTTTCTAAACTGGTAATAAACAGCAGCTAGCATTGTATGTAGGCAGTATACATAAAAAAAATGCAGCGCTATCAGTTTAAGAAAATCATGCAAACAGATGTGTATAAATAAAGCGCATCAATTGAAGTCTCTCAGAGCTGGGACACCGATAAATGAAATAAGTTAATAAACTTGATTTCATAACGTTGTCACTGTATAATGAGATATACTGTATGTGAAAAAATCCTCCACCAGCAAACGTGCAGCCTCTTACCAGAGAGATTTGGCTACCATACCAAGCAGCCAAATGGCACAGTTGGCACAGCTCCAGGCAAGATTGGGCAAACGTTCTCTAAAAAAACACAATTTCAGGATTCAATTACTGCAGTAACACTCACTCTTCTCATTGGATTTCAGGAAGGATCTTTTGAAGATCTGCACAAATTCTGCTGAGCATTATCAGAACCCCATGGAGGAATAATCGGCCCTCACTGAGCAAACATGAGCCATATGCTGCCTGATAAAAGCTGAATGGCTTTGCCTGGTGTAAGCTCAAACTATACAGTGTCAACCCCAGCCTGTGTTCCTGCTATAGATATATGTGTGTATTGGCCCACCATTGAAGATATTTACAATTTCCAGTGCAGAGAAAAAGCAGTTATCCAGCCAATGTAAATTATAGCAGCAAGTTATTTATAAATAGATTTGCCACATTTTCACTCCTGCACTACTTTACACATACAGTACTAGCTTGGATTATAAAGCATAATTCGTTCTAGAATGTAATCCAAAGCACTTGTATATCAGTATTTCCCCAATCAATGGAAACTCACATAATTTGTTCCACAGTGACTGCTGGTGTATGCAGTACTGTATGTGGCCAGAGGTGCGGGTGTATGCAGTACCGCATGTGGCCAGAAGTGAGGGGGTGCCTGAGACAATCGGAGACACTCAGGAATGGAGTGCCCGAGTGTCTCTGAGCGTCTCAGGTGCCCCCAAACCTCTGACCAAATGCGGTACTTCACACCCCAGCAGCCTGAATCCTGCTTGTCTTGCGAGACAACGCTCACAATTCGAGTCAGGAATATTTTTTTATAAAAAATGGCTCGTATTACAAAACGTTCGTAAACGGCATTACTCGCAATCCGAGGTTTCACCGTATTACGGCATACCTCAGTTTTCTCCATGCTATGCATTCAAAATCCAGTCATCTTCCTTTAAACTTCAGATATTCGGCAAACCACGGTCAATCTCATTAATAATCAAACCACAGCCATTTGTTAGGTTTAAGAGTCACTTGTCAGGTGTCAAGTGTCAGAATCCATAGCCAGCATTGGTTTCGTCACTAGTCAGTGTTAATAGTGGTCACCAGGTGTAAAGAGGAAAGGATCGCTGCTACTCCTGACCAGCCTAGGTGAACAAACAATAACCCAGATAGCAAGCAGTTGTGTGTTTGAAAATGGCTTGCTAAACTATTCTCTAGGGTCTCTGCTTAAAAAAAGATTGATGTTTGGGGGTTCTAAGCAATTTTCTAACAAAAAAAGTTGAAATGTCAGAAATGGGCCAGTGTTAAAGTGGTTAAAGTGTTTAGGGACACTTTGGACTAAGGTTCCATGTTTGATAAGACTTATATGCTTCTTAGGGGTTGGATGATGCGGTTTAAATATATAAGATTATCTGGGCAGGTAAAAAAAATGTAAATTACATGTTCACATGAGCAGTTTAGAAACTGTGTAATTGTAAGAAAGAACTACTCTAGGCGCATGCTTCGGAGGCTGGATCGTTCTATGTACCTATACATGTATTATTGTATGTTTTTATGAATGTATTTATGTGAATTTGAGAATGCTTTGTAATTGTATAAATTGTTTTTTGTAAAGTACCGTATGTAAAAGTTTTTATGTGAAAAATAATAATAAAAAAAAAAAAGAAACCGTGTAATTGGATATTCCCTACCCATATTGTACTTAAATGTCGCCTGTCTGTGATATTAGGAAAGACAATTTCTCTGTTTACATAGGAATACTCCTTTGAGATCATGTGATCATTAAAGTATAACTAAAAGCAAAACTTGACACTTTCCTATCGCCAAGTTAGGGAGTTTCCCCCTATTTGTCCTGTATACCATCATGGAAAGTGAAAGTAAAAAAAATTTCGATATTTTGGGTTAACACCAGAACAGTGATAGAGGGGAAATCTTCCAATGGTGACACCCCAGAATTCCTGCCCATTGGAATGAATGGGCAGGGCTTCAAATCGCCTTAAAAGCGTTTTGAAAGCGATGCAAACATGAGTTTTAATTTTTTTGTGGTTAAAAGCACCCCGCTAGCGCCCAAAAAGCACAGCTAAACAGCAGTAAAGCGCCACTAAAACAAGCGGTGCTTTATCGCCAATGTGGCCTTAACACCAGTGTGAAAGGAGTCTAAGCAAAATTTTATTTTACTCAATGTAAATTTGTTGCTAAGGCTAGGAGCTTTCCTAAAGATGGCCCTAAGCAGCAATGGAAGGGAGTATTGGTGCCAATTATGGGTTCTGTAATATGTAAAATGTAACCATTTTCATGTAAAAAACATAACTATGATTGTTTGTTTATTTATACTCATGGGTTCCTTATGAATGATATGATAATTAGACTGCTCCTTGGATGTATTGGTACTCCTGGTCTATGAAATAGACACCTTTGATTAGCAGTTCCTGGTACGCTATAAATGCACTCTTGCAGTTAATCAGATTAGAGGCTTGACAAAGAGAACCCCCCCCGAGTAGGGCCCATGGTTATGGAGGACGTCACTAGCAAGCCTGACTGCCGGCCATGGCAGGGTCTAATATCTAGAGGCCACAGCACAGGAGCATATTTCTAAAATGCATGCAAGTCAAACCATTGTTTCTAAGTTTATTAAAGTTCTTCACTATTAATGTACTACTTTTATATCCAAGCAGTTTAGAGGCTTTCAGCACACTGAACCCTTAAGTGTCCAGGGTGTGCCCGATCTTGTTTTCTCTTTATTGAATATTGATACTGAGGCTTACACAATATTTGATGGGGTCAACATAGTTTGCTGGATATCTGACTGAAGTTTGAAGGAAAATAATCGATTTTTGTATAAAGAGCATGAACTAAACTGATGAAAAGCTAAAGTGCAAAAATTATGGCACCAACAAGAAGTCCTTTTCAAGTGATTTTTTATTCCACAAGGTTTATTCAGCAGATCCATTTCAAGACTTTGGGATTAAAATGTTGGCTGCTGCTGGAATAAAGGACATGAAAAGGAATCAACAGTGGTGCTGTTAATACTTTTTTATTTACAGTATATATCGGTGGCCAGAGGTTGAAGCTTGCTCATACTAGAGGTGTATGGATTTTTGGTATAAATTCAAATGAAGTGTTGTGTGGTCGGTCATAGTACATCATCCTGATACAATTATACAAAACTTTTTTTTTAATACACCTGCACTACTTCCACTTAAATTTCATATCCCTATTTGGAGGAGGACATTCTGATCATGTGACCACTGTGATTGGCTGTCACATGATGGGAAAGCTCCTGATCAAGTATACATCGAGAAATTTCCTTGGAGTGAGCAGTGACCGCCACTTTCAGTGCAGTAACTTGTTTAGAGATGCATATAAGCATTTGCTCGGCATTAAAGCCCACCCGCTGAGAGGCTGCATATACGGTGGAGATAAAAAGACTGCACACCCCTGTTAAAATGTCAGGTTTCTGTGATGTAAAAAAATTAGACAAAGATAAATAATTTCAGAACTGAAAGGTAACACCCTCGGGAGAGAGCTTCACGGAGGGTGTTATCTAATGCGGGGAGGTGCCGCGAAAGCCTGCGTGGGACCCCAGAACAGGTGGATCGGGGCCACTCTGTTCAAAATGAACTGCACGGTGAAGGTAAATATGACAGGTTTGTTATTTTAAAAAAACAACAGACCTTTAGTGTCACTTTAAATCTTTTTAAAATGATGTGGTTGCATAAGTGTGCACACCCTCTTATAACTAGGGAAGTGCCTGAATTAAGCAATCACATTCAAACACATGTTAAATAGGAGTCAGTACACACCTGCCATGCTTTAAAGTCCCTCTGATTAACCCCAAATAAAGTTCAGTTGCTCTAAAAGGTCTTTTTCCTTACATTTTTTCAGTCGCACCCTTCAGCAAAAGCCATGGTCCACAGTGAGCTTCCAAAGCATCAGAGGGATCTCATTGTTAAAAGGTATCAGTCAGGCGGAGAAGATACAAAATAATTTCCAAGGCATTAGATATACCATGAAACACAGTGAAGACAGTCATCAGGCGAGAAGAAAAAACTGGTCAGGGAGGGTGCCAAGAGGCCTATGGGGTATTGTGATAAGACAGAAGCTTGTTTTAATGAAGAAAAACATCAAAGCTCAGCTAAATTTTGCAAAAAACACATCTGAAGTCTCCCAAAAGCATGTGGGGGGTGATGTTTTATGGTCTAATAAATCCAAATTTGAACTTTTTGGTCATAATTCCAAAAGATGTTTGGCACAAATACAACACTGCACATCACCAAAAGAACACCATACCCCCTGTGAAGCATGGTGGTGGCAGCATTATACTTTGGGACTGTTTTTCATCAGCTGGAACAGGGGCCTTAGTCAAGGTAGAGGAAATTGTGAACAGTACCAAATACCAGTTAATATTGGCAAAAAAACCTTCAGGCTTCTGCCAGAAAGCTGAACATGAATAGGAACCTCATCTGTCAGCATGACAACGACCCAAAGCATACATTCAAATCAACACAGGAATGGCTTCTCCAGAAGAAGATTAAAGTTTTGGAATGGCCTAGCCAGAGCCCAAATCTGTGGGGTGATCTGACAAGGGCTGTGCACAGGAGATGCCCTCGCAATCTGTAAGATTTGGAGTGTTTTTGCAAAGAAGAGTGGGCAAGATGTGCCATGCTGATAGACTCGTATCCAAAAAGACTGAGTGTTGTAATAAAATCAAAGGGTGCTTCAACAAAGTATTAGTTTATGGGTGTGCACATTTATGCAACCATATTATTTTATTTTTTTATTTTTACTTCCCTCCACCTTAAAGATTTAAGTTTGTTTTTCAACTGAGTTGTACAGTTTATAGGTCACATTGAAGGTGGAAAAAAATCTGAATTTATTTATCTTTGTCTCATTTTTTTTTACATTACAGAAACCTGACATTTTAACAGGGGTGTGTAGATTTTTATTTCCACTGTATGTGCCACATCAGCGGGAAGAGGTAAAGCTATGACAAAGATACCTGGTATCCGTACTGGGTATGGTAACACCATATTAGTCATTTCAGTCTCTCTGCATTCCCTTTTATTCATATCATTGGACATTATATGCAGAATTAGCGTGTCAAAGTGCATTAATGTCCAATGCGGCAAGACAGCCTATTTTGAAATTTTCAATTTGCAACAATTATTTCCAATGCAGCGCAATCAAATACACATATGCTTCACATCTGTGTATCGTGCACTAAATCTCATGTGCCTTGTTGCAGGCTGACTATGTGTATTGGGGTGCAATCTAAAATGAACGGCATAACAAGCCAACTTACTTGGTTTTATGCATTACTGCTTGTTACAGTAACAAACTGTATAATGAACATTACCAAAAACGCAAAGTCTGAGTTTGGTCACCTACAATATAATTCTACATAGTTTATACATAGAACCCCTACCAGCATTTACAGTTATTTGCAAATAAATATTTTAGGCCCAAGCTTCTTACACTATCAATAATGTGAGTCTAGGAGTATGTTTTTTAGTTTACAAACATGATAGAAGGCACAATTTAATACTCCAAAGTGCAAAATGAGCATAACAAAAAATAAAAAATCTGAAATCTGTGGTTAAATATTGCATAAACCTTTTGAAGTACTTTACCAAGATAACTCCATTAACATAAACTTAGTGCAATTAATCATAAGAATATCAAGGCATTTCATAGGCACTTCACATCAGGCAGGTTTTAGTGCAACAGTAGACATCTCATCTTAAGGAATATTCTTTTGCGATTTACATCTCAGAAGCGATGACTTAATACATGTCCCATAAAGATCATTGTGAGGATAACAATGATATTTCCTTTAGAGAGAAAAAAAAAAAGTACAATTACATAACTGTATATTTAAAACCACCCTCCCCCCCCCCAAAAAAAGGGCTGCACACTTGAACAAACTAAGATGGTTTGATCACTACTGTATTTAACAGATAAACAAGTAAGACATGATATACAATGTGAAAAGAAACCCGTCATAGGAAAAATGCATGTGCAGGCATTCACAAGCTCCTTCATAAAATGCTTCTTTCCTAATAATTTTCCCAAAATAAGCATACACAGCCAGTTAGGCCTTGAACTTTATACTTGTTTTTTAAAGGTAATTTACTCAGAAAATGTTGAGCAACTTGCATTTTTCAGTAGATCAGTTACAACAGCATACACATTTCTTTCATGACAGATTTCTTTTAGCACACCAGAGTATTTGGCTCGTTCTATACGCCCCGATTTGAAGCCAAATTGAACATTACTAAGTTGAAAACTAACCAGGTATATCATAAGTTAAAAAAAAAAAGCTATGAATTTGCGAATAAAACTTCATTCTCAACAGAACATAAAAACACATGTCTACATGAAAACACATTTTAAGTAAAGCCTGGTACAAACTACAAAACTGGAACATGAAAAAGTGAGGTTATTTTTAGAATTTGAAATAAAAAAAGGGAATTCTAATGACCAAGACTGTGCTGTGGAAATTGCATAAAGATATTTTAACTAACTATAATGCAGATGATACAACCTTAAAAGCAGTGATGTTACAAATACGTTACCATGCTTGCAGGGAGCCACACATAGAAAGAGAGAGAGAAAACAATGGGAGTTTTGATGTTATGTTCCCTCTCTATGTGGCTCCCTGCAAGCATGGCAATGTAAGGTCTCTGGGTATTGTATTCCATTACTGTATTTCCTTTACTTTCTTTGTGTGTAACTTCCTCTTTCTGTATTTTGTCTTTGTCAACACTGTATTTGTAACATCACTGCTTTTTAAGGTTGTATCATCTGCATTATAGTTGGTAACATATGATTAACACAAGTTTATTTTCTGTACAATAGCAAGTTTAAAAAAATGTAATTGTTATGCTTTTCTCACAGTTATCATCCATTTTTAATTCGATCCGTAATAGCTGCAACTGCATTGGTTGATTCTTATATAGGCAAAAGGTTTTAATCACTTATTTTATGTATCATTAATCATTTAAGTGAGGTACTAGAGTTAGCCACAACAGATGGTGCCTCATGTGAGGACTTTTAACGTTTGGGCGATTTGTGATTTTATGTGCGGAATCAGAGCTGAACCAGACAAGTCTAACTCCAAAAACGGTAAGCATTTTTATGTCTGTTTGAATGTCTGTCTCTCCCGTCTAAATAAACAGACTAGCAAATTTTCAGAACTTTCCTTTTTACCGTTTGTGTATACTAATAATTTGTTTAGATTGATTACCGTATATACTCGAGTATAAGCTGACCCGGCTATAAGCCGAGGCACCTACTTTTACCACAAAAACTGGGAAAACTTATTGACTCGAGTATAAGCCTAGGATGAGAATGCAGCAGCTACTGTAAGTGGAAAGGAGGGTCAACCATGCCCACTTGCAGCCTCACTGCTGGAATTGCTCAAAGCTCCAGTATGTTGGTTAGAAGACAAGTTTGCTCCAGTGACCAAGTCTCTTGCACCTAATTGGGCATCAAGGACGCTTTCTCTTCCTTTTAATCCTAAGAAATTGTCCTTTTGGAACATTAACCATTTCACTGCCAGGTCCATACGCAGTACAGACCTACAGAACTGCCTGCAGGTGGCCAAGTCTAAACGCTGTATGGACCTACATTCCTCTGTTATAAGCTCATGGTCACTTCAGACTCTGCTGAATAAAAAAAATAACTCTGATTAGTGACTAACAAGCCGCTGATCAGAGTTATTCAGCTAAAATGACCCCCCCCCCCAGCCACCTCTCTACCAATCACACGCTGCTTCCTCCCCTCCTGCACTGCCTAAAATGCCTGCTCTGTCCCCCACATACTGTCCTCGGCCTACTACAGCTGTCCCCCAGCACTAATTTCCACCTCCCAGCATCAGCGCCCCCCTGCCAGCTAAGATCTCCGTGGATTCACTGCGGTTGCCGGCTCCCTCCGCTGCCACTCCAGCAGGCAATTGCACTGTTCGCCCCCCCTCACTCACCGATCCCCGGCGGCCCCTCCATGCAACTCTACAAGCAGCATTCCCCGCAGCTGCTGGCCGGGAGATCGGCGAGTACAGTGTCTCCCCCATAAAGAAAAAGTGTGTAAAAAAACACAGACACAACTGTTTTTTGCAGGCAGGACCTGATAGAGGCTGATGTCAGCGGACATGTCACCGCTGACATTCCGCCGCTCCGTAGGGAAGACTGGAGGATCCGATCAGGTCAGCCTGAAAAACTGACAGGTGGACCTGATTGGACAGCTTGTGTGAAAGGGCCCTATGAGGAAATTTAGACATGTGTCTAAATCGCCCTGCCTCTGAAGCCCCGAGGCTAACCTCCAGAGGCTACTGGCAGGCGGTGAGGAAACTAATTTGTACAGTAACTTTTCAAATGTTTGAGGCCTCGTACACATGACCGAACATGTCTGCTGAAACTGGTCCGCGGACATGTTCGGTCGTGTGTAGGGCCGACCGGACTCCCGGCCTAGTGGACAGGTTTCCAGCGGACGAATGTTTCTTAGCATGCTAAGAAACATGTCCGCTGGAACCATGTTCGACGCATGCGTGGAAGCATTGAACTTCCGGGGTCGCGTACGTCGCCGCGTCATTGACGCCGCCACGTCACCGCGTATCCTGTCCGCGGGGAATTTGGTCTGATGGTGTGTACAGCCATCAGACCAAATGATCCCAGCGGACATGTCCGATGAAAATGGTCCGCGGACCGTTTTCATCGGACATGTTGGGTCGTGTGTACGAGGGCCTTAGAGAAAAACTGGATATTTCAGTGTATTTTTGCCTTGATGGTAAAATGCTTCGAAGATGAGAGACAGCAAAATGAAGGTAATTTTTGAGTGCAACAGGCTTTAAATGACCTCTGAGTATTATGCCGCGTACACACGATCATTTTTCGGGTTGTAAAAAAACGACGTTTTTCAGGTTCTAGAAAAAACAATGTTTTTTTCAACTTGATCATTAAAACGGTCTTGCCTACACACGATCGTGAAAAAAAAAATGCTCTAGCAAAGCGCGGTTATGTACAACACGTACGACGGCACTATAAAGGGGAAGTTCCATTTGGATGACGCCACCCTTTGGGCTGCTTTAGCTGATTTTGTGTTATTAAAAGACGATTCGCGGTTTTCTGTCTTCTGTTACAGCGTGATGAATGTGCTTACTCCATTAAAATCGGTAGTTTTACCAGAACGAGCGCTCCCGTCTCATAACTTGCTTCTGAGCATGCACGGATTTTTCACGTCGTTCAAGCCCACACACAACCATTTTTTACAACCCGAAAAATGACAACGTTAAAAACGTTGTGAAAAAATAGAGCATATTTGGAAAAAATGTTGCCCGTTTTTCAGAACCCGAAAAATGCTCTGAAGCCCACACACGATCGTTTTTAATGACATTAAAAAAAACTTAATTTTTTAGAACCCGAAAAATGATCGTGTGTACGCAGCATTAGGAAACTTTCAAACAATTTTTAACCTTTTAACCCAAAAAAAGAGTCTAAGCTGGGAACATGAGGTTGGACACTGCACTAAACATGGCACATTGTAAGGACTGGCAGTTTGTTGTTTGCATATCATAATGTGTACTTTTCTGTTGCTCATTTTTCAGAATTGCTTTTTTGTTTTCCAAAAATTGCAACTATTGCCCAGTTCTTCCCACATAAAACGTAAAAAAAATGTGTTTCCTGCATTTTATAAGATCTGCCTATTTGCTGGCTACGTACTGTTACAATTGCCTGTTTCCCACAGGATTCCCAGCATACTATGAGTACTTAAAGTGGGTTGTAAACCCACTTTAGAAGAAAACAAAACACTAACACCTGCAAGACAAAGTCATAATGAGCTTGTATTCATAGCATACTAGCTTATTATGTAATACTCGCCTGGGATCGAAGCCCCTGCTGTGGTGCCTGAAACAGCAGCGGCCGGCGTTACTTCCGGATATCGTGGCTCCGACGATGCGATTGGCCGGAGCCACTATGCTGTCACTCCCGCACATGTGCACGGGAGCTGCCAGTCACGGCATGACCTCCTTTAGAAACGTCACCATCGCCGTTTCTAAAGTGCGCTTGTGCAGTTGTCTACAGCGCATGCGCCACAGTTATCGGCGCACATTTCTATTGTAAATATCTCCTAAACCTTGGAGGTTTAGGAGATATTTCCAGCACCTACAGGTAAGCCTTAATCTAGGCTTACCTGTAGGTAAAAGTGGTCTTACAGGGTGTAGAACCACTTTAAAAGACAGCACAGACAAAACTTGCCTGGGAGCTTGCCTTTGCCTGACTGAAACTTCAGACGGAACTGACAAAAAGGGTCAAGTCAATACTCTCACTACTTCATTTGTGAGTTTAAAGTTCAGTGTAATTTATTGAGCTTTATATTTATTCACATGCAAGATTTAACTGACAAAAAAGTAAAGTATTTTTAAAACATTTTCTAGTCATTGTTATAAAGAGAAAATATCTGTACAAAACCATTCAAATTCACCCAAGACATTCACTATCATACTTAAACAGCAGAGTAAAGTCTAGGGAATTACTTAACAAATTTGTTTTCTTACCCATAACTTCTGCAACATTGTTCTCTAAAAGACATAAAAGAAATGAAAAAAATTAATAATGTGAGTTACAAAATAAAGAGAACGTGATTCCTTACATAGCTCTACAAAAGTCCAACAAAGAAATTCAGTACAAAAAATCTCAAAATATAAAGGCACATAATAAACAGGATGACATCAATCACATCAAAACCAAAATTCATATATAGAAGAGCGCCGGGGCTTATAAATCGGATAGCCAAAAATGTACCAGATCCCCCCAAAAAATTGAGTACCTTCCTAGATGGCTCTGGTTTCCACCATTGCACACGCTGTAATGCCTGCCAGATTACAAGAAAACCTGGAGCCACAAAGAAACGAACACATTTCCAGTCTAATGTAACCAAAGATAAGTTCAAAATCAAACCACTGATCACTTGCAATTCTGATCATGTTACCTACGTCCTGGAGTGCCCGTGTTCGCTCCAATACGTAGGTCGTACTACTCGTAAACTCAGAGTGAGGATAAATGAACATTTGGCAAATATTAAAAAGAAATTTCCGAACCATAGTGTTTCAAGACATTTTGAAAAATATCACCAAAGTGATCCATCTCTTTGCCAATTCTATGGAATTGACAAGATATCGAACCACTGGCGGGGCACTCATATGAGAAGAGCCATCTCTCAGAATGAGACCATATGGATACACAAGCTCAGAAGCATGCAGCCCTTGGGCCTTAACATCGAACTTGATCTCAACTGCTTTTTATCCAACGACTGAGCTTTGTGTATGCCCCTTTCTTGATATATTTACAGTCCAAAATACGTCCGTCTTTTTCATACATTTTTTTGTTTTGTGATACCAGTTGTCCAGATTTACCACATTTCCTTTGTGAGTCAGTCTATAGACATTTTTAGCTTTTGGGTGGGGCCCCTCAATATATTCTGTACATTTATATAATATAGCTATGTGAATAATACCACATATATATTGTATATTTCTTTCCCTTGGGGATTAAATTAGCCATTTTATATCTAATTATCTTCCCTCTGATATTAAAACATCTGAGGAATTTTTTGTTCTCTTTTTCATATTGAATAAATATCAATTTCCCATTGATTAGATGTTCTCTTCCAAATAAATATAGGGTGCCATCTTGTGGCGTTTTTTGAGAAGACAGTTCTACAATATTCATTATATCCCATTATTTTAATTTTTTAATTTTTTAATTTAATCACTCTTTATATCTAAACTACATTTCCTTCTTAAATAAAGATGTAGAAATAAATGTGGTCATCATTAAGAATTTAAGTGTTGAAGAATAGAGAGTGATGCTACAATTAATCAATTCTCATATGTAAGTGCCGAAGCCAACACTGGGACTGCGCTGTGATTGGCTAGATTCTGTGTCCATCACTCTTCCTCTCCATCCGGCCCACAGTGTTGCGATGCTGCGCTGTAATTGGCTCCAGCGTCTGCCCATTAGTTTCAGCGACTTCCGGGTCTCCTTCAGACCGCAACTGAGCTGTTATTGGCCAGTCAGCTTGTCAATCAAGCGGAGTACTTCCGGCCCACAGTGTTTCGATGCTGCAGTGTAATTGGCTCCAGCATATGTCCATTTGTTTCGGCTACTTCCGGGTCTTTTCCAGACCGCAACTGAGCTGTCATTGGCCAGGTAGCATGTCAATCAAGCGGAGCACTTCCGCTCGCTTCTAAATAAATAAACGTGACCCCAGTGACCAGGCACGCCCCCCTGAAGACGTTTACACGAAACGATCGTCGGCGGCGTAGCCTGGTCACGTTTTTTATCTGCCCCCATCATCCGACTCTTGTGAGCTGGCGAGGCAAGAGGAGACACACACCGCATGCAAATTGAGGTTCCACCTCCCCATTTAAAGGCCCGCAGACCCAGTGCCGGGATGGGCACCTTTTAATGTAAGTGGCCATTTGGCCCATGTTTTGTTTTAATATTTTATATTAAAAACCGGTTGCACTATGGAGTTTTTCATTTCATTTCTGAGAATATTGGGAGAAGATTTGCCTGTGTCAACTACTGGAGAACGCACTATATGTTTGCAGACATTCAGAACTGCACAAGCGTGTTTGACTTTCTTTTTAGTTAAAGGAGTCAAAGCGCTGTGGTAAGCGCATATATTTATTCACTTTTGGGTGTCGTTTCTGCGGAATTGGTGGAAGGATTTTTAAGCACTGCAGTATATGAGAGGATTGCACGTTTTTTCTTCTGGTCCACTGCAAGATTCACTCCATTGTTATCCAAGTGGCTCACTACCACTATATATATGGACATTATCATTATCACTTAAGAAATATTTCTTGTTTTAAGGTGTTGGGAGCACATCTCTTTTCAATCAGAGGTTCCCTTGTGAATCTTATTTTTTCAATTATTGATTCAACTGTGTCTTTGCTAATTAGCTCTGATCAATTAGTTGTTGTTTATTTTTAATTGTTATCACATATATTTGTAATTGCTATCACTTTAAAGGAATTTTTTGTGTCACTAGCGCCCCCTACATATCACACATTCACTAAATTTAATGAGGGATTGTCCTCATATATTTTTAGGGGAGCAGCTTTTTAATATATATTCATATATATTAATTTTTTTATTTTATTTAATAAGTTTTTATGTTCCACATACACTCTATTGGCGCGAAAATCAACTCTCAAACAAATTCACCCAAGACATTCACTATCATACTTAAACAGCAGAGTAAAGTCTAGGGAATTACTTAACAAATTTGTTTTCTTACCCATAACTTCTGCAACATTGTTCTCTAAAAGACATAAAAGAAATGAAAAAAATTAATAATGTGAGTTACAAAATAAAGAGAACGTGATTCCTTACATAGCTCTACAAAAGTCCAACAAAGAAATTCAGTACAAAAAATCTCAAAATATAAAGGCACATAATAAACAGGATGTTTGACCGACTGTAAAATCGTTGCCTCTAAAGCCCGAAGCTAACGGCAGGCGGTGAGGAAAGAGATGCGATCCTCACCACCTGTTTCAACCCCATTTTTTTTTTTTTTTATTTATCATCAAAAAAGCCGATCCGTGTGGACCAAGACCAAGCAAACATAACATTCGGGAATAACATTACCCTGAATCAGATGTGAAACAGCAAGATTGTACAGTCACATATACAGGCAGAAAAAAAAAACATCCTTCAGCTTACTAGTCTGAGACCGAAATCTCTCGTTCTGTCTTCGAGTCCCGTGAACCAGGCCCCCACGGGGCGGCTTCCCGACCCATTTTCCATTTTCTAGTGAAGATTAGAGTAGGGAAGAAAAAGGATAAAAGAAAGAGTAGATAGAGGTTAAGTAAAGGTTAGGTAAGAGTTGGGGGGGGGGGAGCTGCACGAGCAGGGCAAGCCCCAAAGGCGCCCTTAAGGGCGTAGTGAAGTGTTTGGTTCCTGTTTTGTTTCCTGGGGGATCAGGTCATCCGGACTGCTGGGGGTCTCCCTACTACCGGTCGAGTCGCCTGGTGGTCGTCCGTTTCCCTGAGTCTCTGTCCCTCCTCTGAAAATCTAAAAATGTTGTACAGTTGCCATGTGTCTGAGTATGTTTCCCTTAGCTGTTGGCTGGAAAGGACTAGATCTTCCATACGGCTGATCTCATCCACCTTGTTTAACCACATAGCCACAGTTGGCGGACGAGGGGACTTCCAGAGGAGAGGCACGCAGGCCTTGGCAGCGTCCAAAAGGTGGCGCACAACCGATTTTTTTATATACTCTAGGTGATAAGTCGTTAGCATGTAGGAGGAAGTATGCCGGGTCATTTGGGACCACACTGCCCGTAAATTGCTGGGTGACCCGACGTACCTCACTCCAGAAGTCCCCAAGCCGCGGGCACGACCAGAAAATATGCAGCATGGTGCCTCTATCCTGTTGTCATCTCCAACAGGTAGCTGTGGTGTCAGGAAATAGTTTACTCAACAAGTCGGGGGTCCTATACCACCGCGTAAGTATTTCATAGTTTGTTTCTTGCGTTCTGGCGCAGACCAACGATTTATGTGTGAAGCGAACTATGTTTTGCTTTTTGGTGGCTGAGAAATGTGTCCCCAAGTCCTCCTCCCACCTGGCTAGGGCTGGGATCTGGTAGTCCCCTGGCGGTGTGTTCAGTAACGTGTACATCTGGGACAGGGTGTGGGGGATTACCCCAGAGGTATTACATATGTCTTCCAAGGTCGTCAACGGTATTTGATCGGTCTGAGGTACCGGTATGCTGTTCAAGAAGTGGCGTAATTGTTGTGTTCTCAGGAAGTCAAGGCGGAATATGCCTTCAGGGTCCATCAGTTCTGCCGCTGATTTCCACCTCCCCCTGCACTAAAATGAGATGCCTGGAATAAATCAGCCCTCGCCAGGTCGAGAAATCTCCCGTCGTGGGTTCCTGGTTCAAAAAGGGGATGGCCAATAATCGGTCTCAGTGGGGAGTTCCGCGACGAGAGGGAGAACTTTTCAAAGAGGTCTGCACACACTCTAGTCGTCTGTCCTATCAAGGGATGTCGTGAGGTATGCGTGGGGAGTGATGCGTGGCACCAAGGGGCACGTCGGAGAGGAGTCCTACACTGACTTTGTTCCACCTGTGTCCAGAGCTTAATGTGTCCATGCCTGCACCAGTCAATCAGCCTGACCAGATGTGCCGCATGGTAGTAGGTTCGTACGTCCGGTAATGCAAGGCCGCCATTTAGCTTGGGGAGAGAGAGTACCTCTCTTCGGAGTCTGGACTTTTTCCCTGCCCATAAGAAGTGGGAAAATATTGAGTGTAATTGACGGAAGTAGTCTCCCGGTATGCGAATCGGGATCGCCTGTAGGAGGTATAAAAATTTCGGTAGTATGGTCATTTTTAGGATATTGCATCTACCTAGCCAGGAGTGAAGGCCTTCCGTCCACTGCGACAGCAGCTTCCGGACCTCTGCCAGAAGGGGGGGAAAGTTCAGCTTATACAGTTGTGATAGCGAGGGGGGGGGATGTGCGTGCCTAGGTATTTTAATGCGACCTCCGTCCATTTGAATCTAAAAGTATTTTTAAGCCGTGTGAGCTGGTGCTGTGGAAGCCCCACCCCCATCGCCTCCAATTTTGTCATGTTGATCTTCAAGTTTGAGAGCTTCCCGTAAGCCCCAAACTCTCAGAGGAGAGCTGGGAGTGACGTGTCTGGGTTCGTAAGTGTGAAGAGTAGATCGTCCGCGTAGGCGGAGACCTTGTACTGTGTTTCTGCGACTTGTATTCCCGTGATTGCGTGATTTTGGCGCACATGGCACAAGAAGAGTTCAAGAGAAAGTGCAAAGAGCAGGGGTGAGAGGGGGCACCCCTGTCTCGTCCCATTGGAAATGGGGAAAGCCTCCGACAGCACCCCGTTCACACGAACCCTCGCCGTCGGTCCCCTGTAAATTGCCGCCACCCAGTTCCTCATTTTGTCTCCCAACACCACATGTTCTACAGTGGACATCATGAACTGCCAGTCTACCCGCTCAAACGCTTTTTCGGCATCCGTCCCTATAAACAGGCTAGGTATTTTGCTGGAGGAGGCAATATGTAGCAGGTTAAGTACCTTTACCGTGTTGTCACGGGCCTCCCTGGTGGGTACAAAGCCCACCTGATCCAAGTGTATTAAGTGGGGGAGGTGGCTCTGCAGCCTGGAGGCTAAAATGTTGGTGTACAGCTTGAGGTCAGTGTTGAGGAGGGAGATGGGGCGGTAGCTTCCGCAGTTAGTAGGGTCCTTACCTTCTTTTTGGATTACGGAAATTTGAGCCTGTAGTGTGGTGACATGAAAGGATTTCCCTGAGCCTAGTTCGTTGAACAGTCTCACTAAATGTTGGCCCACTGACGGGAACAGTGTTCTGTAGTATGCCACTGTGAGGCCGTCTGGGCCAGGGGCTTTACCTGGTTTGGCTGACTTCAGTGCCCCCTGTATCTCAGGGGGGGTAATGGGGTCCTCCAGACTTTCCCGCGCCTCAGACGACAGGGAGGGCATTAGGGACTCGGAGATATATGTTCTTATCCCTTCCTGTGTAGGAGGGGGCTTTGTCAGATTATAAAGGGAGCTGTAGTACCGGCGGAATTCTCGCGTAATTTGTTGGGGAATGGATTGTTTCTGTCCTCCTGGGGATAGCACATGTGGTATGTATGAGGCTAGGCGACGCACGCGTAGAGTGTTGGCTAGCAGCCTACCACATTTATTACCTGACTCGTAGGTGAAACGTCGGCATGTTTGCAGCGCCGCTTTGGCTTTAAAGTGTAATAGGTCTGTTATCTGAGTGCGAACAACATCGAGTTCTGCTCCTGACTGTCTGTTCGGCGTCACCTTGTGCGTTGTTTCTAATGTCTGTAATTTGTCCAAAAGCAGGTTCAGTTGTGCCATACGTTCTTTTTTGAGGCGCGCGCCGTGTTTGATCAAAATTCCACGTACTACCGCTTTATGGGCTTCCCACACTACCCCCACGTCGCTGTCAGGTGTTGTGTTGGTGGAGAAGTAGTGTCCCAGCTCTCTCACCACCTCTGTCATAACTTCGGTATTCTGTAGGAGACTCTCATTCAACCTCCATACTGGTCTCTGATCTCTCGTCTTGTCAAAAATTGAGTACTTCAGAGTGATCGGGGCGTGGTCCGACCACGTCATCGACTCGATAGTGACCTCCCGAATCGCGTCTAGTTGTCCGTGGGGTAGCAGAAAATAGTCGAGTCTCGAATACATCTGGTGGGGCTTAGAAAAAAAAGGTGTAATCCCTGTCTCCAGGGTGTAGGAACCGCCAGGCGTCAACTAATTGCATGTTGTGCAGGGAGGCGTCAATCCGTTTGAGAGTGTCACGCATCAGGGCTGATGTTCCCGTGGATGTGTCTTCGGTCGGAATTAGGGCGACGTTCAGGTCCCCCCCCACTATCAATTGGCCCTCTGTGAAGCGGCCAAGCTGTCTCAGCCGTTTTCTAAGAAAGACGTCCTGTTGGGCATTTGGGGCGTAAAAGTTAGCGAGTGTCACCGTCTTGTCTCCTACCTTGCCCTTCAGGAAGAGGAAGCGCCCCTCCCTGTCCGTCAGGGCATCCATGGGTGTCCACGGCACTCTCGCCGAGATCAAAATAGACACTCCCCTAGATTTGGCCTCTGAGTACTGAGAATGATGTGCTATCGGGTAAAATCTGTTTTGCAAGAATGGTAGTCTACTTTCTTTAAAGTGCGTTTCCTGTAGGAGGACGACATCAGCTCCCATGCGTCGCATGTCTTGTAACACCATACGCCTTTTTTCGGGAGTGTTCAGGCCCTTCACATTAAGCGAAATCACGGTAAGGATGTCCATGCTCGTGCAGCAAAAGGGGGGGGGGGTTTAGAGGTGGGGGATCAGGAATAGCTGACCGGCGCTAAGGTTTGGGCCGCGTACACGACGCCCGAGGCTATTGAAGTGGGGAAGAGGAGTGGGAAAGGTAGGGTTGGGTAGTGGGTAGAAAAGGAAGAGGGAGAGTAGATAGAGGAGGAAAGCAAAGTCAGATGGCAGGCTCCAGGTGGGGCCTCCAGACAAAGAATACTAAGGCAGCCAAAATCGTCTGTATACACTCTTCGGGAGTATCCCGAGCACCGAGTGTCGTCCTAAGTGGGGAAGGTGGGCTAAACAGAGATCGAGAGCGAGTCCCCGACCCTCTCCACCCATCCCCGGCCAAAACATGTATTATGAAAAAAGGTCAAATCTATAACCGACATCATATACTATATGTATCCATAACTGCAGGACTTTCATTAACTAAAACATTTAAGTGCAGAGAACAGAACAATGCAAACAGTGCAAACAATGCAATTGGGACGTTACGTTACCCATAAGGCCATGAGATCAAAATCCCCAACCCTCTGTGACAGATACTGCCCGGTTCTCCAACCCAGAACCCGCTCCCCACCCCGCCAACTCCATGCCAGGCCAGCCCCCCTCCCGGGGACCGGGCAATAGGCCGAGAGGTAGGTATGAATGGTCCCTTATATAACATCCATGGTTGCCTCTTCACAGCGTCAAGTCCTGCAGCCTCAGGAGGGACCATGGCAAAGTGAAGCGTCCCTGTGTCGCCCAGGGGTCCCCAGAGGGGGTGCCCCCAGACTTTCCTTCTCAGGCCCCTCGGGAATCCCCCCCAACAAAGCCCCCACGTCCGCGAGGGAGCCCCCCATCCCAGAACTAAGGCCTCAAAACCCTGGGGATGCCAGTTGCCAGTTTCCTCACCACCAGACCCTGCGTCTCCAGCAGCAACGGTTCTCCCGTCCCCCCCCCCCACCAGGCGCCACAGTCCATGTCAACCTCCTGACCCCACACGTGGCAGTTTTCCTCCAGGGAAGCATATACATCCCCTGCGGTGGCTCCGCATCACATAACCCAGGCCAACTGGGAGGCGAAAAAAGGGGGGGCCGGGAAGGGGGGGGGGGTAGTGGGGATCAAACCCCGAGGGAGTCACAGTGCATATAGCCATTACACAGTACATGGGGGGGGGGGGGGTCAGGGGTCATCAACCCCATTTTTGCTGCCAAATGCACCGCAAATGCATGCCCCCCCCAACCGTAAGTCTAAACAAAGCCTAGGGCTTTGTTCATGCAGGGCATACCACTACAGGGCCGTGTTTAGCTGCAGAGGAATGCACAGGTGTTCCGTGCATCCCCATGCAGGGTGTCCTATTCATGTCAATTGGGACACAGCAGCTGCACGGGAATGCAGAGGTGTTCCGTGCATTTGTGTGCAGGCAGTCCCATTCATGTCAATTGGGATGCAGCAGCTGCAAGAACTGCTCCCAACTTGACATCCATGTGGGTGCATGTCCCTGAACTCACACTGTCTGCGTTTGGTTCCATGCATCTACACCCACATGGATGTCAGATCTTTCCTTGCAGCTGCTGTGTCCCATTTGACATGAATAGGACTGCCTGCACAGGGATACACAGTGTACCTGTTTATCCCCGTGCAGGTAAACACGGCCCTCCATGAGTGTACACTTTAGGCCTTAGTAGGAATTTAGCAGGAATTACACAAGTTATATTGTGTTTATGTGTGCAAAAAATGATTAGTGAATTTTTTTGTGAAAATAGTGATTTGATAAACATTTGTTCAAAAATTGCGGGGCCTTAAAATAATCGGTAGCACCTTATTTTTTTATTCTACTAGTCATGTGCTTTTACAAAATATATGGTTTGGGGGGGTCTTTCACAAACTCTAAATGCTGTAAGGGAAAAATAAAAACCTTTCCGATTTGTAGAAAAATTTGGATATTTACACTTTTGCGTACATTCGATTTTAACCATTTTGCAAAAAGTTACAATTATTTATTAACTCCATACAGGTTAAGCTTTTATATTTACTTTGAATTTAGCAGGAATTTTGTAAAATTTGCTGTGTTTTTATCTGCCAATAATGGGTTTTGGTGTACTTTTTAGAGGAAAATATTGTTTTCATAAACATTTGCGCAAATACCACAGGGTCTAAAAAATCAGTAGCACCTTGTTTTTATTCTAGAGATCATATTCTTTCTGAAAATATATGGTTTTGGGGGTCTTTCACAAATTCTGAAAACTATAAGTGAAAAATAAATAAGCAAAAGAAAAACTGCAAAAATGGTCTGGTTACCCGAGTGTACAAAATGGAAAACAGGGCCTAGCAGTGAAAGGGTTAATCAACCATGGTTTATGGTGACAGCTGTTTTTAGGCATATACGCATTTCTGTTTTTGAAAAAAAAATTGTGTCTTAATACTATTACAATCTTTAATAATTTCCAAGTCTAAAAAGTGTTATTAGTATTCATACTATTGAGAAAATGTTTTAAATCTCCTGCATTCCCTTAGCCCAGTGTGAACCCGAGTTTAGCGATAATCTGTGCCAACCTAGCACCCATGGCAACATCAGATATTTGTAAAAAATATTGGTCCCGATAACAAAAATAATTATGTCATAAACAAAATTTTAGGCAGCACAAAAAAAAACTTTTTTAATCACTATTTTTATCTCCAATTAGAGCCCATTTAGCTTCATTAATGGCTTCTTCGAGATTAATATTTGTTTATAGCTATGCTTCATCTCCAGTTACCATAATAGTATTTTCTAAAACAGTATTTCTCATAATCTGTAATATAGGTTTTGCATATTTAAAATATTTTGTATTGTATCTCTTTTATAGGTTATATAATATGCAATGTGTATCATTAGGGGTTTGAATAGAGAATTTGATCGTAATTGTTTTATTAATTATTAGACTTCTAAATACTTGGGATTCTATACTTTAATTTTATTCAAAACGTCACTTCCGGCCCATAGCTCTTAAAGAGATTTTTTTTTCAAATTTCATCAATTTATTTTTTATTGCATTTTAGTGTAAATATGAGATCTTACGTCTTTTTGACCCCAAATCTCATATTTAAGAGGACCTGTCATGCTTTTTTCCATTACAAGGGATTTTTACATTTCTTGTAATAGGAATAAAAGTGACCCATTTTTTTCTTAAGAGAACAGTATAAAAAAAGGTAAAATAAATAAGAGTTCATTGATGGACACAGACCTCATTCTTGATCTCAGGGTTATATCGCCACCTTTAGGAGTAGGACTAGGCAGAAACAAAAAACAAGCACAGCCCCGCTCGGGGGCGGTCCTTACTGACAGTAGTAAAGCAGTACAAACAGGAGAGGTGGGTGCTGTGTCTGTCAATATACTCAGAGAAGAGGATTTTACGGTGAGTAGAAAAAAAAATATCCTCCACCCAAACCGAACCCTCCGTAAAGGGAGCCAAAACCTCAGACGGCCGCCTGCAAAACTTTGCGACCGAAACGTGCATCCGTAGATGCCAAAACATCAACCCTGTAAGACTTGGTGAAAGTGTGTACGGACGACCGGGTAGCATCCTTACACACCTGAGAAACAGACGCTTGATGTCCCAGGAAGCACTAACTGCCCTGGTAGAATGCGCGGTGACGGGAAAGGGGGGCATCCGCCCCCTAACGGTGTAGGCCTGGACAATAGTCTGTCGGATCCAATGAGAAATAGTGACTGAAGAGGCTGCCAGGCCCTTCCTTGGACCATCCACATTTACAAACAGGGAATCCGTCTTCCGAAAGGAAGCTGTAAAAGACAGATACACACGGAGAGCCTGAACAACATCCAAAGAATGCAAGGCGACCTCCTTGGGATGAGACAGTTGAGGACACAAGGAGGGAAGAACAATGTCCTAGTTTAGGTGAAAGGCAGATACCACCTTAGGTATAAACGTGGCATGCGGCCGCAGCACCACGTTATCCTAGTGGAGAACCAAATAAGGAGACTTACACGACAAAGCCGCCAGCTCAGAAACTCATCAATCGAACGTAATAGCTACTAGAAATACAACCTTCTGAGATAGCTTGAGAAAAGGAATCTCCCTAATGTTCTCGAACGACGGCTTCTGAAGTACCGAGAGCACCAGATTTAGATCTCGCAGAGGCAGAGGCGAGCGTACCGGTGGAGCCACGCGCCGGTAACAAAAGTACGCAACAATGAGTGAGTAGCCAATGGCCACTGAAAAAAAGATAGCTAGAGCCAATATTTGCCCCTTGATCATGCTTAGAGCCAGTTTCTGATCAACCCCACGCTGCAGGAACACCAGGATCGTAGTTCCTATTAGACAATAGGAACCCCACAGCCTCGCACAAAGCGATGTAAGCCTTCCAGGTGCAATGATAAATCCTCCGCGAAGTAGACTTCCGCGCCTTCAGCAAAGTGGGATTCATAGAAGCCATCAACCCCCGGTCTCTCAGCACCTAGCTCTCAATAGCCAGGCCGTCAAAACCAGCGACGTAAAGCAGGGTGGAATATCAGTCCCTGAGACAGGAGGTCCTCCCGTACTGGCAACCACCAGGGAGCGTTCGCCACCAACTGCACCACATCGGTGTACCATGGACGCCGAGGCCAATCCAGAGCGATTAGAATGACATGTATCCCCTCTGCCTCTACCCTGTGCAACAGACGAGGGAGGAGCTTGAGATGAGGGAAGGCATAAATGAGCTGATAATGCCCCCACGGTGCCAGCAGCGCGTCCGACGCATCCGCCAAGGGATCCCTTGTTCTGGCCCCAAACCTCTGCACCTTCTGATTTATTCGGGGGGCCAGAAGATCCACAATCTGGCGTGCCCCACCGCAGGCAAATCAGATGAAACACCTCCGGATGCAGCAACCACTCCCCCTGATCCAGCAACTGATGGCTGAGGTAGTCCGTCTGCCAGTTTTCCACGCTCGGGATGTAGACGGTAGAGAGAGCCGGCACCTGAAGTTCTGCCCACTGCAGAATGTGAGAGACCTCCAGTGCCGCTGCTGAGCTCCTAGTCCCCTCCTGGTGGTTGACGTACGCCACCGCCGTATTGTTGTCAGACTGGATCCTGACGGGATGACCAAGCAGAAGCTGCATCCTACTGGAGAGGCATAATCTGATCGCACGCATCTCCAGGAGGTTGATTGATAGACGAGACTCTTTCGATGTCCAGTGGCCCTAGGCTGATCGAAGGCCCAGTACCCCCCCCAGCCCACCAGGCTGGTATCCGTCGTGATCACTGTCCACTGGAGAGGAAGGAACGACTTCTCAGACCAAAGGCCCGGAGACCGCAGCCACCAAAGAAGCGAGGCCCTGGTCAGACGGCCCATGCGGATCTGGTAATCCAGCGATGCCAGAGATTTGTCCCATTTGGACAAGATTTGCAAGGCCTGAGTGTGAAACTGGGCATACGGGACCACCTCGAAGGTGGATCCATGAGGCCCAGAACTCGCATGCAGGGACCCCTCCACCGCAATCATGGTCGCCTTGTTCAATCTAGATACTGGGGGATCCACAACAGGAGGGGAAGACCATTTCTTCAACAGGCTTTTCTCAAAAGGGTACCGCACTGAAAACCGCCTCGGAACTGAAAAAGGACCGCTGAGGCCGTTCCCTATCCTTGTAAATAAACCTATTAAAATAAGACAGGTAAGAAAACACCTTAGCGGTGCGGACCAGCTTATGAGACCCAAAAGGGACATACACCTCTTCAGACGCCCCCGCCGGATCCTCAATTTTTTAAATATCTTGTACCACTGCCCACCAGCGCCTTTTCATGTGCAGCGACCGACGCGGAGGACTCCTCCTCGCTGTCCAAGTGATCAGGGCCTGCATCATCTGAGCCCTCCAGACAGGTGCCACCCACTACGGCAGAGCCCGACTCTGGATCAGAGTCCTCCCCAGATGATGGAGGGGGAAGGGGACGTTTTTTACCCACCTTATGCTCGCACGCCACCTCAACCCGTTAGAGGAAGGATTCCAGGACTGCCAACAAGGCATCCAGAGCTGCACGATTCTGGCCAAAAAGAGAATCACAATTTTTTTGCTTAGAATGAAGATCACGATTCTCACGGCGTAAAATCTTTTACATTTATACAAAAAAAAAAATGGGCTAACTTTACTGGCTAGTTTTTTTTCCAAAAAAATTGCATTTAAAAAGACTGCTGCGCAAATACAGTGCAACATAAAAAATTGCAACAACCGCCATTTTATTCTCTAGGGTCTCTACTAAAAAATTATATAATGTTTGGGGGGTTCTAAGTAATTTTCTAGCAAAAAAAACCACATTATTTTAACTTGAAAAGAGCCGTCAGAAAAAGGTTTGGTGTTTAAGTGGTTAAACGTTTCTAATTTACATACAGAAGTTTATTCCTTTGATGTAAAAGTCAATGTTTAGACTTAACTTTCCACTGATAAAGAATGTTTTCAAAACTTGGCAGGCTGCCCAGACTTGGCAGATTGCCCAGACTTTGACTTTTGACTGAGAGCAGACAGGAAATCCTTTGCATACCAAAGTGCAGAGAGAAAATTATTTTCATGTCAAAGATCGTGAAACCCTGTGTCAAGAATTGCAACGGGAAAAAGATCGCGAAAACGATTCTTGACGATTAATCATGCAGCTCTGCATGCCAGCAGAACAGCAGACCCAGAGGGACCAGCTGCTGACACGGGGGTGTCTGGGGGAGGGGCGCCTGCCTCAGATGCCATGGCAGTCCCATGCTCGACCTGACACCACCAGGGACCGAACCCTCACAAGGGATAGAATTTTTTTTAATAAGAAGCAAAGGAAACAAAGATCCCAGCAGGGAGCCAGGTCCTTCTCCTAGACTAGGCAGAAAAAAATGAGCTGCCAGGAGCAGAGTGGAGGGTTACTGCCAGTAAGGACCGCCCCTGGGCAGGGCTGAGCTTGTTTTTTGTTTCTGCCTAGTCCTACTACTAAAGGAGGCAATATAACCCTATGGTCAAGAATAAGGACTGTCTGTCAATGAACGAAAGAGAAACAACAATTTTATATACAGTATATTGCAGCTTACAATCCTTAAAATGTGATGGCTGCAGTAGTTTTCTCTTTTGGGCTTTTTTTTCCTATATATTTTCACTTGGTAATTGGACAAGTAAGCCTGTTTTACATCTTCATTTAACAGACAAGCTGTCCAGCAAAAGTAACACAGGGTTGAGACATACCATTTAACATTGACAGGTGTGCTTGTTGGACAATTTATGTAGGGTATTCTATACATGTATACATACACACAGTTTTTTTTTATAATGTTCATATAGGTGTGTACTGTAGGCCATGATTTATGGCCTAACACAGCTGGCAGGTATGTTGCATTTTACATAATAAAAGGACAAGAGGAGTTACTTGTACATTTTACAATCCCCAGCATTAGTGTGATCAGACTTGAAAGGAATAGTGCAAAAAGTTTTTATTGATGGTAATTAGACTTGAGGGGATATTCATGGGAAATGATGACTTTCCTGGTAAACACTAATGTACGGTCATTGCCAGTAATTACAAGAAAGTCTTCTCACCTCGATTAACCATAAGATGAAATATATATTTTTTGGGTTGAGCTAGCAGAACCCCCCCCCCCCCCCCCCACAGTGTCAGGCTAGTATTTCAGGGGACGATTTGAGCTGGCGGTCATTTTATTCTTTCTCCATCAAGTCACGCCATTCAACGTAACGCGTATAGGGGGGAAGGAGTAGCAGTGGCTATGTCATCCCGCGAGCATCTTGTCGTTTCTATGCATCCTGAACCCGCACTGCTTAAGTGCTACGTTTGTGAGTAATGTTTTAAAAGTTTTAATGAGCAAATAAACCGTTTTGATATTCAGAGAGCACTAGATTATGTCTTTTCTTTTCTTATGTGCACCGGACCCCATTGAGGGAATCTGTATTGGCTGGTATCCATCTAATCAGCCGGAGGCAGCATAGATGGAATAGGAGCTCC
This sequence comes from Rana temporaria, assembly GCF_905171775.1. Classification (NCBI taxonomy): domain Eukaryota; kingdom Metazoa; phylum Chordata; class Amphibia; order Anura; family Ranidae; genus Rana; species Rana temporaria. The sequence continues at coordinate 340,184,994 of NC_053490.1, forward strand.
ATGACCAGCCGATCCGTTTATATCCCTGAGAGGGAACCTGCTTTTTCTGACCTTATGGTGAAACAGGGGTCAGATCGTGAGGTGAGCGGCTAGGATATAGAGGTGGAGGAGAGCATTTGTATTTTCAACATTTAGGCACTAGTGGTGTGTTGTGTGTTTTCTATGCAGAAAACTGAGGACTATGGGGTAGATTCAGGTAGATTGGCGCATCTTTATACCGGCGTAGCGCATCTCATTTGCGATACGCCGATGTATATCAGAGAGGCAAGTACAATATTCACAATGCACTTGCTCCTAATATTGCGCCGGCGAAACTTAAATTCGTCGGCGTAAGTGTAAGTGGGTGTGACCTTATGCAAATGATGGTCGGAACGTGGAGTAGTGATATATACGCCCGGCGTATCCTGAACGAAGCATGCGCAGTGAAGTGGACGTATGATCGCTCCCCTGTGCGCATGCTCACAACTACGCCGGCCCAACTTCCTGGGATACGCCGAGCCTATAAATACGCCCAGACATGCGCCCGTCCGGCGCAAAAGTACATCCTGATCCCCCCCCTATAGGGAAAGTACTTTTGTTAAGCAATGGCGGCTGGTGCAAATACCGAGAAGAAGGATCGGAGGAAGAGAAACTATTGCCCGGAGGAGAGGGCAATTATTGTTGTGGGCATAGTGGAACATGATAAGTTTCTCCATGGTGCCCTCAGTAACCAAACAAGCAAGGCCCGCAAAAAGGAGATCCTGACGGAGCTCAGCCTGCAGGTCAGTGCCGTGGGCAATGCCACCAGGACCACACAAGACATCCAAAAGAAGATCAATGATCTTAAAAGGAAGGTCCGTGAGAAGTTGGGTGCAATATCAAGTCATGCCAGGGGCACAGGAGGAGGACCACCCTGTACTGTGCGGTTGACCCCGGAGGACGAGTTGATCGCACAATGCCTGCAGCGTGAGCAGGTGGAGGGCATGGAGGGGTACGACTCCGGAAACCAGGCCTTGAGGACAGGTAAGTGTGTTTTATCTCCTATATGGTGTGTAGCATGTGAGGGGGTGGAAGGGAACATGTGACAAATGTGTGGGTCCACCAACATGTGAATGCCTTGTGTCATCCACAGATGTGCAGCAGAGAGCTGGGCCGTCGTCAGATGCAGGGCGACCCACGCCATCCAGGGTTGAGAGTGCCCATACCTCTCCCCTGGAGGAAGTAGAGGGGGAGCACGGGGACCTGGAGGATGCCATTTTTATCCTTGAAGAAGATCCCAGCATCCCTGAACCCTCTCAACCCTCCTCCCCCATCCCTGAACCCTCTCAACCCTCCTCCCCCATCATGAGACCCTCACAACCCTCCTCCCCCATCAGTGAACCCTCCCAACCCTCCTGCTTCATCAGGGGAAGCTCCACGCGGGCCTCCCCATATGCACGGCCCCAAGTCTCTCCTGCCCCCAGGAAGGCCACCAAAAAAACGAGAGGGGTTCCAGAGGCCATCCAGGAAACCCTTGCGAGGGATCAGGCCCGCCAGACGCAGCAGGTGGGTGCTGTTGCACGGGACATAAAGCGGCTCGCAGACAGCCTGGCCTCCTCAGCCCAGATACCAGAGTGTTTGGGGGATATCAGCGCCAATTCTGCAACAGTTGCAACGTGTGTTGGGGATCTGCAGGCCACGACCTCCCGCCTGGTGTCTGAGGTCAAGAGCCTCAAAGTGGCTGTAAAGGCCAATACGGCAGAGGTGAGGCACCTGAGGCGGCAACAAAATATCACCACCCACCAGCTGCGGATGCACGCTGTGACCACCGCGGTGCTCACCCGCATATCGGTGGCGTTGGGAGGGCAGGCAGCCAGAACCTGCCAGGAGTGGGAGACTTGAGAAGGAGTCTCCAGATGATGCCCCACCCCCACCTGAAGTTGCCCCCAGGCAAGTGAGGAGGCAAAGACGGGGCACCAGGCAGAGCCCACGACGGGGCAATTGATTCTTTGATTTATTTTTTGTTCATTTCCGGTGAGGAGATTTATTTTTATTTTATCTCCGGTGAGGAGATTTATTTTTATTTTATCTCCGGTGAGGAGATTTATTTTTATTTTATCTCCGGTGAGGAGCATTTTGTTTTATTTTAATACTGCACAAGATCAGTAGTGCAGGCTACAGTGTGACTGGTGTGTGAATGTGGGGGGTGACACTCCTGACAGTAAGGGGTGTCACCCTCAGTCGTTGGGGAGAAGTGATCCCCACGACCCGTGTGAATGTGGTATGAATGGTCAGCAACATAATTGGAGCCTTGACGTGGCGTTGCTGCTCCCAAGTCCTGCAAGGTGAAGTGGATGTGCTGTGTGTGAGCTAGGGACCACAGTGGTGTGCATGCGTGCATTCTCCTTGTGCCATGATGAATGTGTGTGTTTAACGTGCAAACATGCCTACCACAAGGCATCTCCTGACTGCTCTTCCCTCAGCAGACGGGGTAGCCTCGGTTAGGGGGGGGGACAGGTCATCACGTATGTCAATCTCCAGGCCCTTTCTCATGGCGTAGTTGTGCAGAATGCAACATGCACCGATGATCTGGCACACAAAGTTTTGGGAATACAACAGGGTCCCCCCGGACTTATCCAGGCATCGGAAACGGAACTTCAGGAGGCCAAAGGTGCGTTCCACCACTGCACGGGTACGTGTGTGTGCATGATTGTATTTTTGCTCTCCTCTGGTTTCTGGATCCCGGAATGGAGTCATGAGATGTGGTCCAAGTGCATATGCCGCGTCACCTGGAAGGGAAAAGACAGGAGGATGTTAGTCGTGCATGTGCCCCTCGTGATGTCTGCATCATGGGGGCGGACAGACATGCCTGACTCCCATGTCACTCACCAACCAGCCAGCTGTTCCCATACACGTTCTGTTCAAATTCTGTTGGGATGTTGCTTTGACGGTATATGTAGCTGTCTTAGCTGGACCCTGGGTGTTTGGCATGGACGTGGCATTGGGCATCGGCTATCACCTGTACGTTGATGAAATGCCAATGCTTACGATTGCGTTATATGTGCTCTGTGTCATGGGGGGGGGGGCGTAGTGCCACATGGGTGCAATCAATGGCCCCCACGGTGCGTGGGAATCCTGCATTTCTGAAGAAATCCGCCATTGCCTTCTGCCGTAGATGCTCCTGGGTGGGTTTGATGATGTGGTGGGACATGCGTCTGAGGATTGCGGGGACAACCTGGTGCACGCATCTGCTCATGGTGGATTTTGACATCCCAGCCACGACTCCACTTGTACTCTGAAAAGATTCACTGGCGAGGAAATGCAGTGTTGCCAGGACCTTGACCAGTGGCTGCACTGCATGTGAGCGTTTTGTCTGGCTGGTGATGTCATCATGCAGGGTTGTGGCTAGTTCCTGGATGGCTTCAGGGCTGAATCTGAAGATGCGATACACTTCCAAATCACCCATGCCAAAGACGTTCATGCGCGTTCGGTACATCCTCTCCCGTGCCCTCCTACGTGGCGGTGGACCCATTAGTAGTGCTAGGACCATGGCTGCCATGTGTTGTCCTGCAAGTGTGGTTGCTCAGCTCGTCCGTAATGGTGCTGCTGAAGCTGCTCTCCAGCTGACTTGTGCAAGTCTGGTGCAAAGTTACCCCTGCTTTATGAGGGGTAACTTTAGGCCAGGTGTACAACTTGCGCGCACCACGCGTAGCCTGCGCCGGACGTGCGAATGTTGGCGAATCGGCGCATCTCCCTCATTTGCATACAAAATCAATGGGTGCGCCAGATACGTTCGGCGTAAATATGCGCCCGCGCTACGCCGGTGGAGAAAAGTTACGTCGGTCGGGAGAAGCCTATTTTCAGGTGTATCTAGTTCTGTGGGTACGGCGCATAGATACGACGGCGCACATTTACACTTACGCCGCGTATCTTGAGATACGTCGGCGTAAGTCCTACCTAAATCTACCCCTATATTTGTGAATTTGGACATGTATTTTTCATTTTTGGCTCACTATTCACAGTCAGGGAACACGAATATTTGATTGTGCACTCAATTAGCTGGATTCAGGTAGGCGGGCGCATCCTTGCGGCGGCGTAGCGTATCGTATTTACACTACACCGCCGTAAGTTAGCAAGGCAAGTACTGTATTCACAAAGTACTAGCCTGCTAACTTACGGTGGCGTAGCGTAAATGCGGCGGGCGTAAGCGCGCCTAATTCAAATTAGGCTGAGGGGGCGTGTTTTATGTCAATATGGGTTGACCTGACGTGATTGACGTTTTTTAGGAACGGCGCATGCGCCGTCCGTGTACATATCCCAGTGTGCATTGCGGCAAAGTACGCCGCAAGGACCTATTGGTTTCAACGTGGACGTAAATTACGTCCAGCCCTATTCACGGACGACTTACGCAAACGACGAAAATTTTTCAAATTTCGACGCGGGAACGACGGCCATACTTAACATTACTAGTCCAGCTATTTGATGGAATAACTTTACGCCTGAAAATGCCTTACGTAAACTGTGTATCTTTACTGCGACGGGCAAGCGTACGTTCGTGAATAGGCGTATCTAGTGATTTACATATTCTACGCTGAACTCAATGGAAGCGCCACCTAGCGGCCAGCCTAAAAATTACACTTTAAGATACGACGGTGTAAGACACTTACGCCGCTCGTATCTTAGCCTAATTTAAGTGTATCTGGTTACCAGAATACGCTTAAATTTGCATCTGCGCAGATTCAGACTTAGGCTGGCGTATATACTGATACGCCAGCCTAAGTCTTTCTGAATCTGCCTAAATATCTTGCTATATTGCAAGTTAATCACTTATTCTCATTTAAGGATTAATGGGGAGTTATTTTGTATTTAGGTAGCGCAACACTGTTTTGTTTTATATATTCTACATGTGAAGTGAACGCATTTTCTGTGTGTGCACCAGTCAGGTGGGAGGGTACTTTTTACATTTTTTCACATCTTGTTTTTTTGGTGGGATTTTGTCAAATCACCCACTACACATATCACTACTTAGTGATTAAGGACATTATTATTTGCGCTGATAGAAATTTGTTTCATTGTGTAATATTTACTGTTGGATTTTGTCATCTGTTGCAAGTATTTTGTGAACTTTGTTTTGTGCTGGGAGTCAATAAATGCATTCTCTGGAAGAACTGGGTTGCTTCTGGAATAACTTGCATTATAGTAAGAAATTATTAATTATCATCCTCCCACTACTACAGTGCTTTATATTGGTCAGCTTGTATGTATACCAAAACAAAAATAATTAAAAAATGTTGTAACTACGTAAAAAAAAAAAAAAAAAAAAAAAAAAGTTAGCTGGAGTCCACCTTTAGTCCTTGTAAATGTACTACTGTATCTTAACCACTTGGCAACCGGCCAATAGCCGAATGATGGCTACAGGGCGGTTTCTTAACTGTGGGAGTACACCGACGTCCTCCCAGAATGGCGCGCACACGGGAGTGTCCGTGACCGCCGGGTCTAGAGGACCCTGCTCTTCATGGTAAATGACCGCTGATATCGGCCGTTTACCACATGATCGCTCCATCAAATGACGGAGCGATCACTTGTAAACAAATGTCATGACGTCGGTTCCTCTCTCCCCTCTCTGTACCGATCGGTACAGTGTGAGAGGGGAGAGAGCGGATAGCAGCAGCGCTGTGGGCTGGATCTGTGACAATTGCAGTCACAAATCCAGCCATCCATCCCTCCATGCTCAGCCATACCTGCAATACTGTGCAATACTAATCTGATCTGAAAATTTCATATGGGTACAGTGTTGCATGACTGAGTAATTGTCATTCAAAATGTGAGAGCACCGAAAGCTGAAAATTGGTCTGGTTATTAAGGGGGATATAGGGCCAGATCCACAAAAGGGATACGACGGCGTATCTACTGATACGCCGTCGTATCCCTGTTTCTATCTTTGGAACTGATCCACAGAATCAGTTTCCAAGAGATAGACAGAAGATCCGGCAGGTGTAATAGTTTTACACTGCCGGATCTTAAGATGCAGTACCGCGACCGCCGCTGGGGGCATTCATCTTCGAAATTACGCTTCGGGTATGCTAATGAGGAGTTACGTCGATCCTCAAAGCTTTTTCGCGTTCGCTACGTCGCCGCTACATTAGTTTCCGTCGCTTAGTTACACTTTTGTAAAGCAGCCCTACTTTTACACAGCAGGCATACTGCTGTGTAAAGTATGGCCGTCCTTCCCGCATCAAATTTTTTAATTTTACGTAGATTGCGGAAGCCGTACGGGAATACGCTACGCGCCGATCAAAAAATGACGTCACGTCGCGCAAAGCACGTCGGGAAATTTGCGTCACAAGCATGCGCAGTACGTCCGGCGCGGGAGCGCGCCTACTTTAAATGGGACTCGCCCCATTAGATTAGGAACGCCTTGCGCCGGACGGATTTGAGTTACACCGCCGCAAATTTCCAGGTAAGTGTGTTGTGGATCGATACCTAACTTAGGAAATTTGCGGCAGTGTAACTTAAATCTGTTAAGTTACGTTGCGCTGCGGGGCTGTGGATCTGGCCCCAAGTGCCCAGTTGTCCAGTGGTTAAAAGTGGATGTAAACCTGATTCATGAAATTTGACCTAGGCACATATATCTGTAGTGTTTACTTTTCTCTCTCCAAAGCCCTAAGTCTGGATCTTTCTGCTGCTTCATTTCTCTGTTTCTCAGAATGATAACTTCTGACAAGTTCTGACACAGGAGATAAAAGCAGCTGAAATTTTTTTGGGGGCTTGTGCTATAAATAGAATAACAGAGCGCTGGTCTATTCACGGCACAGCTCTGCAATTATCTTTAAAACTCTGCCTATGTGGATGGGGGGGGGTGTCTTTCCTCCAATCAGCTGTCACACAGTGTATGTCAAGACTCAACTCCCAGTGCTGAGCAGGAAGTAAAAATTCTAACATAAAGAATTTAAAAAAGCTGAAGACAGCAGATATATGTAAAACTTATGTAGGGAGAATTGTTTCATCCCTGTGAACAGGGCCGGATTAACAATGGGGCTGATGGAGCTGCAGCTCCAGGCCCCTTTCTCAAGATAGGCCCATTTGCCCAAAAAAAAAAAAAAAAAAAAAAAAAAAAAATTTTTTTTTTCTAAGATCGAATTTGGGGGGTTGTAGCTCGATGACCAGAGGTCACAGAAACCCTTCCTTTTGGGGGGGTAGGCATGGGAAGAGCTACACCACAACTGGTTAAAATATGGGATGGCTATCATTTATGGTTCCGGAGATACGGGCCTGCTTGCACAGCCTGTCAGAAGCTACATTCAGGCCTCGTACACACGGCCGAGGAACTCGACGTGCCAAACACATCGAGTTCCTCGGCCAGTTCAGCCCTGAAGCCGCCGAGGAGCTCGGCGGGCCGAGAGCTCCCATAGAACAACGAGGAAATAGAGAACATGTTCTCTATTTCCTCGTCGAGCTCCTCGTCGGCTTCCTCTGCAAAATTGTACACACGGCCGGGTTTCTCGGCAGAATTCAGCCAGAAACTCGGTCGGAAGCTGAATTCTGCCGAGGAAACTGGTCGTGTGTACGGGGCCTTAGAGCGGCCAATATAAATACAAGCTGACAGACTACAGCAGACTGATAGGATCACAGTATATATATAATGTTTGGCAGTTCCAAGTAATTTTCTAGCAAATAATATTGCTTTCTAACTTAAGAAACAAGTGTTGGACTTTAAGTGGTTAAATTTAGTTACAATGTTAGTTAGTTACAATGTTTCATTTTGTTTACAAACTTCGCAGACTGCCCAGATTTGTTCTTTACACACAGAAGTGTATCCCTTTGATCTAAGAAGGAAGTGTCAGTTACAATGTTTCCTGTTAAAAACTTGGCAGACTGCCCAGATATTTTCTTTTGATAGCTGAACGTCTCTCCACTTGTAATATGAAAGAATCAGCAAACTCTGCATTGAAGATCGTCAGGGGGTTGAATCGAGATCACGATTTTTTTAACGATTAATTGTGCAGCTCTAGCACGGTATTTGCGCAGCAATTTTTCAAACATGTTTTTTTGGAAAAAAATGTTTCATTCATTAAAAAAACAGTTAGTTAGTTAAGTTAGCACAATTTTTTTTGGTATCCTAAGCGATGCTTTAATTTTTTTTAGGTTACATGTTTAGAGTTACAGAGGAGGTCTAGTACTAGAATTATTGTTCTCGCTCTGACGATCGTGGCGTATGTAACCTGTGTGTATCTGGCTCTGATACTACCAGTGCCTACCCAGCCACTGACTAGTATATTTCCCCAGCCTGTCCCCACACCTGCTGACCTGTGGATGGGGGAATCACTCCGTCAGTGTTATTGTGTTCTGCCAGTGCGTACAATGATCAGTGTTGCAAACTTTAGCTGGCAGCACTGATTGTTTTAAGAAAAAAAAACAGGCTGGTTGTACTCAAGTTGATTAATAGATTGACTTGTGTAAAACCAGCTAGTCCATACACAGATTGACTATGGCTGGTCTCTGCATAATTGGCGTAATTTCAATCCATGTATGACCCGCTTAACCACTACTCAGTCCCTAAATATCCTTCCACTCCTGTACATAGTGCTCACTGTCATACTCTCCACACTCCTCTCCTGTACATAGTGCCCACTGTCATACCCTCCACACTCCTCTCCTATACATAGCGCCCACTGTCATACCCTTCACACTCCTCTCCTGTACATAGTGCATAGTGCCTGCTGTCATACACTTCTCTCCTGTACTTAGTGCCCACTGTCGCACCCTCCACACTCCTCTCCTGTACATACTGCTCACTGTCATACCCTCCACACTCCTCTCCTATACATAGTGCCCACTGTCATACCCTCCACACTCCTCTCCTATACATAGTGTTCACTGTCATACCCTCCACACTCCTCTCCTATACATAGAGCCCACTATCATACTGTCTACATTCCTCTCCTGTACATACTGCCCACTGTCATACCCTCCACACTCCTCTCCTGTACATACTACCCCATCATACCCTCCACACTTCTCTCTGGTACGTACTACCCTCTGTCATACCCCCTCACTCTTCCTGTACATACTGCCCATTGTCATACCCTTCACACTCCTCTCCTGTACATAGTGCTTTTTTTCGTACCCTTTGTACTCCTCTCCTGTACATAGTGCCCACTGTTAGACCCTCCACATTCCTCTCCCTCACCTGCACATACTTCCCACTTATATACCGTCCATACTCCTCCCCTGTGTCGCTTACCCACAAAAACAGTTCTTTAAAATTATACTGAATATCCTTAATGTTACCAGCTCTAGAATGGACACACTTTTGTTAGTTCAACTAAAGGAAATATCAGTTCTCATATTTGTTCTGCCCCATTATTAGTACTCATTTAATTTTGTGATTACTACTATGATGTATAGAGGAACATCGGGGATCTCAGCTACTCTAAATATAGCACTTATATAAAAAAGTGGCCCTGAAAATATTTTTTAAATGTTGGCAACTGTGCACTTAGGCACTGCCCAAGGGCCACCGTCCACCGGGTCAGTAGGGGGCCCCATGAGAGGCTCCTGGGATCCTGTGATAATAAAGCGGTAGTAAACTTTCCTGACATTACTACTTTTTAGAGGCCCTGGGGTAGGTTATGCCACAACGTACAAGAATGCACAGCATTTTAGCACATTAGTGTACACTTCAATTTTCAGACTGAGCCCTCCAGTGCTGCGATGAATCAGGCGGGGCCTGGACACTTCCATCTTCACCCGGTCTTCCTTCTGGGTTCTGTGCCTTTGGTCACTTGCCTTGGCTGGGCTGCGTTCATGTCATTCCCACGCATTTATTTATTATTTATTACCCCCCATTCACACCTCCGCGACAAAACGCCCGACGCCGGCCGCTCGTGCCGCTGGAGGGGAGAATTCCCATTGCTGTCTATGAGATGGTTCACATCTCATAGACGCCGTACACCTGCGGCATGAAAAAAAGTCCCGGACCCTTTTTTTCAGGCGGCATTGGCGTTCGGCCATACAAAGCAATAGGAAGGATTTGTAAAAAAAAAGTTACACTATTCGCGGCAAAATACGCCGCGTACGCGGCGTTACTTGTCGCGGAGGTGTGAATGCAGCCTAAAAGGCCCCACCAAAATCCTCAGCACCAGGCCCATGATGTTCTTAATCTGGCCCTGCCTGTGAATCATCTGAGGCTGTTCACTTTAATTAGGGATGGAGGTGTATGTTATCACGCACCTCATTTAAAGTCCCAAAACCCCTTCTGTTTTCTATATTAATAGGGATGGAGGCACAAATTGACTGGTTGGTCTGGATTAATTTGTTACTTTTTGATCAATTCACACTGGTGTATGATTTGGATGTTACTATACATTTTGTCTGCATCTGCTGTCTGTTTTTTTACACAATTCCTACTGAGTCTAGCTTTTGCAATACACACATCCTTTATTCCATATTTAGTGATAGTTTCTATTTTAGGTTGTTTTTGCTCGTCAGGCTGCGTATCTGTCTGTATACCCGGGAGCTGCGATGCACATCGGGTGCCCTCCACCTCTGCTGCTTTTCACACAAGGGGTGGGCGGGTTTCCTGATATGCATCAGTGCCACTCCACACGCCATGTGTTGTGCGTCCTGACATACATCATGACGCTGATGCGTTAATCATCTAGCTGGTACACGAGGGGAGTTGTTGGGCACCATCAGAGGACAGTGTTGCCATTCGGCGAGGCCAACTTTCTTTGATCTTCCATGCTTAGTGTGACACTGGGAGGGGAGTGTCGAGTGTTACTTACACCCTTCTTTGGAGACTTGTTCACTCTCGCTTTCTCTTCACATATGTACATTATGCATCAGAGCACATCTCTGTGCAATGTCACCAGGTAACTATTCTTGCTATTTTCGCCATTATCTCACACTTTTTTGTTTTTCCTCATCCTTCCCCTCTTTTGGGAAACTGCATGATCTTTATGCGGTTTTTCACCTTTTTATTTTCTTTTCCATTTTTTGGTATGTTTTCTGGTGTTGGTTTCTTATCCATGATTAGGTATGGGAGAAGCCCGGGGAGTGTCGGGTGTTCCTTATACCCCCACTAGGAATCTTGTTCACATCTTGTTCTCCTCACATATGCACATCATGTCTCAGAGCATGCCTCTATGCGATGTCACCAGATAACTATCCCTGTGTTTTCCTATTTATCACCAAGACTGCACACCTCTGTGTTCTTCTTCACCCCTTTGGGGTATTGCATGATTTTCATGTGGTTTGTCACTTTTTATTTCCTTTTCTCTTTATGGGACATACTATTCCCTTCACTTTATATCTATTACTCTTTTCATTTTTTCAGGCAATAATGGGTGCTGGTGTATAGTTCATGAATACCGTATGTGTATACTGGAACCATTCACACATTGGTCCAACATCATTTACTCTACAGACGCATTTGGAAATCTTTCACCCTAGCCTATTACGTTTGGAGGGTGCTCCTGGGGTGTGTTGTGCACTTGCTTCTTCCTTGGGTTCATTCCCTCAGCTCCCTACATTGTTTCTTACTATCTGGGCAAAACATTAGATCCTATTTGGTACCTTTTATCAGATATGCTATGCGTTTACTCCTGATGAGTGGTGACTGGCCACGAAACACATTGAGCTTATCAATGTCATGTTCCCAACACAGAGCTTGACCTCAACTGTTATTCTATTGTATCTTATAACCTATTTGCATCCATTAGTTCCATGGGTTACTATGCAATTTCAGATGCGCGTGTGTGTGTGTGTATATATATATATATATATATGTGTCATATGTTTATGAGGTATGCTTTGTATATATGCCACTTAAACAATTTTACAATTATTCCTGTCACGTGTCTTGTGCCTCACTCAAAGTACCAAAAACCCCTTTCTTTTTTTTGAATTAGGGATAGAGGTGTATGTTATCATGCACCTCATTTAAAGTCCCAAAACCCATGGGCGTAGCATAGGGGTTGCAGGTGTCACAATCGCAACCCCGCCCCTAGCTCCAGGAGGCCCCTACAGACTGCCTGTCATCATATCCTCCACAAAGTCCAGCTCTGATCTGCCCTAGGGCCCCACAGCCATGCTCCAGTACTGGGTTTTCCACTTTGCCTTCCATAGTCCACACCCCTCCATTCTCATTGGCTGGGGGAAAGCTGTGAGCCATTTCCTGAATGGAGAGGAGTATGGGGTGAGAACAGCCCAGGATGGGTAAGCGACTGTGCTGTGTGCTGGCAACATGGAATGGTAACCAAGCTCAGCAAAGCAAGAGAAGTAGAGTGACATCCAATAGCAACAATGAGAGCAATGTCACTGGTGAGGTAAGACACCACTCGGTGACTCCAGGTCACCAGCTTGGATTCTCTGTACCCCCCACACGGGAATACCCCACTACTCTGACAATGGGGAAAAGACAAACCCCCTTCGGGATGTGACCTTCCCCCAACACCTGCCAACACTGACAGAGAAAACATCAGAAATTGCTAAAACAAATCCCTTAAACACCTCCTGATTTTGTGTCACATGGCTTTGCCCCCCAGATCTAAGTTGTGCCCCCCAAAGCGCCCCTAGCCATCCCCTCTGCCCTGGATGCTATGCCAGGCTGATGAGCTTCTTTCCCATTACAGCACTCTATACTGCTCCTCCTCTGCAGGACTAAAATCACCTTCCTTTACAACACAGCCAGTCAGCTACGATCTGCACAGGGTGTATCTGCCTACTGCAACTACATTGACGTTCCGTCCAGACAATTTCACAGGTTAGCACAGCAACATAAAAACCAGATACACCCTGTGAAGGCTGACAGACTGTGTGTAAATGAATGTGATTTTGGCCCTATGTGGTGTGTGTGTGTGTAGGGGGGGGGGGGGGGCGGGTGAGCTGTATACAGTGCTGAGATGGAAAAGGAGCTCTGCCAAGTGACCTGCCAGGGGTCCCTGTCCTCTGATTCTCCAGCGGTGTCCCTGTCTCTAATGTAAGGAGGAACTCAAAACTCTTAAGCCACTTTTAGTATCTTAGCGTGCAGTGGGTATATCTGCACGCATCAGTGGGAGTGGTGGGTGATGGGGGGGCGCCGCCCCCCCCCCCCCCCAAGTCAACTTTTGCATCGGTGCCCACAAGCTTCAAGCTACGCCTCTGCCAAAACCCCTTCTGTTTTCTAAAAATCCTAACATGATGTTCACTTTTTAAACAATATAGAAAGCTGAAGACAGCAGATATGCATGTAAAACTTATGTAGGGAGATTTGTTTCATCCCTGTGTATCATCTGAGGCTGTTCACTTCACAAGGTATAGGAGAGGGTTTACATCCAATTACAATTTTGTTTAAATAAAAATCTTTGTTTTAGGAACATCCATTTGATTATATAAACCTTAGTGGGGTCATATTGGCATTTGCTTTGGACCACAGTGATTAGAAAATGCAAAGGAATAGGATAGAAATTTTTATTGAATCAATGAATCAATGAATTTCTAGCAATGAATGAGGTTTCCATTCATGAAAGACTATTCATTCCAAAATTGACTATTAAAAGCAAACAACATTTTGAAGTACTTTTGAAAGACATTTGCCAAATCAGCAAATGCACTGAAGTTTTCGCACGAATGCTCATATGAACATTCATTCAAAAATCTACTAGTGTTTAGCCAACATAACACTACCCTCTTCCCAGGTTGACAATGCTGCAAGTATAAAAGATCTCGGTTGCGCCTCCATTTAGAGCATTACATTTTTGTCTATGAGTTTCATGAGTTTATTTATTTAAGTTCTTAAGTGTTTTGGTGACTGCCGTTTTCGCAGATTTACAGGAAATTTTAGTGCAACTTACTATTACATGTAGGCAACGGAGGATCCCACTGGCTGCTGGCATTGCACTTGACAAAGTTGGAGCCATTCATTGTAAAGCCGGCAAAACACTCAAATGTGACTGCAAAATTTAAATAGTATGGGCCAGAAAACCCAGATGTTTTAGCTGCATTGGCCACATCTGGACTTGAACATTCAACAGCTGTAAATAAGCAAAATACAATCTTTGGTTAATTTACACAAAAGATATTGTACCAGATGAATCTCTAAAAAAAAAGCTCAAGACAAAATTTATACAGTTAAAAAAAAACATGTCAGCCAAAACATTTTTTATAGAGTAGGCAAAGTTTAGATCTACTGTTGGGTTTTTGAGGTCCCTCCAACAGCGAAACAACAGAAATGCAAAGATGAATTTTAGTATGTTGTGGAAATTTTAGGAAGATGCATTTTAATATGTATTGTCATAGCGTCACCCAATGTTAGTTCTCCTGCAACCCGCTCTAAAGAGCTGACTGGGGCAGACTGATGCTGGTTGAGATAAACTTCCTGAGGTTGGAGAGGGATGTTTGCGGGGTGAGGATATGTCTGCCGTCGAAAGGGCCCCTGATTATGCACAGACGTTCGTCTGGGGGGGATGTGTCCGCTCTGCAAACGCATTATCGGTTTAGCGGATGTATGCTCTTGTCACCTCTATATGCCTGATCAACATGAATGTGGTGACATGGACATACACTTGCAGATAAGCTCTCATCGTCAGGAACTGTTGTTCATTGGTTGTTGTATTATTCATGTTGTTGTTAGTATTCATGTATTATTAACTAACCCTATTATTGTCACATCCTGTGTTGTCAAATCCTTATATGGTAATTTTCCTGTGTGAAGGTCACATGCTGTGACATCACTTCCTGTTGGTAACTTCTTTTGTGATGGTGGTAAAATTAAAAAGAGGGACACAGAAGACTCCCAGGGAGAGAGGCTGAGGAGCTGAGAACATAGCATGTCTGGTTATAGTGATGTCTGGTTATTTGGATGAATGGGAAATCGAATGATTGGTGAGTGGATTTTTAGCTAAGATGCATTATATCATTAAAGCGGATGTGCCACGGGAAAAATATATTAAAAGCCAGCAGCTACAAATACTGCAGCTGCTGACTTTTAATATAAGGACACTTACCTGTCCTGGAGTCCAGCGGTGATCGCAGCAGATGACGAGCCGATCGCTCGTCACCCTGCTGCTCCCCCCTCCATCCACGGTGAGGGAACCAGGAAGTGAAGCGCTCCGGCTTCACTGCCCGGTTCCCTACGGCGCATGCGCGAGTCGCGCTGCGCCCGCCGATTGGCTCCCGCTGTGTGCTGGGAGCCGAGTGTTCCCAGCATACAACGGGGGACGGACGGGAAGGGGAAAAAAAAACCCGTCCTTTGCCCGTATCGTAGGGCCGGAAGTGGGTGCAGATACCTGTCTGTAGACAGGTATCTGCACCCCCCTCCCCCCTGAAAGGTGTCAAATGTGACACCGGAGGGGGGGAGGGTTCCGATCAGCGGGACTCCACTTTAGAGTGGAGATCCGCTTTAAGACAAAATGTGTGCTTATTAGCACAGGAGGCAGGAGATTTGGCTGTGTGCCCTGCATACAGCCAACTTTCCATATAAAGTAGAATAGGAGATTAGCACCTCTCTCAGATAATAACTCAATTTTCCTCAGGACGCTCTCTACATTGCAGATAGAGAAAGGAGCTGTGTGTTAGTGGGCGTCCTGACACAGGTCTACTACCAAAGTTATCGTTTAACCCCTTGCCGACCGCCCACCGTAGTTTTACGGCGGCAGGTCGGCTCGGCTGCGCAAAATCACGTAACAGAATGTGATTTTGCATTGCAGCCACTAAGGGCGCGCGCCCCCTGCTTGCCCCTGGTGCCGATGCGAGTGTCCGGCGGGCATGATCACCGCCGGGCACCCGCGATCAATCGTTACAGAGTAAGAACCGGGAGCTGTGTGTGTAAACACACAGCTCCCGGTCCTGTCAGGGGAAGAAATGACTGATCGCATGTTCATACAATGTATGAACAGCGATCTGTCATTTCCCCTAGTCAGTCCCACCCCCCCTTCAGTTAGAACACACCTAGGGAACATAATTAACCTCTTCCTCGCCCCGTAGTGTTAACCCCTTTACTGCCAGTGACATTTTTACAGTAATCAATGCATTTTGATAGCACTGATCGCTATAAAAATGCCAATGGTCCCTAAAATGTGTCAAAAGTGTCCGAAGTGTCCGCCACAAGGTCGCAGTACTGATAGAAATCGCTGATTGCCACCATTACTAGTATAATAAAATGCCATAAATCTATCCCCTATTTTGTAGACGCTATAACCTTTTCACAAACCAAACGCTTATTGCGATTTTTTTTTTACTAAAAATATATAGAACAACACGTATCGGACTAAACTGAGGGAAAAGATTTTTTTTATATATATTTTTGGGGGATATTTATTACAGAATTTTTTTTTACAAATATTCATTTTTTTTCAAAATTGTCGCTCTTATTTTGTTTATAGCGCAAAAAATTAAAACCGCAGAGGTGATCAAATATCACCAAAATAATTCTCTATTTGTGGGGAAAAAAGGACGCCAATTTTGTTTAGGAGCCACATCGCACAACCGCGCAATTGTCAGTTAAAAAGACGCAGTGCCGAATCGCAAAAAGTGGCCTGTCATTGACCAGCAGAATGGTCCGGGACTGAAGTGGTTAAGTAATGTACTGTATTCTTAAGAAAGGGTTTGGCTCCCTCTAGTGACTGCTGAAAATGTTTCGATCTACACGATCATCATCTGGGGTGATGATCGTGTAGATCGAAACATGTCGGGAACCTGCTGACATTACTGCTCTTTGTTATATGCTTGATACAAGTGCTGAAAATGTGAGTGTAACCTTTTAATTTTGCTACCAAGTAAACTTTTAAAACGGATTTACACTATGTGCATCTTTGCCTTCTTTCTCCTTCCCTTTGTTACATTGAGTGTCTGAACCTCCTTATGGATCCAAGTTTACAACAAGTTGATTCCAAGTTGGCCCTCCCCTGATCCTGCGTTGGACTTCACCTCTATGCTGGTACTATCAATCACAAGCGCATATGACCCACTAGGTATATGCCTATTTTGGGTCCACTGCTTCTGGTAAGCCTCCACTCACTTCGGTGCTGGATTTTTTCCATCTTTTATCTATGAAGATTAGCCACTTTTTTGCACAATTGCCAATTATGAACTGGTTTTGAGGATCTATTCAGTAGAGACTTTTTTTCAGTTTATGTTTGTGGATATTTTTATCATGTTTCACATGTACAGTTTTATATGATTGGTTATTTATCAACATATCCAATCTCATATTCACCTATATTTAGCGCTACACTTTATGTTCTATTAGTTCTTCTATACAGCCTGCCACTGAGACCTGTAGTTCCAAGGCTGTGGATGTACTGCATCTGAGCATCTTAAATTCAGACTTTGGAGTTTTGTATTTCTCCCCTGTACTGCAAGGCCAGTACTTTATTAGTCACAGAGAAAAGGAGTCACAAACATAAATAATTCCTTCAGCTAAGGGATCCATAACATCATATTCTGCAATTTAATAGTTTCTCTGCTCTTTTGGATTACAAATAGGTACAATAATTCAACACTGCAGTATAATATAAGGCAAAGCTGGAACTTGAGACATTTGTCACTTTATTCTGTTACAAAGCTCTACACTGGAGAACTGCTCTGAACTGTAGCCAAGGGGGAGCCATTTAGTGAAACATAGCTAGAATTTGCATGGTATTATTAGTGGGAATGCTTTAATAAGCATTCCCAGTATTGATATTCGTTTTTTATTATTAGTGGGAATGCTTTAATAAGCATTCCCAGTATTGATATTCGTTTTTTATTATTCTTCTTCTTAATTTTATTCCGTACGTTTTTTGGCTCTGCGTAACTTCTGCATACTTTCAGCTATTGAGACCATTTAACTTTTAAAATGTTCGTCTCATTCAGCTAACGATGGGACTTCTTCAAGTTTTTTTGTACTATTTATACTTTTTAAAATATTAAGCTTTTAGACACTTTTTTTTAACATTGAAGTCAATGAGAACATCCTTTTTCCTGCTTCAAAACACACGTTCTGCCAAAAGTTTCAGCTCCTTCATACTTTCACTTACAGACACCAAACAAACTTTAAAGCGGTCACAAAATATTCAGCTATCCAAACATGACTTTTTAGATTGATATCTTATACGGTTTTTGTGAAAACGCAATTTACGTTTAGTGATTTTTTTATCGGTTATAATGTAATCCTATGGAGCAGGTTTAGAGTGTGTCATGTGACCTTTAGAGTGGAGATCTTTGAAAACAAAAATTATCTTTAAAAAAAGGGCGAACAAATTGCTCTCACGCCCACAAGATCTACTTGTCATACACAATTTATATATCAAAACGTAGGTATGCTTGTCTGGTTTCAGGCAATGTGATCAGTTTTGTGATACGTATTTTAGTTTTAGTTCCAGGAGCTTCTAAAGGACAAGAGTGACAAAACCACTCTCATTGACCGTCCATGTTAAAAATTTAAAACATTTTCCTGCAAAACACACAAAGACGCTCTTTTCTAAATCGCTGGCATGGCCACAATTTTAAGTTTATCAACATAAATTTCATATCGATGCGTTCACAAGGGCCGTGTCTTTCAAACGGTGAAGTCGCTGTATCGATCGCATGTACGGTTGTGGATTTATTACGTTTTGTTTGGAGGCGTAATTAATGTATTGGTCTGTGAATTAAAAGGCGTTTGTAATGGAATTTCTTTCCATAAATAGCTTTCCTTACCTCAGGGCAATATTCCTCCTCACTGACCTGGGGGGGAGGGGAAACCTCTTGAGGGGGGAGGGGCGACCAGGAAGTCAGGATACTCTCTACTTTGCAGATAGAGAAAGGAGCTGTGTGTCCTAAAGATAGTGTAGTGGTTATGGTGAATGGCTTTGGTGCGGGCTCAGCAATTCAGCATTCCCACTCGCATTTTCCTCAGGGAATGCATTTTCTAGTTCTTAATTTTAATTTTAATTTTATTCCGTACGTTTTTTGGCTCAGCGTAACTCCTGCATACTTTGAGCTATTGAGACCATTCAACTATTAAAATGTTCATCTCGTTCAGCTAACGATGGGACTTCTTCAAGTTTTTTTGTACTATTTATACTTTTTAAAATATTAAGCTTTTAGACACTTTTTTTTAACATTGAAGTCAATGAGAACATCCTTTTTCCTGCTTCAAAACACACGTTCTGCCAAAAGTTTCAGCCCCTTCATACTTTCACTTACAGACACCAAACAAACTTTAAAGCGGTCACAAAATAATCAGCTATCCAAACATGACTTTTTAGATTGATATCTTTTACGGTTTTTGTGAAAACGCAATTTACGTTTAGTGATTTTTTTATCGGTTATAATGTAATCCTATGGAGCAGGTTTAGAGTGTGTCATGTGACCTTTAGAGTGGAGATCTTTGAAAACAAAAATTATCTTTAAAAAAAGGGCGAACAAATTGCTCTCACGCCCACAAGATCTACTTGTCATACACAATTTATATATCAAAACGTAGGTATGCTTGTCTGGTTTCAGGCAATGTGATCAGTTTTGTGATACGTATTTTAGTTTTAGTTCCAGGAGCTTCTAAAGGACAAGAGTGACAAAACCACTCTCATTGACCGTCCATGTTAAAAATTTTAAAAATTTTCCTGCAAAACACACAAAGACGCTCTTTTCTAAATCGCTGGCATGGCCACAATTTTAAGTTTATCAACATAAATTTCATATCGATGCGTTCACAAGGGCCGTGTCTTTCAAACGGTGAAGTCGCTGTATCGATCGCATGTACGGTTGTGGATTTATTACGTTTTGTTTGGAGGCGTAATTAATGTATTGGTCTGTGAATTAAAAGGCGTTTGTAATGGTAATTCTTTCCATAAATAGCTTTCTACCTCAGTGCAATATTCCTCCTCACTGACCTGGGGGGAGGGGAAACCTCTTGAGGGGGGAGGGGCGACCAGGATGTCAGCATACTCTCTACTTTGCAGATAGAGAAAGGAGCTGTGTGTCCTAAAGATAGTGTAGTGGTTATGGTGAATGGCTTTGGTGCGGGCTCAGCAATTCAGCATTCCCACTCGCATTTTCCTCAGGGAATGCATTTTCTAGTTGTATTCACTGTTTGTGCAATCTCTGTGTGCATTGTTTGTTATTGTTGTTTTTGAGATGCTACAGCACACCTCCAACCACTCAACACCAAGTTGGTTGTAATACTATCAACTACCAATCATGTCTATCATATGAGAATAGTTTTGTGACCAAATAGACAGTTTACCAATGTTGGTGTAACAAGGTGGTGTATTATGTGCCAATTGGACAATTAGTGCGATACCATGAATAGAAAATGTTTTAGCATTACAAATATTATAATATGTAATAAAGACATTTGAATTTTTTAAACATTACATGTTATAGTGGTGCCTACTAAGTCCAGCATCAATTTATTTATTTAGCCTTCAAATCCTATCAGGGACGTGGCACTTTTGCATGTTTTTTTGTATTAACAGGACCAATCTGATGATACAACAAACTATTTCTACTGCAGTATATCGAGGTGCATTGGTGCATGTTTACTACAGTATATTGAGGTGCGTTGGTGCACATTTACTGCAGTCAATTGAAGTGCCTTAGTGCAGTTTTACTGCAGTATATTGAAGTGCCTTAGTGCAGTTTTACGACAGTATATTGAATTCCGTCAGTGCAGTTTTTTTTTCATTGATTAAAGTGCATCCAAATACACATTTCCCCTTCTCTATTATATTTCGGTAATAAGCCCCCCCCCCCCCCCATAATTTCTGGGAGGCCAACAAGGAGAGGCAGTCATTCCCATGGCACTGTAAAAGGGGTCAGCAGCATCCGTGTCCACAGACAAAGGTGGACGTGGTCTGTCCTCAGGCAGGCCACCATTTCCTTTGATAGGGATGTTGCCCATGCTATCCAGCCACAGGATGCAGAAGAGGTGGTGGAGTGGCTTCCTAAACCATCCTCATCCCCTGTCACCCTAGCAGAGACTAGTGCGCAGTCCACTGTAGCTGCCAGATCGGCTTATTCTGCCTCCTTGTCAACAGCTACTCCTGCCATAGCCCGAGCATCATGCATGGAGGAGTCAGCTGAGTTATTTTAACACAGTGTCAGCCACTTGCACCTTGATGATGCACAGGCATTAATTTATTCTGATGTTGGTTCTGATGTTGAGGTAGGAACATGAGCCTACAGAGAGGGGTAAACTACAAATTGGCAGTCATGTTGCCCCACAGAGTATTGCCAAGTTGGCTCCAGTAATGGGGATGGAGGGGGTGATGATGATGATTGGGTGCTGGATACAGTGGATAAAGCAGAGGAGGAAAGTGTGGGTGAGGCACAACCCTAATGAGTCAGCCATCATAGAAGAGTAGAGAGCAGCCATCCTATTCCATCACATTGTGGACCAGTTACCTCCCACCTCCTGCCCCACTTCCCACAGCTCAGCTATCTGGGCCTTGTTTTAGCACATGTACAGCCTATCGCACTGTTATAATTTGCAAACTTTGCCTCAAGCAGATCAAGCGTGGCAAAAACACCAGCCATTTGGGTACCACATGCTTAACCACTTTACAACCGCTGAACGTCAAAAGACGTCCTCGGGTTTGTGCAGTGATATCTGTATGATGCCTGAAGCTACAGGCATCATTCAGATATCACCGTCTTCAGCCGGCGATTCTGTGCACAATAAGAATAATCAAAGCGGCAGTTCCACCGCTTGATCGTTCTTATAGGCAGCGAGAGGGGACGTCCCCCCCTCCCGCCGCCATCCGGTGCTTCTCCGGGCTCTCCCGTGCCTTCGGGGGCCCGGAGAGCGAATCGGCCGGCGCTGCCTGGAAAGCATAGAGATGACTGGTGACCGATCACAGGGAGCAGACGATCAGTGATGTGTCACAAGGCAGAACAGGGAGATGCCTTGTTTACAATGGCATCCCCCCATTCTGCAGCCATGTGTCACGATCGCGGGACACCGGCGGAGATAGAGTCCGCGGGTCCCACGGGCACGGAGCTCGCAGCAGGGGCGCACGCGTATGCCACACGCATCTTAACTTTAAGAGGGAAGTTTCAGGAAAAAAACTATCCACGGCCCCCTGCGTATAACACGCAGGCACAGTTTACCCTCTATTTTCAGGGTAAAAAAGTGAGTGAGTGTTATACGCCAATAAATACAGTATATATATACGTCACTTTGAGCAGCCGTGCCATTCTGCCGACGTATATCGGTGTGACATGGTCGGCAAGCTATGCATTTATGGAAACATGCATTTATGGAAGCATGTAGGTATGTGCTTAAACAAATATGCGTTTAGGCAACACGCAATCCAAGCAAACATGCACTCACGCAATACGTGCCCATGGAGACATGCATTTACGGAATAAGCAAGCATGCGTTTATGAACCATGATTATGCAACATATATTATGCAACACGCATCTATGAAAACATGTGTCTATGTACCATGTGTTTATGCAAACATGTATCCACGCAAACATGTATATCTATGCAACATGCATACATACGTATGCCCACACTGACTATACAAACATATGCTTATAAAACTGCAGGTGAATATGTAGCGCTATGTATAATAAAGTGAAATGTGAAAAAAACACTAAACAATATACACCCAACTGGGTGTGACAGTGAAACAATTATAATCAGTCCACACGTGAAATAATGATCAATCCACACAAAAATTAGATATAATAAAAATGTCAATCATCAGTGGATATATATAACACAGTAGAGACGTTATGAGACTATGTGGACCATTCCAGCGACAATTCTTCAAGCAAATGGTATGGATGAAATACGCTTACCAGAACTGTTGGACCCGACAACAGATCAATCGAGCATTGGATATCCCAATCGGTTGGTGCACCAAACTGTAAGCAGAGATCCTGAAGAGTGTAGGGTACGCCTCACTGGTATCCAGATGGTGTCAACCATAGGAAAGACCAAATGATTCAATATATTCTCAACTGAAGGTTGATCCAATGTTAATATCCCAACCATATGAATAGCTAGAACGTCGATGGGAATCCACAAGACATCTGGAGATAACTTGGTTCTGGTAAGAACCCTTTCAAGGGTGATGGGGACCAACTGACACACTCAAAAAGCCCGGAAGGCTGTCACCGTCCAATCATGTGCCTCCCTCTCAGCTGATCACCGCTGATCCTCCCCCGGACTGGAATATAGAAGTGCAGAGATTGAAGAGGCGCTGGAAGTGAGGTGTGTGCCGCCACCTCCTGCTGTCATCTGTGTGTGTGCTGGGCAGGGGTGATGGTAGCTGTACTAGGTGCGTAGGCAGGAGCCGTCTGCCTGGAGATTAGATACGGCTACCAGGAGCGATAAGAAGCTATACCATTTGCGTGAAGAATTGTCGCTGGAATGGTCCACATAGTCTCATGACATCTCTACTGTGTTATGTATATCCACTTATGATGGACATTTTTATTATATTGAATTTTTGTGTGGTTTGATCATTATTTCACATGTGGACTGATTATAATTGTTTCACTTTCACATCCAGTTGGGTGTATATTGTTTAGTGTTTTTTTTTTTCACATTTCACTTTATTATCCGTAGCGCTACATATTCACCTGCATGCTTTTCAATTTTTTTTTTCATATTCTTGTGTAGCTGCTCCCCTCCTTTTTGGTTTGTTCGTGTTCTTTTGGGACAGTGCAATTATTATTCACATTTACATATGCTTATAAAAACCTGCATTTATGCAACATGCTTTCATGCAGATGCGCCATCGTGGCCAGCCTTGGGGGACTGCATGCTGAGCGCCGTCCGCTTGTCGGGCGCCACAGGCCGGGGCCCTCTGTGTACATGTGCCTATGCAGGCTTATGTTCTATGTATGTAAGCAAGCATGTATACTAAGCTGCACGTGCTCAACTGCACCTGGGCCCATACTAGTTATAAATTATGGGTGCAGCACTAATAATGTGAAAAACATCTAGAAATAACTGATGCAACCAATATTTAGAAAGTAATGGTGAAAAAAACTCTCAAAATGGAAAACTAAAACAGATACCCAATTGAGTGATAAGTCTCTAGCAATATGTAAACATATGATATATGTTAGACAAATTAATAATAATAAACAAAACACTGAGACAAATAACTAGGGGTGCAACGGATCAAAAAACTCACGGATCGGATCGATCCTCGGATCAGGAGTCACGGATCGGATCATT